>NC_143255.1:101162717-101470978 GCF_984573655.1 Nuphar pumila | reverse complement strand
CATAAAAAAATAATTTGGCTTTATTTGAGAGCATAAGCTAAAGCAGATATGAGAGGTAGGGATTTTCATGGGTCAGATCTTGGATGAAGGTTTTGCAATTTTTGGCTGTTCCGGGTCTGATTTTGATTCTAATCTCCATGCATTTATTTGTTATGGATCCGAACACTGTTCTTTTGTGGATCTAGCTGAAACGAGGAGATGAGAGACCATCTCCACTCTCATTTTCTAGATCTAGGCTCACAAACAGCAGCTGTGGAGTATCAATGAATCACCATTTCCCCATGCATCTTTTACTCAAATCAGGTTCTCAAATAGAGCTTTAAATTAATTTAAAAAATGAGATAATTTGATGGTTAAGTCACACTATCATAACCCAGAGGTCTCAAGTTCAAATCCAATGGGGGTTATCACCTAGCTTTCCATTATAAAAAAGTTGCAAGAAAGAAAAAAGGGACTTTATGAAGTAAAATTTTCTTGCTCAAGTCGATAAAAAATATTCAAATTTTTCATCGCAATGAAGGATTTGGCCACCGTAGCAGGTGGTAAAATGAGTTAGAACAAAAGCATATTTAATGAGGATAAAAGTGGTGCAATTTTGATTCTATCAACGGGTTAAGGAGAGCACATATTACTGGATGTATGAATTTGAATAATTGAAGATAAAACTAGGTATGATTTTGAATTGTAAGTTTTTTTTTAAGAAGTTGAAATTATAAAAAAGTATGTTTTTTAAATAACCCTAAATTAAATAATAACTCAATCATATTACTAAAATTGATTACCTAACCAAGTTTGTCATCTGAAAAGTTGACATACTTCGCCTAACTAACGAGACTGTGAGCAATAACATTGCGAAAGTATGTGCTTGATCTCTCCCACATACTGGATATTGTTGAGTCAGTGCTGAAAAATCAAGATGACTTAAGCATGAGTGAGAAGTTAATTGAAATCTTAGATGCGAAGGTACAAAAACTCAGAAACAAAGAGTTATTTCTGGTATTAGTTAGATGAAGTCATCACAGCAATAAGGAAGTTACATGGGAGCATGAATCGAACATCCGCGAGCAATTTTCACATTTATTTTTAGGTAAGATTTAGGATAAATCTTCTTTTAAGGAGGGTAGAATTGTAACCTCTTTCGACGAGATCGTCGGAGGAGATAAACAAAAAAAATAGAAAAGGAGAAAGTCGGTTTTCAAATTAGGAAAACTGCCTTTCTCACGAAAGGTCGAGGATGAGGATAAACCTCACCCCACAATCGTCAAGTGGTGAGGGTTATCCTCACCCCACCACGAGGGCTTTAAATAGCCTTCACGGTGCGCGTCAATCCCTCACTTGGGCAAGAGGAAGCACAGAGAGAGAGCATATGGAGGAAAGAAAGGAAAAAAAGGCAGAGCTTACCGGATTCTAGCACCAACGATGAGGTAAAATCCTCCACCTTCTTCATCTTCTTATTTTTCTTTGTTCTACTTTCTTTTTCAAGAAAGAGGGAGGTTGGCAGCCAATGTTGTCGGCGAGATGCAGGAAAAAGAAAATAAAAGAAAATTAGAGAAAGAGGATTCAGAGAGAGAGAGAGACGATCGGCCGACCGGCCAACACCGGTGGCTGATCCCTCTGCCACGGTCGGTCGGTGTTGGCGGTCGGCCCGTGCTCAGAAGGGAGCAGAGGAGAGGGTCGGCTTGGTGGTCGCCCCCCTCTCTGCAACCGAAAAGGGATTTGCCCTTTTGGTTCCTTTTTAAGTGAGGCTCAGTCGGTCTGGGCGTGACCTAGACCGAACTGGGTCAGTCTAGGTCGTGCCTAGACCGAGTTAGCCGAAGAAAAAAAATGTGTGGCCGGTTCGACCTGGGTGAAACCCAGACCGGACCAAGTCGGTCTGGGTTGCACCGAGACCGATCCAGATAGAAAAAAATTTGTTGGTTGAACCGGTTCAGACCAAACTGGGTCTAGCTGAGCCAGTTTATATGGGTCGATTCAGACCGGATCGGTCTAAACTGAACTAGTTTGGACCAACCTGATTCAGACCAAAGCGATTCATGGAGTATCGGGTCTGAGTTGAACTGATTTGGATGAACCCGAGTCAGACTGAACCGGTTCGGTCTGACTGGATCTGGGTTCTTAGTTTAGATCCAGTTTGATCTGGACATGTTCTGGATCTAGACTGACTGTTCTGGATCTGATTGGATCAGTCCTAGATCCATATCAGAACTAAGTCTAGATCCAATCAGACCATTCCGGATCTAGTTAGACGGTTTTGGACTCAGATGAGTAAGGAATCTAGATCTAGTTGAACTGTATTGGATCCAGATCATAGATGGATCTGAATCGAGTAATTCTAGAATTGTACTAAAATCTGAAATGACCAGAATACCCTTTTGAGTACCCGAGACCTATTTTGGTAAAATGGGCATTACTTTGTACCTCGAACTCAAATTTAGTGAGATTTGGTGCGTTAGACTCGTATCGAAAAGAAAAAATTACGTATTCATTAGTCTTGATTAAATTAGTGACACAAAAATCGAGGTTTTGTGAGTCAATTTGAAAGAGGTATTTTGATAATTTTATAAGAAATTTTACACATTAATACAAATATATTGGTGTAATGACCAGATTCTATTGTTAGAGCACCTTGAGACTCAATTACGGAGAAAGCACAGTGTTCGCGCTTGAGGTAAGGGATATTATAAGTAATTTTAGATGTGAATAAACATTTTTACATTGTATGTTATTATAATGTTGTGAATGAATATGAGTAAGATGATAGTATTCGAGTGACATTATAACATGCATAAAATTTTCATACCTGACTTGATGAGTTGAATTCATATACATGTTTGTCGTGATATGCGTGTTAGTTGTGGTTTGTCATGCATGTTAGAAAGAGATTAAATTTATGAATGCATGTCTATGTGGTTATTAATATCATGCATTGTAATAAGATTATGTTTAGATTGAAGTCTCATTTATTCTGTCTATGTTTTATGAATGGATATTTTGCGATCAGCATGCATGATCTCTTAAATATTAAAAGTGGTGACCTGTGGCAAAGGCTACCTAGTTCGCGGCTAGAGTGCAACCATCATGGAGAGTGGGCCACTGGTGATTTAACGATGTAGAGATACTACATCATTGCGTGCTTAGTAAGAGATATGTGTGAGTCATAAGGTCATCATGAGAATTAAGAATGAGATTCATTGTTATCAGTGCACGACATCACTCATGAGAGAATAAGTGAATTACGAGTTTGAGAATATGCACTACAAGAAACATGTGGATTAGCGATGACCTAAATTCGTCGCTAATCCATCACTAATTCATCGCTAAACAGTTTAGCGATGGATTAGCGTCGGATTAGAGACGGATAGCTTTCATCGCAAATTTTTCGACGCTAAGTAGCGACAAAACTTATCTGTTGCTAATCCGTCGTTAATTTGCGATGGATTAGCAATGGAAATGATCCATCGCGAGTCTGTCACTATTTTAAATTAGCGATGGATAATATCCGTCACGAGTCCTTCGCTATTTTAAATTAGCGACGAATAATATCTGTCACTAATCCGTCGCTAAATTTTTTAAAAAAATTAAAAAAAAAATTTGCTTGCTGCCGGGAGGTATTCCGGCAGTAATAGGCCAGACTTGGAGCGATTCATCGGCGGCGACGAAGGAGGAGGAAGACCCACCATCGGATCCCAGCAAGTCGTACTCCATCGACCCCATGATCTCCGATTGGGTCTCGCAGAGGTCGGAATGGACCGATCTCATTGTTGACTGCCATGACGGAGACGAGGCCGGTGTCGGGGCGGATGGCGTTGCGGAGGTGGTCGAGGTCGTCAAAGCCGACGGGGAGGTAGGTGGCGTGGAAGCGACCTGCTCCCTGGCGCGCTTGACCGCCTCGTCCGACTCCCAGCCGTAGAGGTGAGTACGGGAATGGGGGTTGCTTAAGCGGCCAGTGAAGAAGGGCAGCATCGCGTCCAACACCCGTGGGTCCACCGGCGACGTCGCCTGCATGTCTAGGTACAACGGCCGCCCCGCGATCCGCACGCCCTTCATCGAGATTCCTCCGCCCTCCTCTGCTGCGTCGGAGTTGGGCGACGGCAGTCGCGGTGGTCGACATTGTCCAGCAGGATCGTCCGGTGAGCCTTACTACGGCGAGCATGAGGCTCGGCTTCATCGACCAGCGGGAGCACGAGGCTCGGTTTAAATCGAACATCAGTTTAAATTTCGAACGGGAGAGAGAGGGAAAATTTTGCGCCTTAGGTGGGACGGTTTAAATCGAAAATTAGCGACGGATTTAGCGAGGGAATTTTTCCGTCGCTAATTAGTGACGGATTAGCGACAGAAAAATTCCCTCGCTAAATCTGTCGCTAATTTCCTACAGTTTTGCAGTGAAAATTTTTTGTCGTCGATCTGTCAATAATTAGCGACGGATTTGAGACAGAATTTATACCGTCGCTAATTTTAAAAATATTTCAAAGATTGGCGACGAATAATGTTCTCTCGCTAAGTCCGTCGCTAATTTGCAACGGAAAAAATCCGTCGCAAAGATCAGTCGCTAATAAGGGTTTTTCTTGTAGTGGTGGTTCAATGTGTTGAACTTAGTTATGACTTAGGGTTACACTCACACTGGGTTTGGGACTCTAGAGGACCATGGATGGTTGATAACCATCATGGTTAGGTGTAACATGAATCATACCTAGATTGAGAACTTGACCTTCCGGTTAGCTACCGATGGGATTCCCGTGGTGGTTCACTGCAGTGTCGGGTGGTTCATAGACCACTGAAAGTGTATGGTTCATTGTCTAACCAACATTGTAGAATTGAGGTGTTCTACGTGAGTTGCTACGCCTATAGACGATTATTACTGGTATAGCTGACCTAGGGATAGTTGATTGTGAGAGAGTGTTTAAAAGTTAATAGGGGATAATTAAAATATACAAACTTATGTGGTGTATCAAAAAGTAAACTAAGACTAGGGGCTTAGAGCCCACTACAGTTGTAAGTTTGAGTGTTTATTTGCTTATAATTATTTTTTACTGGGTTGTAGACTCACCCACATGTTTAATTACAACTATAAGTTACAGGCACACTAGCACAGACAAAACTTGATTAGCTTTTTCTCCTTCGGTAGAGCATTTGATAGATTTTATTTTTATGTCATTGAATAAAGATGTAATTATTTTTCCTTTGTTATGAATGATAAACATTGTGAAAGAAAGTTAATTATTGGAATAAAAATAAAGAAAAAAAATTTAGTCATGTTTTCTCTATGTGAACTTTAAATTATTTTCCTCTTAAAAGTAATATCAACCAAACTCGGACTCTCGAGATCCCAAATCGGGGTGTTACATTTTTTCACTCAAAAAAGGTGCTTGGATACACAATGCCCACTTATTTTAGAAATAAAGTCTTGTTTGGAATCTGTAGTTGGGATGGGCGTTTATGGAGTTTATGCATTTGAAGAAGTGGCAGCTGCCAAATCCATGATTTAGTGTAAATACAAAGGAGAAAGGGCTTCACTTTCCATCCCAAATGCATAAACGCCCATCCCAACAGGACCACCAAAGTAGTTTTACCAAGATTTTACCTCAGGACCACTAAATGCATAAACGCCCATCCCAGCTCTAAGATTCCAAACAGGTGGTACGATGAATTCTATAATATTTCTGGTGAGCACTATCTTTGAAGCCAAAGGGTGACACACATACTCACTAGAAAATGCTTTTATATCGTATCTCCTACCATCCTTGCCATACTACCTCCCCCAAGAGAGGCTCAATGAAATAGACATGTTTGTGTCCCCCAATGGGCTTGCCGTAATGTTAAGGGTAGACAGGCGGTCAAGGTTCAAGTCTCTTGGGTGTCACTCCTGCACAAGTTGAAGCAAGGCAACTCCCCGGGGGCGAAGGGGGCACCCACAGAGTTTTACATAACCAAGACGGCACCATAAGTACAGCAGGCTAAGCCAATGCGACTAGGTCTCCGATCCTGGGGGGTTTCTCCCTGCTATACATAAAAAAAGACATGTATGTGAAGATGTGAACTACGTTACCTGCCTCATGTATTATTTCAAATGTGATTCAGCTCGGTTAGGGCAACTCAATAAATGCAGCATTGGACCAAAGCTGCAAAACAACAAGACAAATCAAGTCAACTAGAGCTGTTTTTTTGTTGATCAAAGAGTGTTTTTGAAAAAGACGTCCAAACAACTGTCTATTGTTGTCCATAACCACCAAAGTTTTCTCTCTTAAATCTCTCTTGCATCCAATCTCCAAAGCAGTCTCAATTGTATTGAACTTTATATTTTTTAAATGGTAGATTTAACCAATTCTCATGAAAATGATCTATATTTATATAAATATTTATACAAACACAGAGATGCATGAAACCATACATCTCGATTATAAAGTAATCAGTAAAAAGAAAATATTCAGAATCAATCGCTTATTGAAACAAATGAAAAAAATGGAAACATAGAGCAACTAAGCCATCTTGAGAGCTTGCTTTTGAAAATTGCAACTAATTTTGTGCTACTGGCGCCCTCTCAATCTATCCCTACTCTTTTATTAACCTTAATTAATATACAAGTAAAATACAAGGCAAAACAAATTAGATTTTCAACTTAAATTGCGTGGATAGGAGCATCTAAAAAGAATGTACTTTTGTTTTGTGCAGGTAGGGGTGCCAATGGGTTATGATCTGATCCCAAACCGTATCTGGTAGAATTAGGGTTTGGTAACAAAGAAAAGGGTCTCATTAACTATCTAGGTTAAATTGGTGAGGGTTGGGTTAGAGTGTGGATCGCTGGGTGTAGTTTATAAAATTGCATACCAGATTCAGGTCTGATCTGAGTTTCTGTAAAAAACTGCAATTTTTCAATATATATAAGAAAAAAAAGAAATTTTTGTTTAACCACCTAACCTATGATAAAATTAGGTTTAACTGCCTGCGTTGCAAAACTTTTGGAATAGGCGCCTGTGTTTTCAGCATCAGTGTCGTTAAAAGCTAAAAAAGAGAGCAAAGAGTCAGGGCCTGCTAAGGCAAGGCGTACGCTTCACACATAATTATTCGAAATGAAAAACAAAATAAAAAAGAGAAATTATGAAATTGCAGCATAATAACATAAATATCCGCATCATAATTGTGCCTAACCAAAAAGTTGAGCAAAAAACAGTAAACAATATAAGATGGTAATTGTTTAACAACAAATAGTGAAACTCCAAAACCTTTCATACTTGTACAAACCCTTCATTTCAAATCAAAATAAATTTTAATGAGATATTTCAGATGCACTTAATATGCAAAAAATGAAATACATTGTGAACGTGTGATACTATAGAATGCATAGAATATAAAACCCTAACATAATCCTCATTTACAACATATGTGGAGCGGGGGGGGGGGGGGGGGGGGGGGAGAGATGGGGAAGAGAGATTTGGTTGAGTGTTGATTTCTCAAACTCCAACCAAACAAAAAGCTTAAAACCACTAACAAAAATGTAAAAAAAAATGAAAAACCTTTCTTGGTTTGTGCAGTCACCTCTCACACCACCTTGCGCTTTGGTGAAGTTGTTGCTAGTGGTTCCCTTCTTACGCTTTGGTGAAGTTGTTACTAGTGGTCGCCATTTCCCTCTAACCACTGATGCACTACACATGACATGGTTATCACTGGTGAAGCTTAGCATGATGTTCTTATCAGCATCTTCCATGCGTTAATGTAAATTTTTTACTTAGATTTTGACTAGGAAATTGGGTGTGTCTAATATATGCAACTAAGCTCCTACTTGAAGACTTGTCCAAGTCACACAAGGCTTGGTTCTTCAAGTCTTCCTTGTCCCTGAGATGGACTTGAACTAGGGATCAAATCCCATTCTCATAGACTTATTCTTTTATCTGCTCTCTACAAGTTTCTATCAAATGGTGCTTGAATTCCAAGTTCATGTTTTTTTGCAGTTACTCGGCTGGTTTATTGCAGCTCCCGTTATCCTGGCTGCACTATATGTACTTTTCTTCCCATGCTTCAAGCTCCTTGTTGAGAAATCTAGAACTCCTCCTTCAGGTCCAAAGGCACCACTTAGATCTCTCTCTGAAATCTATGTCAAAATAAGAAATCTCTAACATATTGTTCTGCTTAACGTGGTATGTGTATCATATTACCTTCTTGGGGCCCTTCCTTTTTATACAATTTCTCGCTCTTGGTTCCAGCTTCCGGTCCCTTCCTCCCCTTCCTTCCGTCGAGCAAAATCCATGCTGTACCATGACTAATAAAGTTCCATTGATGAAAGTATTGAAGTTGTTCAACAGGTACTTGTATACATGTTGCTCATCTAAAAAACAAAAAGCTTTTGCCTCATCTTTTATTGTGTATGTCTGCAGAGAGAGAGAGAGAGAGAGAGAGATTTAGGTTTCATGGGAAAGAAATTTCCTTATGGATAAATTTTTTAAACCTATGATTGTAGGAGCAACTTATGGCTCTTCTCAACCTTGTAATTTTGACCCCTCGATTTTGGGAAGAGTCAATATGCTTTTCTATTAAAGGGTGGATTTGCTATTTGGTGGTATCCAAAAAGTCTTGTTTTTACCTCGAAAACACAATCCAAAGGTTGTTCAGGTTGGCTCGACCCATGGCCAGACCCACTTTGAGTTGGGTTGAGGTTGGCCCGACCCATGACCAAACCTGACCCATCTCGAGTTGGGTTCAGGTTGAGCTGTGTGGGTTTAAGTTGGTCCTTTACTACAAATTAAAATAATGCTTTACAAGGCTCTCTTAATTAATGTGCCAAACACCATTAATGTTTTCAAACTGTGTCATCTCCAAACAGTTTTCAAACAACTTCTTTATCCTGCAGATAAACTTCTAAACTGTCTCATCTCCAAAACTAACTTCTACGAAAGTTCATCCACAATATGAGGCGTCAAACGTGCCCTTAGCCTAAAGCTGTTATACGAACAATAACCTGAAAACTCAGATGCCTTTTGGAAAAGTTTTGAAACACAAGTGGTTAAAAGTAATTTTGTCATAGGTTAGGCGGTTAAACGTAAAGTTCTCAAAAATAAAATAAAAAACAAAACATATTTTTTTACCGAGTATGGTCCAGGTCTTTTTATGTAAACCTTATCATATCAAAGTATGACTTTTCCTATGATAGATCTCTTCTAAAGAGTGTAGGATCTAGGTGTAGACTACCCATTTCTTGCATACGTCCAGCCTGTGTGGAACGTATATATTGGGCCGACTGATACAGATGACACCCAACGAAGGTAGGTGAGACTGGTGTGGCTGTCAAAGTGTTGTGAGCAGACTCAGCGATCGTGGCCAAACACTTATAATGTGTTTGGCCCAGTGTTGTCAGTATCGATGTGTCCGGTGTGTACCGATACGTATTTACGATACTGGACCTGAATAGGCTATTTTTTAATAAATGTAAAAATCAGCTTAAAATTAACTTGCTAGTGTAGATCAGCTTGCTAGTTGGTGCATGCATGATTGGTCAAAATCTAACTTTTTTTTATGATGAACAATTCATTGGGATTGAACCCTAATTGGTCCCTCCCTATAACACTAAAGCTCGAGAGGGTGGTCCTGCTTTACAGTGCTGCTCCATGCATATCTTACCGATCGAAGTCAAATCCCTACTTATTGCTATTAGGGCTGTACATTGCATATCTCAAAGTACTAAGGAATTGACCATCTATCACTTTCGGTTTGTTGGTAGTTATGACTTCCTATTAGGAATAAAAGTGGGGCTAGAAGATGAACTTGGTTAGATCAGGACAGTCTGAACCTAAAGCATGACAAATCAAGATGTGGGTGCCAGTGGATCTTATTAAGGCTGAAAAAGAATCCAACTATATCTGATCTAGGTGCAAGCCTTTCATACTTCATAGAAATTGTATATGGTCTGTTTGGGAAGTAAGAGTTGGAGGAAAACCAGGGGGAATTGTAGCTATTGTTAATCATGGCTTGTAATTCCTGCGGTGCCTTGTTTGGGACAAATAAATTGGTAGAATCATATAAATGTAAAGAGAATCGTCGTCGGCTAATTCCTTCCAAGTCTTTGGAGAAAGAGGATACTTGCTAAGCCTTCTTTGAGAAGTAGGTAAGCGGGGGATAACCCTTGTGAGATTTGAAACAGGGACCCCATAGTTATGATCACACAACCCATCCAATTATATCATTCAGCCCCTAATCTGACAATGATTATCATGCAATAGCTTGCACTAAAAATATAAATGATGCAAAAAAAGGTGTGATTAAATCATTCTATGATTTTGTTGTCAAGTTGGATGCCTTGTGATTCTTGGATCTTCTCAATATCGTGTTATTGTAAATAACAATCACAACACTTTATCAAAACAACACTTTATCAAAGTTAATATAACATGAAAAGAGTACAAGTTGTGATTGTGATTGCCAACTATGATTGTTTTTTACTTGAATCTTGTGAAAGTTTGTCACAAATTATCGTGAGATTTTCAAGGTAATTTCTTACTACTTCATTTTATATTTGTTTAATAAGGTAATATATATCTTATTGCTCCAACCTTGTTTTCTATTTGTTTATTTTTTTCTTAATATTTTTATTATATTTTTATTTATAATTTTTAACTAACCGATATTTTTTTGAGTTTTCCTTGAAAAAAATAAAATAAAATAAAATCTTTCGATATATTCTAATGCCAAGAACGACATTTCTGATTATGGTCACAAGATAAATCTTGTGACCGACAATCACAGCGTCTACTTTCTTAGTTGTGATTGTTCATTCCCACCTGTGACCAAAGCAAACATGCCCTTAATAATACAATTTAATAGCCATTGCACAATGCCTCGTCCACAAGATGAAAAGATTACATTGATTTAAGGAAAGAAAGGTAGTTACACATTAAATTGGGGATCCACTTTTTCTTAAAATATAACATATATATATATATATATAATATTTTCTTATTTTCTTTTTATTTATTTCTTTGTTTTCCGTATCTAGTTTTTTTTTTACTATATTAACAAACTAGTCAAGTTCCTAGTTGGAACTTGACCTAGTATTAGTCGTTGGACCCTAGTCCAAGGTCCAACGGCTATAATTAGAGTTGTTGGACTAGGGTCCAACGACTCTATGTGAGAGCTCAAAATGAGCTCTCCCTCCTCTCTTTCATTCTTTATAAATAGGGGTGATCCCTTCAACAAATGTACTCAATGCTTTTTAAGCATTTTTATCATGAATAAACTATTATTTATTTTAAGTGTTCTTTCATTTATACCCTTTCAAGGGTCATACTTGTAGTCTCTCCAATAGACACATATTTGTGAGTTGTTTGCGCATTTGTGAAAGACCATCATTTCATTACATGGTATTAGAGTTGCGGAGACCTTAGATATTGAAGTGCTTCTACCTCGATTTCCATGCCTCGTTTGCATCACCTTGTTCTTGACTCAAGAAAATTTGTTTAAAAAAAGGACTTGTGCTACAAAAATTGATCTTGTATCCTCTTATTTTTTTCTCTCTCCTCTTATCTATTTCTCTCTTACCCTTATAAAAGATGGATGACAATGATAAGATGACCATCAGACCCATGAAGCTAAATGATACTAACTATATAATGTGGGCTTCGATTATGAAGCACCACATTTGAGAAAAAGGTTTATGAGGTATAGTGGAAGGTTTTGATTCAGAACCTAAACTGTCTCTTACCAAGAAAGATGGCGATAAAGAAGTTCCTCTAACGGAAGAGGAGAAGAGCAAGGCATTAGCCACTTATGAGAAAAAATAGAAAGAATGAAGGATAGGGCATGCAAAAATTATGTCATGGCTATTTAATAGCATAGACATTAAAAAATGCTCTAGTCTTGCTAAGTTTGAGCATGTCAATAAGGCTTGAAAATACCTTAAAAATATGTATTTCCTTAGAGATATTGCACATGTGTGCACTTTATAAGACAAAATTCGGACAATGTCTCAAAAAGATAAATCTATTCAAGAATATTATAATGAGTTGTCTGAACTTTGGGAAGAGTTGACTCTTCTTGAGCCCAAATGGCATTGTGCCGAAGATATCGAGCTTCACTAAAAGCAACTCGATATGGAACATTTCTATCGATTTGTGAATGGTCTAAGGCCGGAGTTTAAATTCATCAAATTGACCCTTTTACATCGTTGTTGATACTATAGAAGAGTTCACTATGAAGGAAAATAAACTTAGAAAAAGTATTCCAAAAGTTGATGATGTCTCTGTTCTAGCTGTGTCTAGACCGAAAAATCATACTCACTTACAAGCTGCCTTATTTTGAAAGGCAAAATGGTGACTTTGACAAATGAAAAGTCATTTGTCATCATTATCATGAATCGGGGCACTATAGGGCTCAATGTCCAAAGTTAAAAAGAAGAGAAGAAAAAAGAGTTACATCTGTTGAATCTGAGTCAAAAGATCAAGATACACCTGTATTAATGTCTCAATTGATGGAAATTCTTCAACTTCTTCTCAAAAGGGTATCCTCCTCAACTGAAGCTTCAACTAGAGTGGTTGTTGCATCTTTCTCCAGTCCAGGTAACTTTCCTTGGCTTTTATATTATGGTGCTTCTTTTCACATGACCCCAAATGTCAATTGCCTATCCGAATGCCTTAAAAATAACTCAAGTGTATTAAAAGTTTTTACAGTCGACGACACATCTCTTGAAATAAAAAGAGTAGGATGCTTTGAAAATTTTCAAAAATCCAAAAAAATTGTTATTCTAGAAGTTAGATATATTTCCAAACTAAATTTGAATCTCTTATTTGTTTTGCAAATATCTGACTATGAATGTAATATCTCCTCTTCTCATGGTTGTTGGGTAAACGATCGCCAGTCAGGGAAGCTGATTAAGGAAGGCCATAGAGAAGGAGGACTCTATTACGTGAACTTTTTGGAATTGCCCAAGAATGCATTTTGTTATAATGTTCAGAAATTAGAATTGGATTTATATCACAAAAGACTCGGCCATCCTCACTTGTCTAAAATTCAATATTTTCCAAGTTTGAGAAAATTTTATAATTCTGAAAGTTTTTCTTGTAAAGACTGCATTCTTGGCAAAATGAAAAGATTACCCTTTCTTAGTAGAACTTTTGTTTCCTCACGACCACTTGAGTTAATTCATTCAGATGTTTGGGGCCCAGCACCAGTTATTTCCAAAGTTGGTTTTGCATATTATGTCATTTTTATTAATGATTTTTCTAGACATACTTGGATTTATTTTCTTAAACATATATCTGAATTTTTTGCTAACTTTCAAATATTTCATAAAATGGTTAAAAATAAGTTTCAAAATGATATTTTCATCTTTCGCACTGATTCAGGGGGAGAGTTTATATCCGAAGAATTCAAAGACTATCTCAATCTACATAGCAATACACATCAAAGATCATGTCCACACACTCCACAACAGAATGGCTTAGCCAAACGTAAACATCGGCACATTATGGAAACTACTAGGACCTTGCTAATTACATTGGGTTGAAGCAGTCCTAACTGCCACCTACCTCATCAATAGGATGTCATCTTTCTCATTAAAGAATATAACTCCAATAGAAAAACTTTTTAAGTTTACTCTAGATTATTCTAGGTTAAGAGTCTTTGGATGCAAGTGTTTTATTTTCACCAACAAAAATGACAAACTTTCCCCTCGTGCATTATCATGTGCCTTTTTAGGATATGCTGATACTAAAAAAGGTTACAGGTGTTTCGACTTTCAAAATAAAAAATTGTATATGTCAAAAAATGTATCTTTTTTAGAAAAAAAAAAGCTTCTTTAAATTTGAAAAATCCAAGAATGTCACTGAATATTCTTTTCTAATTGATCTTACTTTAAAATCCAATGAATGTGATTTTAAATGTGACCTTGACAATTATCAAAGTCCTATTGCTATTGAAAATGATGATGATGATGATAGAGAGCAAATTCATAGGGATGTTAGCCTGCAATATTCAAGACGTAGAGAGCAAAATATTCCATGTGCTTTAAAAAAATACTTTGAAGTTCCACCTAGAAGGACGTCTAGAATTTCTAGACCTTCTAAAAAATTTATATCGTACGAATCTTTTTCACCCACTTATAGGGCAGCCATTGCATTAATACAATCATATATTGAACCATCATCTTATTCGCAAGCCAAAAATCATATATAATGGATAGAAGCCATGAAAACTGAATTGGATGCATTAGAAAAGGCCAATACCTGGACTATCTAAGATATTCCTCCGAGTAAGAAACCTATAGGAAGTAGATAGGCATACAAAGTCAAAACCAAAAGTGATGGAACCTTGAAAAGATATAAGGCCCAACTAGTGACAAAAGGATATGCTCAAGAATATGTATCAATTATGAAGAAATATTCGCTCATGTTGCCCGTATAACCACTGTGAGAACTTTAATAGCCTTGGCCTCAATTAAAAAATGGCTTATCTTTCAAGTAGATGTTAAAAATATTTTATTAAATGAGAATCTCATTGAAGAAGTATACATGGAAGCCCCACCTGGTATTAGTAATCCTAAAGGTAAAGCTCTGCGTCTAGAAAAAACTCTCTATGGTCTTAAACAGGCTCCAAAAGCCTGGTATGACAGATTTAGTCATGTTATGATTGATATTGGATTTCAACCTTGTTTAATTAACACTGCTTTGTTTATTAAGAAATCTGATGCAGGCATCATTATTCTACTTCTTTATATGGATGCTATGATCATCACCAGCGGTGACAAACAGGAAGTTGCAAATATTAAAATTCTTCTTAAAACTCACTTTGAAATGACTGACTTAGGTTTATTAAGATATTTTTTAGGCATTGAAGTTGCTTATTCACCTCGTGGGTACTTAATATCTCAATCTAAATTTGCTTTTGATATTGTTTTCAAATCTGGAATTACAGATGATAAGAAAATGGATACTTCAAAAGTTGTTAATGTTAAAATGAAGATTGATGATGGAGAACTTCTTGATGATCCTACTCATTACCGACAACTTATTAGTGTTCTTTCTTATCTTTCTATTACTAGGCCAAATATAGCTCATGTTGTTCATACTACGAGCCAATTTCAACATGCTCCCACCTCTGTGCATATGAGAGCAGTCTTGCGAATTACTAGATATTTAAATTCTTCTCTTTCACGAGGACTCTTCCCGTCTGCTTCATCATCTTTAAATTTAATTGCATATATTGATGCTGACTAGGGAGGTGATCCTAATAATAGGCACTCAACCACTGATTTTTGTGTGTTCTTAGGTGAATCCTTAATTTCATGGAGATGCAAAAAGCAACAGAAGGTCGTTCTTTTCTCCACCGAAGTTGAATACAGAGTCATAGCAACTACCACTACAGAAGTTTGGCTTAGACGATCGCTAGCATATATGAGAGCTGAAGCGTTGCAAGCTTCAAAAATGTGTTGTGACAACAAAAGTGCCATCTACATTACAAGCAATCGGACGTTCCATGAGCGCCCCAAACACATTAAGATGGACAATCACTATGTCAGAGAGGAATACTTACATGGAACCATTGATTTGCCCTATGTTACGTCGGAAAATCAATTAGCAGACTTCTTCACCAAGCCTCTTGCTGCTCCCAAATTTCATTTCCTCTTAGACAAACTTTCTCTTATTGTACTATAAGTTTGAGGGAGAGTGTTAAAATGTAACATATGTATGTAACATATATATATATATTGTTATTATTATATATAATATTTCCTTTTTTATTTCTTTATTTTTCCTATCTAGTTCTTTTTTAACTAGATTAACAAACTAATCAAGTTCCTAGTTGAAACTTCACCTAGTTATAGTCGTTGGACCCTAGTCCAACGGCTATAATTAGAGTCGTTGGACTGCTCCCTCCTCTCTTTCATTCTTTATAAATAGGGGTGATCCCCTTCAACAAATGTACTCAATGCTTCTTAAGCATTTTTGTTATGAATAAACTATTATTTATTTCAAGTGTTCTTACATTTATACCCTTTCAAGGGTCATGCTTGTAGTGTCTCCAATAGATACATATTTGTGAGTTGTTTGCGTATTTGTGGAAGACCACCATTTCATTACACTTTACTTTTTTTCTCTCTAGAAAGACTTATTGAATGACTGATCTTTTCTCATGTAAAGTGCATAGTTAATGAGTCCATTGTTCCACCACCAACATGAATCTTGCAGCATTGAGTGTCTTGCTTGATATGTGGGTTATCTAGTTGCATGGATCCCAACAACTCATTCAACCTAGCGGCTGCTTGTATTCACCAGCCACTAATACAATGAAGAATCCGTCCAAAATCCACTCTTTGATAAGCGATTCACCAGCCACTGTATCCAGGGATCCAACCTTGTGACAAACTCATAGTCTTTTAAAGCTTGCATATCTTCAATCAACGAACTCAGAACAATCCCTAGCCTCATGAGAAAAACTAATGTTTGTTCCATACCCTAAGAAAATCATTAATGGATGTAACGATTTGTTATTAAGTTATTTTTATCATTTTCTAGTTAGGATTCAATCATGGTGAATTGGAAAAGATGAATTTCTTCTCTGCTAGTTCAGATTATTAACATTATGTTTTAGCAGAAAATCTTCCAAAATTACAACAAAGTATTAGAAGCACCTGAAACAGAAACTTTCAACATCAGATTATTGACATAAATTTTGATCAGTACATTTTGCAGAAATTACAATAAAGGTATTAGAAGCACCTAAAACAGAGATTTCAACAAGCCAGGAATGGCTTTCACCTTCTCCTGGCACTGCATATTTATACATTGTTTTTCTTGGATTAGCACATGTTTGTACATTGTATTACACGGATTGTCATGCATGTGGTTCAACCTGGTTTGAATCTATGGAGTCTCATGCTCCCACCTGATAGTTGTATGTGAAGTATCAGGTTTGTCCAACCTATATCCAAGCCAACCCTAACACACTAGGAGAAAGGTTACGTCATCTTTACTTGAAAAAAGTCTTTATGATAGTGATCTTTGTTGCCCAATGTAGATGCAAAGTCTCCATCAGATTTTACTTTATCCCCAACCCAAAGTTTGTAAATCAAAGACCAAAAAATCAATAGTTGTTGTCCCTCTACTGGAAAGTAATAAATTCTGACAATTGAAGAACTCATGTAAATGGGCATTTCCATCGACAAGAAACAGTTTAAAGTTACAATGATTCTATATTTCAATCAACTGAATGAATAACATTACAGATATTACACATTTTACAAATCAAAATCTGATTAGGAAAATAGGACAAAACACCCGGAATGCAATTATTGCTTCCTCATTTGCCTACTCTGGCATTTGATTTACTGACTCCAACTTCTCTGACATTTGATTTACTCACCCCAACTTCTCTGACATTTAACTTACTCACCCCAACTTCTAAGTTCTCCAAACCTTTAACATTCTTCTCAGTATCCACAACTGAGTTCCTGCCCAGAATCCATGGATGCTGTAGACACTGTGCTGCTGTTGGTCTCTTCTCTGGTGCATAATCCAGAAGAGGGGATAAAAAATCTGCAAACTCATTAGCATCAGCCTCTGTAAGCTTGTATTTCTCGACCAAAACCTTATTTAAAGGCCAGAATCTAAGCCTCTTGATGTTCTTTAGATCACCATGCCTGTCGAAAAAGTCTTTGGACCGTGGCCCACCAACTGCAACCTGTAACCTTTTAATGATCAGGAATGACTTTAGGCTTTAAATCTTTAATATGTTCAACAAGAAATGTAAAGTCTTACCCTCCGAGGAATTTTTCCGAGAAGTTCAATCATCAGAGCCAGATGATCCTGAAAAGCATTTCAATTAGTAAAGGAACAGACATAAGCCACAATTGTGTCAGATGATAATATAAAGTAGCACCATGGCAGGGCACATATTTGGCGTTCCAAACACTAACAAAGATGAGCATCCAAAAATGTAAGGCTGATGCTGGTCTATGAAATTTGAAAGATTGTGGCATAAAACATTGATCAAAAAAACTAAAATGAAGAACCTTGGACAAAATTGATGATAGATGCATTCAGGTGGTTTGATCATAAGATGCTTACTGAAATTTCTGACAGAGAGGCAAGTGGTTCCTTGAAGGAACGTAATTACCACCGGGAAGTGTTTGTGTGCACATAAATGGGTGCGGAGAGAGAGAGAGAGAGATGAACATAGCACTGCTACAGAGAAAAAAATTCCAACAGAAAACTGCAGTAGAAAAAAACCCTCATTTTTTAGCGGCAGTCACTTCACAGACTGAACTACCATCATACTATTCTACAATATTAAACATCAATATCAGTGTTGTTGAAAGTGCGCCTCGCCGCAAGGCAAGGGACTTTTTGCCTTGAGGCACAAGCCTAAGGCACAAAGGGGTCGAGGCGTGCACCTCATACGCCTTGACACACATGCCTCGTTTCTATGTAGGTCAAAGGCCTTATTTGTGTTCAATTGTACAACTTGTATATATATATAATGTATATTATGTATATGTATGCATACATACATATGTATATGTATATACATGTATATATATTATATATAATATTTGATTTTTATTCATTATAATTATTGTTTTTAATTTTTTATTTTGGTCAACCTTTGTTGACTAGCAGTTAGAGCTGGTCTAACGTCTAACTGATCCAGCCGTTAGGCTAGGTCTAATGGCTAGTAGGCTCCTTCCCTCTCATTTTATGTATATAAAGGGTATCTCCCCCTCATTGTTTGTAATGCATTTTGTGAAATGAATAAAATATTATTTTTATGTTTTGTGAGTTTCCTTGGTGTGTGCCCTTAGTGACCTTTATGAGTGTGCCATTAGTGGCTCTTTGTGTGTGTCCGTTTGGATTCTTCGGTAGATATTTTCTCTCAGTTGTTGGTAGCACTCTTTTTACATGGTATCGGAGTCATAGTGCTCTTGATCTTTGAAGACAGTAATCTCATTGTTTGTATGCTCGTGTGTTACGGTGTTTGTGGTGATTCAAGTGGGTATGCTTCTTTTTCACACCAACTTCTCTCTCTTTCCCTCTCTTCTACCTCTTTGTTGTATTCATTCATGGAGGACAAGGAGAGTATTACCGTTATGCCTATCAAGCTCAACGACACTATGTAATGTGGTCTTCTATCATGAAGCACCATAATTGGGGCAAGGGCTTGTTGGAATTAGTGAATGGGTCTGATCCGGAACCTAAACTTCTCTTCACCAAAGTTGAAAATGGAAAAAATGTTGCTCGTGTGTTAAGGTGTTTGTGGTGATTCAAGCGGGTATGCTTCTTCACACCAACTTCTCTCTCTTTCCCTCTCTTCTACCTCTTTGTTGTATTCATTCATGGAGGACAAGGAGAGTATTACCGTTATGCCTATCAAGCTCAACGACACTAACTATGTAATGTGGTCTTCTATCATGAAGCACCATAATTGGGGCAAGGGCTTGTTGGAATTAGTGAATGGGTCTGATCCGGAACCTAAACTTCTCTTCATCAAAGTTGAAAATGGAAAAAATGTTGCTCGTGTGTTACGGTGTTTGTGGTGATTCAAGCGGGTATGCTTCTTCACACCAACTTCTCTCTCTTTCCCTCTCTTCTACCTCTTTGTTGTATTCATTCATGGAGGACAAGGAGAGTATTACCGTTATGCCTATCAAGCTCAACGACACTAACTATGTAATGTGGTCTTCTATCATGAAGCACCATAATTGGGGCAAGGGCTTGTTGGAATTAGTGGATGGGTCTGATCTGGAACCTAAACTTCTCTTCACCAAAGTTGAAAATGGAAAAAATGTTGCATTTCAAGGGGATGAGAGGACCAAGGCTATAACCGAATATGAAAAAAAGTGTGAGTAGAGAATGGTGAAAAGAAGTGTATTCTTCAGTTACGGGTCACGGGTCTGGAGATCCAGACCCGTAACGTGTCATTAATGGCACTGTGTAATTTTCCTCTTTGTAATAAGGGTACTTTTGTACCCTAGTCTTATATTTGTATGTTATTATAAATGAGATGATATAGCAGCCGACCCTGAGTGATTAAGGGTTATCGGTTTTTATTTTCTGCTCTCTCTCCCTCTCTCTTTCCCTGTCTCTTAGCTCTCACGAGTGAATCAAAAACTAACATGGTATCAGAGCCACGTTACAGGTGAAGCTGGAATCGATCCAAAAGATCCTTCATACACTTTGCTAGTTGACTTTGATCACAGTGTGACCTAATCACGCAATCGGGTTTTGTTTTGATACAGCTGCACTTCATTCTGTCCTTCATACACTTTGCTAGTTGCCTTCATACACTTTGCCAGTTAACTGTACTGCTTTTCATTTCACAGTCGTGAATTCATATTCACGACTTTCATAGTCAATATTCAATCACTTTTGAAAGTCAGAAATCTGACAAATATTTAAATCTGCTTCAAATTCAGCCACTGTCGTCGGCCATTGATCTGAATTAGTTTCTTCCCAAAAAAAAAAGGTTACAGAAACGGTAGACAGATTGTGCTAAATTCATTCTTAATACTGTAAACCATGGATTCACTTCCTAATCAGTCAGTTCTTTCTTCAAGCTTCCTCAGTCAACTCGTGTCTGAAAAATTAAACAATGGTAACTTCTTGACTTGGAAGAGACAAATCATACCTTTTATTAGGAGTTAGGATCTTTCTGGACATCTGGATGGATCTATTCCAGTTCCTCCTGAATTCATATCACAAGAAGAAAGGGACAATAAAGGGGAACCTACTACAGTATATGTTAGAAATCCTGAATTTGTGGTTTGGATGAAAAGAGACCAAGCGCTTGTTGCTTATATCACATCTACACTGTCACAAGAGGTACTTGTAGCAATTCCAGATGACTGTACTGCCATGCAACTTTGGAACAGACTTGTTCAGACATACTCACAGGTTTCTCAGACCAGGATTATGTTTCTTAAAAGAGAATTTCAAATGTTAAGAAAGGATTCCATGACCATCATGGAATACTTGAACAAAATGAAGGTTATCACAAATCAACTTGCATTTGTTGGAAGTACAGTTACTGATAAAGATTTGGTACAGCAAACTCTTAGTGGATTGGGACACGACTATCATATGATTGTTACTTCATTGTTATGTTTACCTGAGCTCCCCAATTTTGAAGATCTGCGTGCAAAATTGTTACAATATGAGATGAACCTAAAGGGGTTTTCTGAAGAATCATCTATGCATACTGGGGCACATGAAGTTCTTGCTACAGGGGTTACTTATGCACGAGGACGAGGAAGCTATGATATCAAGGGAAAAGGAGGACAACGGAGAAATGGTCAAGGAGGTCGTGGATTATTACCCACACCCAACACATATACCAACTCACAAAGACAGAGGCCAATCCCTACATGCTTTTTGTGTAATAAAAGGGGGCATATCAAAGCTAACTATTGGTTCAATCCTTTAAATAAAGGAAAATCAACCCAAACTGAAGCAAAAAGAAGCACAGACAGTACAAGGACCAATGGAGAAGTAAAGGAATTATTGTTGTCAGCTTTAGCAGAATTGAATCTGAAACAAAATGAGCAAGGTACTTGGTATGTGGACTCTGGCGCGGCAACTCACGTTACTGGTGATGCAGGTAAGCTCCTAAAACTTGTTCCTTACATTGGTAAAAGCAGTATAGTTACTGGAGATGGATCACACCACTCTGTCTCTCATATTGGAAACTCCATTATACCGTTGTCTGAATCTTCTATTAATCTTTCAAAGGTTCTTTATGTTCCTGAAATCAAGAAAAACATTGTTTCAGTTTCTAAACTTGTTGATGATATCAAAGCCTAAGTTGAATTTACTCCCTCTTCTGTTCTTGTCAAGGATCTCTGCACGAAGAAGACGTTCGCTAGAGGAAAACGGCAAGGCAATATGTATGTTTTTCAAGAAGATCCTTCAGCACATATTCGCTCTGCAGATCCAAACTTGAAGCTCCAATCATCGTTGCCCTCTGAAAATTCCACTTGTGTCATCAGTGTCTCTGAAATCAATAAGCCAAATCTTTGGCATGGTCGTCTAGGTCATTGCAGTAGTAGTTTCATTGAAAAGCTTGTTTCAAATAACCTCATTCCCAAGTCAAGTTTAAGAATAAATGTCGATGACAACAAATGTCCTAATTGTCTCTTATGTAAGAGTCATGTTTTACCTTTTCATTCTATCAATAAAAGAGCTTCAAGACCTTTTGAGACTATTTGTTCTGATGTTTGGGGACCTGCTCCAGTTGCTTCCATATCTGGAACTAGATATTACCTTTTGTTTGTTGACAGTTATTGTAAAACCCGCTTTAAAAAAAATAAAAAAATTGGACCCGACCCGGGCCCCTCTTCATTAGGGTTTTAATAACCCGACTCAGGAAGAGGATTTTAAATCCTCTTCCCGAGCGCCGCCGCCCCCCCCCCCCCCCCTTCCACCTTCGTTTTCGGAAGATTAGGGAAACCCATCGGAGTTTCCCCATTCGTCGCCCCCTGAGGCTTTTAAAAGCACTGCAGGGGGACGGGGGAAGGCACACAGCCCTTTTTACCCCCCTCTGCCGCCTCCTCCTTCCCTGCGCACGCCACCAGCGTCGCCCTCGATCCCCTCGCGACGACCCCGCCTCCTCCTTCTCTGTGCTCGCCACCGCTGCCGTTGCTGCGCCCTGTGCCGACGGCGGCCACCGCCTCCCAGGTACGCCACTCCACCTTCTCCTCCTCCCCCTCCCATCTCCCTCTCTATCACCTCGCCAGGACGCCGGCAGACGGCGCACGGCCCCTGCCGCGCCCTCCCACCTTCCTCCTTGCCCATTGGAGACCCGACAGGGGGCCTACAGGGCCCCTGTCGTCCCCTTCCCTCTTTTGGGGGTTCGCCGGAGTGCCGGCAGGGGGCCAATGGCCCCTGCGACACCCCCTCGCCCCGATCTCTCTCTCTCTCTCTCTCTCTCTCTCTCTCTCTCTCTCTCTCTCTCTCTCTCTCTCTCTCTCTCTCTCTCTCTCTCTCTCTCTCTCTCTCTCTCTTCGACAGGGGTTTGTCCCCCTGCCATCGTCCTTTCGTCGGACGGCAGGGGCTCGGCCCCTGTTGATTCGCTGTCGTCGGCAGGGGTGCGACCCCCTGCCGTTTCAGTGTTGTCGGAAAGGGAGCGACCCCAGCCGATTCATTGTTGTCGGGAGGGGCTAGCCCCCTGCCGATTCGCTGTCATCGGCAGGGGTGCGACCCCCTGCCGTTTCAGTGTTGTCGGCAGGGGAGCGACCCCTGCCGATTCGCTGTCGTCGGCAGGGGTGCGACCCCCTGCCGTTTCAGTGTTGTCGGCAGGGGAGCGACCCCTGCCGATTCGTTGTTGTCGGCAGAGGCTAGCCCCCTGCCGATTCGCTGTCGTCGGCAGGGGTGCGACCCCCTGCCATTTCAGTGTTGTCGGCAGGGGAGCGACCCCTGCCGATTCGTTGTTGTCGGCAGGGGCTAGCCCCCTGCCGCTTCGCTGCCGTCGGCAGGGGTGCGACCCCTGTCGCTTTAGTGCTGTCGGTAGGGGCTAGCCCCCTGCCGATTCATTGCTGTCGGCAGGGGCTAGCCCCCTGCCACTTCGCTGCTGTCGGCAGGGGTGCGACCCCTGCCGCTTCAGTGCTGTCTGCAGGGGCTCGGCCCCTGCCGCCTCGCTATGTTTGGCAATGGCGCTTTCTCTGCCACCTTGCTGTTTTCGGCAGTGGCTCGTCCCCTGTTGCCTAATACTACCAATGCCCCAGTCGCACCATTAATTATATTAGCAAAATTGAATATTTAACACTCTTGCATATTTACGCAACAGGTCCCGATCGTGCTCCACGGCTCAACCCTCGTATTATCCTCTCGCGTAGGCGTACGCAGCTGCACGACATCCCAAGGTAGGGTAAAGTCGCACAAAGGGCAATAAATGAACCTATTTTTAAGTTGAAATAATTAAGATGCCCATGCTAGACATGCTTAGAGTATATGGCTTCTGAAATGCGTATTTTCTTGTTTTGCATGCTCATGGGTTGAGGTTCAATTTCATTCTTCGATTATTATTTTGTGTAGTTGTTTATGAATTTGAGGTATGGTTTCGTATTTCTTAAAATAGATACGCCCTTGTTTGCTTGCACATTTCCTTTGAGTGAGGTACGACTTCGTGTCTCGTGTATTACTTATGACCTTAGGTGTTTGCCTATCTAGGTGGTCAAGGTATGGTTTTGGTACCTCGTGTGTTACTTATGTGTTTTTCGTGCGATGTGCGGCATCACAAGCCGAGAGTTGTTTGTCGTCATGTTATAACCTGCATATGTTGACACTTATGGTAAATATGTACCTACATAAATGTAGTATTGTGCCGATCCTGTTTTCACTTGTTTTCAAAACACTAGAAGTTGTACTTGTGCATTGCAGTTCTTTAAAAGAGGGTTTCCTCCTGCGAACCCAGTGCTCTTCAAATGGCACAACTTTTGCAAAGTTAAGTTTTAATCATCGCAGGATTTCGAAGTTGCATTCGAGTCCTCCCAAGTCCACACACTTGGGAGAAATATTTTATAACCCCGATTCAAGTTGCGACCCAATTCGAATAACCCCGATCAGGGGCATGAGCATATGAATGAGTGAGGTTCTATTGAAGGACCCATTCTTTATTTATCAATCTAGTGTCACATGTTGATACTAAGATAAATTTTGGATGCGAGTTTGATAGCGTTGTGCCTTGCGTGAATGACTTAATGTGGCATTATGGCTTTTAAGGATGAATCGTGTCAAATGAGCACTCCTTTATTCTTTGGATCGTTATGAAGTTGTGTGTTGGGTGTTCCTTTTGAGAAGTCCACACACCTCCATGGTTCAGTATAGCGTACTTTTAGACATGCACAACATGTTAAGTACTTTGTTGATCGGACAAGAGATCCGAGATGACCTTGCATCATGAAATATGAAAAATGTTGTTGAATTGAATTCAAGACTTATCTTGCCAGGATGTGTTGTATTAATTCTTTTGCAGATAAGATCTGTTGGGGTTTCTTTTGTGGAACCATTTCCCTTTCATCGTAGTCGTACTTTTGACAAGTACGACTGTACTTTTTGACAAGTACATCTTCTTACGTTGCGATGATTGGATAAGTAGGTTGTGGCAACCTCGATGAGTGCAAATAACAAAATGTTGTGATCACCTAAATAAGTGATGTTTTCGCCTTCACCAGCAAGATACTCGAGTTGGTCGAAAGACCAGAGTATGTAGAATGGGTCTTCAGTTAACTACCCCTGATGTACTCATTCGAATCGCTGACTCCTGTCAGGAGAGAGGACAGGAAGGTACAAAACTTCGATGGACAGACCATTAATGGCAGTTACGAGCAAAAGACTCGGCTTCCCCAATCATCGGAGTTAGGGGAATGGGACTACCATAATTATCCTAGGTGGTAGCTCTCTATGTTTGGGATGCATCCATTGTTTATGCTGCTTTGGGGATTTCTCTCTTGGTCATCGACCGTCCCCTTAGGTGCGGACTCAGTCAGCTATCCGGGTTATCATAAAATACATAGCATAATAAACCCTCTGGATCAGTCTAGGCTGTTTCTAGAGTCGTGCCTTGTGCGTACCCGCTTGGCCAGTTAATATCGAAACATAATTTAAATTCAATAACACACAATGTGTTCAATTATGCATGTATGAAAGTTATAGGGTACAACAGGTTCAATACTTATGGAATTGTGTGTGTGGTTGATGAAGCATTGTATTTTGCTAGTTAACTTTCTTGTGCAGTGCTTTGCTTGTAATAGTTAGCCTACTTGTGCCAGTAAAATGATTGTAATAATTTTAGTATTGTGCTCATGATAGTTGCTCTGTGAATCTGTTGAAATTAAATTGCTATATAATTGTCTGTCTACTTGACATATTAAATTATTCTACTTAATTATGTTCAATATTGTCCTGTCTGTGCACCTACCAGTTTTTAGTGAAACTGACCCATTTTATGGGCAGGTTTTTGATAGGTATTACAGTCTGCGATGGCACGATGGCGTGATGAGGTCAAGATAGAGCTTTTTCCCTGACGTTTCGCTCCTGAGGACATGTTGGTAAATTTGGTATAAAGTGTCTTTCAAAATTTCTCTTTTATTAAACCGTGAGTTAATAAAACTGTTTTAGTAAGCTTCTTCTTGGTTTCAACAAACGAATTCTCAATCATTGAAACTTCGTTTCTAAACCATTTGATTTCAATGGTTGTGCGGGATTTGACAAAAGGAAAGTTTACGCTGTAATGCGCTCAAGATCCATTGACTTGGGGTTTTAAAAATATCATTTTCCGCTGAAGTATTATTTAAACTCTGATTATTGTATGATTTCAAAGCTTTCTGAACTATTCTAAAAAGTTATAAGTCCTGGATTTTTGGGGCGTTACAACTTGGTATCAGAGCGACAGGGAAAATAGTGATTCTTGACCATCCGACATCTGCATCGCACGGTAAGTATTGTTGATTTTGTTGTTTTGTACTTAATTTGATTAAAATATTTTGCTTCGATTTAGATGTCGTATAATGAGATGAGCGAGGCAATAAATGTTTTGACTGGAGCCGTTATTCATCTCCAATCTATGGTTCAGAACCTGAGTCATAGTGTGGCTTGCGAGAACACCTTTCAGGGTCAGTGCGATAAACAGATGGATAACCATCAAGTTCCCCCGAATCTATTGTACTCCCGAAATTCTATTGTTTGCTCTTTCTGTGGTAAGGTGGACCATTCAGGGAAAGAATGCTGCCATAAGCGAAAGTACAATAGGTGGCATCTGGCCACGCAAGGCTTGGAGCAAGGGAAGCAGGTTAAAGATATTCAGAACAAAAAGTCAGTTGGTAGTAAGGAAGTTAGCAAATGCCGACTTGCCAATAATATAATGCAGGGACCCCCATCTAAGAAACAAAAGCAAGGCAAAGGAATCAAGCTACATCGATCGTCTAGTCGTAAATGCTCGAAGTGTAATTATGGTCATCCGGGACAACTATGCCCTCGAGACACTGGAGGTTGTTTCTATTGCGGAAAGATGGGGCATTTCGCCAGAGTTTGTCGCAAGAAGGAAGCAGATCTGAAGAAGCGAACCGCGAAGGAAAGCCAGCAACAACCCAAGCTGCCTCACTAGTAGCAATGAAAGTAGAGAACCATGTTTATTTTCGTTGTTAGGTAGAGAATTAGCAAATAGACACTTTAATAAGTTTGGGTAAGACTTTTTATTTTCCAGTACGGATCCTGTCAATTAAAAGTTTATTAATGAAATTACGTATGAAGTTTGTTCAACCCAGACCCTTATGATTATGATGCTTATGCAGGTAAATGACATGTTACGCCTACAACTGATTAGTTTTTGAGTAGTTGACTTGTTACGCCTACAAATGATTAACTTTTAAGTGGTTGACTTATACGCCTACAAATCATTAGCTAGACTATTTAGAGGAATGACACCTCACGACTACAAACACTTAGTTTTTATGATACATCACGCCTACGTAGCGGTGTTGCAGGGAGTTGCATTATGATTGTTTGTGAGAATATATCATACTTGTATAGCATGATTGATGGATATCATATTGGACTAAAATGTCTTGTAGATCTGTGCGTGTGTTTCACACTGATATGGTTGAATGCGATGTGCTTTGAGGTAAAAATATGTATGCATATGATGGTGCCATGATTTGGATGTCTTGGATGCATATAGAATTTGAATTCTGTGTGCATAACTCGAACTGCGTAGAAGTTATGTATCTTGAGGTTTAGTAGATTCTTGATACATACATGATCACATTGTATAGAACTCATGCTTTGAGGTTAGATTTGGATAATGAAATGCTCTTGGTGGCAATGATATAATGCTTAGGATAATATGCTTTTGTATGATATGATTGAAATGCATGTGATCTGAAATTTTGAAAGTATGCGATATATGCTTAAGTTCAATAGTGAATTATGATTCTTGGAACCTTATTGGTGAAATGGGTGATTTTATGAATTGAATACTATATGAAGTGATGTGATGCACATTGATGATATATATACTTTTGCACATTATTGGTGGATGTCGACCCTGAGAGTCATTGTTTGTTTTGATGCATGTATCATTGATTTCGGTACATGTTGAGGACGTTGTCCGCAAAGGATTCTCTGTGAGGGCATGTATGATCAAGATCAGGTAATCTGACTAGAGTGGTGAATCTCTGTGAGGAAGTACACTGTCCAAGATCAGGTAGCCGCAAAGACGGCGAATTCCTGTGAGGAAGTATATTTGTCCAAGACCAGGTAAACCATCTAGGGCGGTAATTCCTTGTGAAGTCGTACATTTCCCAAACCAGGTGATCCAGCATGGAACTTGTAGATTTTGATTTCGTAGAGAATTATGGTGTGTTATGATGCTCTTCTGAGAGCATTTGTTATAGCCGGTTATGAATCTTTAAATTTGGCTTTCTGTTGTAGCATGATTATATACTGGTTTTAGATTAGAGAATCAGATCCTTACTAAATCTAGATCTTGATACAAGGTTATGATTTTGTCTTCTATGAAAGTTAGGGTCATTCTACGACGGATAACTTAAGCAAAGATAAGACGACTGGCCATGTAAGGCCTTGGGTTATGGGGATAAGTTGAGGCTATTACGGACATAGAGTATGTTAGAAATAGTAAGGGTAACGAACGACAACCTCATTATGAAAAAGTACAGAAACCTCCGTTTAAGGAACGTAAACAAATTGAGCAATGTCTCGTTGCGTCTCTTCATTTGTATCGAATCTAGTAGAAGGTGACGAATAAACATTCTTACAGTCTTCTGCAAAACCCTTTTTGTGACTCCGTATAAACTCTTGCGAAGACATAAATTAGTAACAAAATTACCCACATTTTGTTCGGTTGAGTTGTTGGCTTCGAACCTTTCTCAGGAATTTATTATGTGCTATCCTGATTACTTTAATAACATACGTGTTTCAGGTCACTCACGCTTATAGTGTATCCTCATTAACAACGATTAACTAAGAACCAGATTGTTGCAGATAATCTTTTAATGATATTTCGCAGACGACATTCTTTTAAGAGGGGTAGGATGTAAAACCCGCTTTAAAAAAAAATTGGACCCGGGTCGGGTCGGGTCCGGACCCGACCCGGGCCCCTCTTCATTAGGGTTTTAATAACCCGACTCAGGAAGAGGATTTTAAATCCTCTTCCCGAGCGCCCCCCCCCCCCCACCTTCCACCTTCGTTTTCGGAAGATTAGGGAAACCCATCGGGGTTTCCCCATTCGTCGCCCCCTGAGGCTTTTAAAAGCACTGCAGGGGGACGGGGGAAGGCACACAGCCCTTTTTACCCCGTGTGCCGCCGCCTCCTTCCCTGCGCACGCCACCAGCACCGCCCTCGATCCCCTCGCGACGACCCTGCCTCCTCCTTCTCTGTGCTCGCCACCGCTGTCGTTGTTGCGCCCCGTGCCTACGCCGGCCACCGCCTCGCAGGTACGCCACTCCACCTTCTCCTCCTCCCCCTCCCATCTCCCTCTCTATCACCTCGCCAGGACGCCGGCAGACGGCGCACGGCCACTGCCGCGCCCTCCCACCTTCCTCCTTGCCCATTGGAGACCCGACAGGGGACCTACAGGGCCCCTCTCGTCCCCTTCCCTCTTTTGGGGGTTGGCCGGAGTGCCGGCAGGGGGCCAATGGCCCCTGCGACACCCCCTCGCCCCGATCTCCCTCTCTCTCTCTCTCTCTCTCTCTCTCTCTCTCTCTCTCTCTCTCTCTCTCTCTCTCTCTCTCTCTCTCTCTCTCTCTCTCTCTCTCTCTCTTCGGCAGGGATTTGTCCCCCTGCCATCGTCCTTTCGTCGGATGGCAGGGGCTCGGCCCCTGTCGATTCGCTGTCGTCGGCAGGGGTGCGACCCCCTGCCGTTTCAGTGTTGTCGGCAGGGGAGCGACCGCTACCGATTCATTGCTGTCGGCAGGGGCTAGCCCCCTGCCGATTCACTGTCATCGGCAGGGGTGCGACCCCCTGCCGTTTCAGTGTTGTCGGCAGGGGAGCGACCCCTGCCGATTCATTGTTGTCGGCAGGGGCTAGCCCCCTGTCGATTCGCTGTCGTCGGCAGGGGTGCAACCCCCTGCCGTTTCAGTGTTGTCGGCAGGGGAGCGACCCCTGCCGATTCGTTGATGTCGGCAGAGGCTAGCCCCCCGCCGATTCGCTGTCATCGGCAGGGGTGCGACACCCTGTCGTTTCAGTGTTGTCGGTAGGGGAGCGACCCCTGCCGATTCGTTGCTGTCGGCAGGGGCTAGCCCCCTGCCGATTCGCTGTCGTCGGCAGGGGTGCGACCCCCTGTCGTTTCAGTGTTGTCGGCAGGGGAGCGACCCCTGTCGATTCGTTGCTGTCGGCAGGGCTAGCCCCCTGCCGCTTCGCTGCCGTCGGCAGGGGTGCGACCCCTGCCGCTTCAGTGTTGTCGGCAGGGGCTAGCCCCCTGCCGCTTCGCTGCCGTCGGCAGAGGTGCGACCCCTGCCGCTTTAGTGCTGTTGGTAAGGGCTAGCCCCCTGTCGATTCGTTGCTGTCGGCAGGGGTGCGACCCCTGCCGCTTCAGTGCTGTCTGCAGGGGCTCGGCCCCTGCCGCCTCGCTATGTTTGGCAATGGCTCTTTCTCTGCCACCTTGCTGTTTTCGGCAGTGGCTCGTCCCCTGTTGCCTAATACTACCAATGCCCCAGTCGCACCATTAATTATATTAGCAAAATTGAATATTTAACACTCTTGCATATTTACGCAACAGGTCCCGATCGTGCTCCACGGCTCAACCCTCGTATTATCCTCTCGCGTAGGCGTACGCAGCTGCACGACATCCCAAGGTAGGGTAAAGTCGCACAAAGGGCAATAAATGAACCTATTTTTAAGTTGAAATAATTAAGATGCCCATGCTAGACATGCTTAGAGTATATGGCTTCTGAAATGCGTATTTTCTTGTTTTGCATGCTCATGGGTTGAGGTTCAATTTCATTCTTCGATTATTATTTTGTGTAGTTGTTTATGAATTTGAGGTATGGTTTCGTATTTCTTAAAATAGATACGCCCTTGTTTGCTTGCACATTTCCTTTGAGTGAGGTACGACTTCGTGTCTCGTGTATTACTTATGACCTTAGGTGTTTGCCTATCTAGGTGGTCAAGGTATGGTTTTGGTACCTCGTGTGTTACTTATGTGTTTTTCGTGCGATGTGCGGCATCACAAGCCGAGAGTTGTTTGTCGTCATGTTATAACCTGCATATGTTGACACTTATGGTAAATATGTACCTACATAAATGTAGTATTGTGCCGATCCTGTTTTCACTTGTTTTCAAAACACTAGAAGTTGTACTTGTGCATTGCAGTTCTTTAAAAGAGGGTTTCCTCCTGCGAACCCAGTGCTCTTCAAATGGCACAACTTTTGCAAAGTTAAGTTTTAATCATCGCAGGATTTCGAAGTTGCATTCGAGTCCTCCCAAGTCCACACACTTGGGAGAAATATTTTATAACCCCGATTCAAGTTGCGACCCAATTCGAATAACCCCGATCAGGGGCATGAGCATATGAATGAGTGAGGTTCTATTGAAGGACCCATTCTTTATTTATCAATCTAGTGTCACATGTCGATACTAAGATAAATTTTGGATGCGAGTTTGATAGCGTTGTGCCTTGCGTGAATGACTTAATGTGGCATTATGGCTTTTAAGGATGAATCGTGTCAAATGAGCACTCCTTTATTCTTTGGATCGTTATGAAGTTGTGTGTTGGGTGTTCCTTTTGAGAAGTCCACACACCTCCATGGTTCAGTATAGCGTACTTTTAGACATGCACAACATGTTAAGTACTTTGTTGATCGGACAAGAGATCCGAGATGACCTTGCATCATGAAATATGAAAAATGTTGTTGAATTGAATTCAAGACTTATCTTGCCAGGATGTGTTGTATTAATTCTTTTGCAGATAAGATCTGTTGGGGTTTCTTTTGTGGAACCATTTCCCTTTCATCGTAGTCGTACTTTTGACAAGTACGACTGTACTTTTTGACAAGTACATCTTCTTACGTTGCGATGATTGGATAAGTAGGTTGTGGCAACCTCGATGAGTGCAAATAACAAAATGTTGTGATCACCTAAATAAGTGATGTTTTCGCCTTCACCAGCAAGATACTCGAGTTGGTCGAAAGACCAGAGTATGTAGAATGGGTCTTCAGTTAACTACCCCTGATGTACTCATTCGAATCGCTGACTCCTGTCAGGAGAGAGGACAGGAAGGTACAAAACTTCGATGGACAGACCATTAATGGCAGTTACGAGCAAAAGACTCGGCTTCCCCAATCATCGGAGTTAGGGGAATGGGACTACCATAATTATCCTAGGTGGTAGCTCTCTATGTTTGGGATGCATCCATTGTTTATGCTGCTTTGGGGATTTCTCTCTTGGTCATCGACCGTCCCCTTAGGTGCGGACTCAGTCAGCTATCCGGGTTATCATAAAATACATAGCATAATAAACCCTCTGGATCAGTCTAGGCTGTTTCTAGAGTCGTGCCTTGTGCGTACCCGCTTGGCCAGTTAATATCGAAACATAATTTAAATTCAATAACACACAATGTGTTCAATTATGCATGTATGAAAGTTATAGGGTACAACAGGTTCAATACTTATGGAATTGTGTGTGTGGTTGATGAAGCATTGTATTTTGCTAGTTAACTTTCTTGTGCAGTGCTTTGCTTGTAATAGTTAGCCTACTTGTGCCAGTAAAATGATTGTAATAATTTTAGTATTGTGCTCATGATAGTTGCTCTGTGAATCTGTTGAAATTAAATTGCTATATAATTGTCTGTCTACTTGACATATTAAATTATTCTACTTAATTATGTTCAATATTGTCCTGTCTGTGCACCTACCAGTTTTTAGTGAAACTGACCCATTTTATGGGCAGGTTTTTGATAGGTATTACAGTCTGCGATGGCACGATGGCGTGATGAGGTCAAGATAGAGCTTTTTCCCTGACGTTTCGCTCCTGAGGACATGTTGGTAAATTTGGTATAAAGTGTCTTTCAAAATTTCTCTTTTATTAAACCGTGAGTTAATAAAACTGTTTTAGTAAGCTTCTTCTTGGTTTCAACAAACGAATTCTCAATCATTGAAACTTCGTTTCTAAACCATTTGATTTCAATGGTTGTGCGGGATTTGACAAAAGGAAAGTTTATGCTGTAATGCGCTCAAGGTCCATTGACTTGGGGTTTTAAAAATATCATTTTCCGCTGAAGTATTATTTAAACTCTGATTATTGTATGATTTCAAAGCTTTCTGAACTATTCTAAAAAGTTACAAGTCCTGGATTTTGGGGCGTTACAGTTATTCTCGTTATTCTTGGATATTTTTCATGAAACACAAATCTAAGACCTTCAAGTTGTTCTGAAACTTCCATTCCTTTGTCAAAAACCAATTTTCTGAAAATATCCTTAGTTTCCAATGTGACGGAGGAGGTGAATTTTCATCCATTGACTTTACTAACTTTCTCCAAAGTAACAGGATAAGGAAAAAGGTGTCTTGCCCACACACACCTCAGCAGAATGGGATTGCTCAAAGAAAGCATCGCCATATTGTTGAGAGTGCGATGAGCATGATGCATGACAGCAGTCTCCTGATCACTTTATGGACAGAGGTTTTTCATTCTGCAGTTCATGTTATAAATCGTTTACCCATGACTATTTTGGAAAACAAGTCTCCTTACTTGTGTCTTTTTGGTGTACATCCCAACTATCATGATTTGCATATGTTTGGTTGTCTATGTTACGTTCATGTTGATAGTTCAATGAGACATAAGTTTCAAGACAAGGCCCTGAAGTGCAGATTTGTAGGTTATGCCGATGACTATAAAGGGTACAGGTGCTATGATCCGGTGAGCAAGCGCATCAAAATATCAAGAAATGTCATCTTCGATGAATTGAATTTTGATTGTCAATGTACTAGATCTTCAGAATCACAACCTGAAGTTGAGGCTTATCATCCTTGGTTGAATTATGAATTTCTCTCCGGAACTAGTGAGGTTTGCTCGAACTGTACTCAAAAGAATAAGGAATCTATGTCTGCTGATGAAGTGGTTGCTCATGAAAATACAGACCCAACTTCGAATTCACAAAGGTATAAAGGTCTTGTCTACGCTCGCAGAGAAAGAGAGGCGCCCACCATAGTTAATTCAGAAACAGACAGATCCTCTACACCCAACATCACTGATAATAGAAGATTGACACGTACTCGTCATCCAATTGAAAGATGGGTCAGTTATGAAAATTTCTCATTAGACTTTCAACTCTTTCTAACATCCTTGAATAAAGAAAATGAACCCACAACGTTCTCTCAAGCATCAAATTCCAGAAGATGGATTGAAGCCATGAATGAGGAGATGGAAGCTCTACATGAATGTGGTACGTGGGATGTCGTATCAAGACCACTTGACAAAAATGTTGTTGGTTCGAAATGGGTGTACAAAATAAAGTATAAACCAGATGGGTCTATAGAGCGCTACAAGGCGAGACTTGTAGCCAAAGGATTTACACAGGAGCAAGGACAGGATTATGATGAAACTTTTAGTCCAGTGGTGAAGATGGGAACAATCAGGATTATACTTTCTTTAGCTATTGAACATCAATGGACTATTAGCCAACTTGATGTGAAGAATGTCTTTCTTCATGGAAATTTGAGAGAAGAAGTATACATGGAACAACCCACTGGCTACGCAGAAGGCGATCCTACAAAATATGTATGCAGACTAAAAAGGGCGATATATGGATTGAAGCAGGCATCCCGATCTTGGTTCGACAGTTTCTCTGTTGAAATTCAAAAATATGGTTTTAAGAAATCTCTTCTCGACCATTCCTTATTTATCTTTAAGAACCAAGACACAACTACTCTGTTATTGATATATGTAGATGATATCATCATCACTGGCAGTTCCAATGAGCACATTAAAGAAGTGAAACATCTCTTGAATCAAAGGTTCAAAATGAAGAACCTTGGCAAGCTAGAATACTTTCTTGGAGTTGAAGTCGACAGTACTTCTGACGAGATGACTCTCACTCAACATAAGTATATCATTGATGTTCTAAATAAAGCGGGTATGAAAGACTGCAAGCCCTTGGGAACTCCTAGTGTCCTTCATCAAAGGCTTAGGTCTCAAGATGGGGATCCTTTTGATAATCCCACACAGTATCGTAGCATAGTAGGTATGTTACAATATCTCACCTTTACTCGTCCAGATATAGTCTACTCGGTGAATCAAGCTTCTCAATTTATGCATGCACCATGTGAAGGGCATATGGAAGCAGTTAAACGGATACTTCGATACCTCAAGGGAACTGTTGGGGATGGCCTCATATATCAGCGAAAGACAAATGGGCAAAATGCACATGAGATCACTGTTTATTCTGATGCAGACTGGGTAGGAGATCCAGATGAACGCAGATCGGTATCCGGTTATTGCGTGTTTGTTGGGATGAATTTAGTTTCTTGGAGTAGTAAGAAACAAAAGGTTGTTGCCAAATTCAGTACAGAGGCTGAATATAGGTCAATGGCAGCCGCCACTGCTGAAGCTACTTGGATTAGACATTTACTGACAGAAGTAGGGGAATCGATCTCTCGATCACTTCTTTTGTGTGACAACCAGAGTGCCATTAGTGTGTCTTTTAATCCAATCCATCACAGTCGTGCCAAACATATTGAAATAGATCAACATTTTGAGAGACAAAAAGTAGAAGAGAAAGAGATTGAGCCTGAATTTGTAGGAACCACAGATCAGGTGGCGGATATATTTACAAAAGGATTGACGAAAGACAGATTTTGGATGTTAAAAGGCAAGTTGTTCATGGTCCAAGATCATGCACAACTTGAGGGAGGGTGAAAAGAAGTGTATTCTTCAGTTACGGGTCACAGGTCTGGAGATCCAGACCCGTAACGTGTCATTAATGGCACTGTGTAATTTTCCTCTTTGTAATAAGGGTACTTTTGTACCCTAGTCTTATATTTGTATGTTATTATAAATGAGATGATATAGCAGCCGACCCTGAGTGATTAAGGGTTATCGGTTTTTATTTTCTGCTCTCCCTCTCTCTTTCCCTGTCTCTCAGCTCTCACGAGTGAATCAAAAACTAACAAATGGGACACACAAAAATAATGTTTTGGCTTATAAATAGCGTAGACATTAAAAAATGTTCTATTCAAACGAAGTTTGAGCATGCCAATGATGTGTAGGACCATCTTAGAAATATGTATTCGTTTAAAGATATTGCACATGCGTGCAATTTACAAGATAAGATTAGAATCATGACTCAAGGGGATATGAGCATTAGAAATTACTATAATGCTCTATCCAAACTTTGGGAAGAATTGGCTCTTTTTGAACCAAAGTGGCATTACCTTTTAGATATTGAGCTTCGATAAAAGCAAATAAATGCGGAGCATTTTTACCAATTCGTTAATAGATTGCAACCCGAATTTGAGGTCACCAAGTCGGCTCTCATACATAGAGAAAAGATTCCCTCTATTGTTGGTATAATTGAGGAGCTATGTATGGAGGAAAATAGGTTGAAGAGACTTACCTTAAAAAATGATGATGAATCCATCTTGATCGTATCCAGGCCGGGAACCTATACTTGCACATACAAACCACATCACCTTGGAAGACAAGACAATAAGTACGAAAACAAGAGGAAAATAATGTCATTATTGCCATGAACCGGAACACATCAAACTTTTGTGTCCAAAATTGAGGAAAAAAAGGTGGCTTCCGTTGCCCCGCCTCAAGAGACTAAGAACATAAGCAACTCTCAAGATACATCCGTTGGAAACATCCCTATCCCAATTGGTGGAGGCGCATAAACCTCTTCTTAGAGGATCATCTTCATCAACCGAAGTCGCGGTCTCATCTCATTCCAATCCAGGTAAGTCTCCTTTGCTTCATGATTCTGGTGCATCATTTCACATGACCCCAACTTTGATATCTTATTCAAATGTCGTACTAATTCAAACATGTCTAATGTTTTCATTGCCGATGGAACATCCCTTGAAATCAAAAGAATAGGAAATTCTGAAAGACATCTTCAAAACTCCAAAAAATTTATAATTCCAAAAGTTAGATATATTTCTAAACTAAATTTAAATCTTCTATCAATCTCTCAAATATCTGACCGTGGATATATTTCATTCTCATCAAATAGTTGTCGGTTGCATGATCGCTAATCAGGGAAACAAATTGGGAAATGCCATAGAGAATGAGGCCTTCTACTACATAGATTTTTTGGAAATACCCAAGAATACATTTTATTGTAATGTCCAAAAATTAAATTTGATTTTATGGCATAAAAGATTAGGATACCCAAATGTATCCAAAATTCTATATTTTTCAAGTTTGGAATTTTTTTATAACATTGACGAGTTTACTTGTGATGATTGTATTCTTGGTAAAATGAAGAAATTATCATTTCATGAAAGAACTTTTATTTTTACTAGACCATTGTTAGTCCACTCAGATGTTTGGGTCTGACATCAATCACATCGAAAGGTGGATATGCATATTATGTGATATTTGTGGATGATTTTTTCATATATATACTTGGATTTACTTTCTTAGACATAAGTATTCTTGCATTTTCAAAATTTTCATAACTTGGTTAAAAATAGTTTTAAAGATAATATTTTTATCTTTTGCACTGATTCAGGAGGAGAATTTTTGTCTAAAGAATTTAACTATTTAAGGATTATCTTAATTTACATGACATGACACATCAAAGATCTTGCCCACACACACTAAAACAAAATGGTTAAGCTAAAAGAAAACATAAGCATATTGTTGAAACCACGAGAACTTTACTTATTGCAAGTTATGTACCTAAAGTCTTTTGGGCCAAATCCGCTTTGACCGTTGTATATCTTATTAACAGAATATCGTCTTCATCTTTACAAAATATCTCTCCTTTTGAAAAACTTTTCAAGCTTACTCTTGATTATTCCAGATTGAGAGATTTTTTATACAAATGTTTTGTCTTAACCAACAAAAATGACAAGTTTTCATCTAGGATTTTTTTTGTGCCTTCTTTGGACATGCAAACAACAAAAAAGGTTATAGGTGTTATGATCCTAAAAATAAAAAGTTGTATGTTTCGAGAAATGTGTCTTTCTTAGAAAATGAAAAATTCTTTGATTATGAAAAATCTAAGGAACTAACTGAGTATTCTTTTTTTATTTGATTTTTTTCAAAGCATGATATTGATGATTGTGAGTTTGGTATTGAAAATGTTGATGGACTAAGAGATGAAGTGCCTTATGAAGAGAAATTTCATGGTAATGAAACATATTTGCAATACACTAGACGTAGGGTTAAAAAACCTCCATATGCACTTGAAAGATATTCAAAAATTGGAAGTGAAGACGATATGCAATCTAGGAGACCATCTAGAGTATTAAACCCCCTAGAAAAGTTTGTTTCTTAAGAGCCTTTTTCATCAAAATACAAAGCATGTATTACGTTAATTCACTTCTATGTAGAGCCCTCGTCCTATGCCCAAGCTAAAGAACTTTTTGAATAGGTAGAAGCCATGAAAATAGAATTAGAGGCTTTAAAAAAAGCTAAAACTTGGACGCTTCAAGATCTTAAACAAGGAAAGAAACCTAACGGATGTAGGTGGGTGTATAAAGTAAAACCAAGAGTAATGGGACCCTTGAGAGATATAAAACTAGATTAGAAGCCAAAGGATTGTTAAAATGTATTAGATCCTATTGATAAGAAATTGTATAATATATATATATATATATATATATATATATATATTCTTTTTGTATGTAAACTGAAATACCCATCAGGGGTATTTCAATCATTTCCTTTAATGTAATAGGCACAGTCCAATAGGGACTGCATTGTTGTTTTACTTTTTATTTTTATTTTATTTTTGCTATCAGTCAGAAGACTGTTGGGGCAGTCCAACTAGCTATTGGACTGCTCCCAACGGTCATAATTATGACCGTTGGAGGCAGTCCAACAGACAGCTGGACTGCCTCTCATGACCCCTCTTTTGTAAGCCCTTCCTCTCCCTTGTGCTTATAAATAGGGGGATTTCTCCTTTGTAAAGGTAATGCTCTTCTAAAGCATTCTAACTCATTTTGTGAGTACATTATGAATAAAATGTTATTTATTTTATTCTCGCTTTTGCGCTTTTATGCATGGTATTGCCCTTAGTGGCTGATTGTAGTGCCTATGTTGGCACCTTGTATTATCCCATGGTGGACTTGTAATACCCGACAATTTTTCAGAGATTTTTATTTGAATATTAATATATAAGGTAATGCATATTTTTGGCAACCTATTACATATTTTTTTAATACATGATTGCGACTACATCGAAATTCTAAAAAGAACTCAAGTGATTTCGTCGAAATCGGACCTCGTAAACTCACAAAACTTACCCAACAACCTCAAGGGCAAAATCATAATTTTGAAGGTTGATTTTATGAGTTTTGAACACTTGGTTGTGTTCATATCAAAAAAACAAGAGCGGTTTTGATTTCAATGAAATCGGAGTTAAAACGGATTTGAAACATGCTCGGCAGTGCCAAGGGTAAAATGGACATTTTATAAATATCGCACAGACATTTATGACCAGTAGGGTCATTTTTCGTTCATTCCCTAGTTGACTGAGTCAGTCAACCAGGTTTTGTGAATTAAGGGGGGGGGGGCATTAATGTATATATATATATATATATATATATATATATATATATATATATATATATATATATATATATATATATAACTTAAGCCTAACTAGGCTTAATTAGGCTAACTAAATGCTCACTTAGTTAGTGTAACTAAGTGGCTGACCAACCAGTTCAGCCAACTAAACTGGTTGGGCCAGTTGGACCTAGGGTTGGATCTTGGTCCAACCCATAGCCCTATTTTTACAAGACCATGGGGTGCCCATTGTTTTGGGTCCCATGGTATTGCCAAAGTATACAAGCACTTGTATATGGCCAGCCCATATATGTGACCCTCTTGGTAATGGCAACACCAAGACTCACTCTTGGCCCTATAAATAGGGCCATCTCCCCGCTCCTTCAACTCACTTCTCTCCTCATTTCCTCCCTCTCCCATATCAACCACCTTCCCCTCCCTCACCACCAAATTTGGTGGCTGGCCAACCACCTTCACTTGTTGTTTCTGCACAGCACCTTACCACCACCCAACCGAGCCAGCTGCACCTAGCTAGCCCGACCCACCTGCCTAGTCTGACCTATTTTAACCCTGCCCGGACTGCACCCACACCTAATCCCCCTCACTAAGCTTGACATATCTGAACCCAGCTCGGTCTGGTGCCCTCTCGACCACTCAGTTCGGTCCAAACCTAGCTAGGTCTTGTCTTTGCCTGAGCCCAATCTACATTATAGCCGATTAACCTTTCCCATTTTGGCAATTTGATTCGGTCGAAGTGCGACCATCGCCACCTCCACTCGGGTTAATTTAGCCAACACAGTTGGCTTCACCTTCGCACATCAAAGGGTATCTTAGAGGAAAATTCCCCGAGGATTTTTGGGAATTTTTCGTATCTTATCGCCACACCCTATAAAGTAAGCTCTATCCAAATGCGTGTGGATTCCAAATATTTAATATATTTTGGAAGCATACATGTTCGCTTATATTATGCATGACATATTCATTTTGTCTCATGAATATAATATATATATACATACACATTGGATTTCGAATAAAGTAGTTCGATAGGTGTTATACTTCGAATAAAACAAATATATGTCAAATAAAATAATAAGTTTTGGTATGTATCCTACTTAAAATAAAATAATCATAATTCAAATAAAATCATAGTTTTTGTACATACCATACTTTGAGAAAAAAGATTATATCTTGAATAAAATAATAAAATAATAATTTTTTGTATGCATCATACTCTGAATAAAATATTATAAAGATGCATGCATATAAACAACAAACAACAACAACTGCGCCTTCATCCCAAAACAATTGGGGTCGGCGATATGAACCAAAAAAGAAAATCATTCTGGGTCTTCCACATGAATCCTTCTCCTCCAATCATTTCTATCCAATGCCATGTCCTCGGTGAGGTTCAAAGCATTCATATCCTTTCCTATCATCTTCATCCAAGTCTTCTTAGGCCTACCCCGACCTCTTTTAACTAATATATTTTTCAATTTCTCCATCCTTCTAACTGGAGCATCATTAGGCCTTCGCCGAATATGTCCAAACCACCGTAAACGATTCTCTCTTGTCTTATTTTCATTGGATGCAATGCCTACCTTCTTACGTATCTCCTTGTTTCGAATCTTATCTTTTATTGTATTTCCCCACATCCATCTAAGCATACGCATCTCAGCTATACTCATTTTTTGAATATGATGTCTCTTGGCAGCCCAACATTCTGTACCATATAGTAAAGTGGGCCTAATTGTTGTCCTATAAAACTTTTCCTTCAACCGCAATGGCATTCTACGATCGCACAACACTCCAGTTGCACTTTTCCATTTCATCCACCCAACCTTTATCCTATGATTTACATCTCCATCAATTTCTCCATACTTTTGAATGATAGATCCCAAATATTTGAAACAGTCATCCACCGGTATTTCTTGCTCACCAAGCTTCACTACACTCCCATCACTACTTCGTTGCTTACTAAACCGACATTCCATATATTATGTCTTACTCTTACTCAACTTAAAACCTCTTGCTTCCAATGTCTGTCTCTATAATTCTAACTTAGCATTAACCCCAGCTCTAGACTCATCAATCAAAACAATATCATTAGCAAACAACATACACCACGACACATTTTCTTGAATTGATCTCGTAAGCTCATCCATCACTATAGCAAATAGGAAAGGGCTTAATGCAGATCTAGGTCACATGGGTGCGGGCGCGGGTGCGGGTGCGGGGATTCGGCACTTCCAAAAAACCCGGGTGCGGGGGTGCGGCAGGGGCAAAAATGTAAAATATATATATATATAAGGGGATCGGGGTTTTTCTGCTGTCAGCAGCTGACAGCAGGTGTCTGTCAGCTGCTCACAGCAGCTGACTGCTATCAGCTGCTGACAGACAGCAGCTGTCTGTCAGCCCTGACAGACAGCAGCTGTCTGTCAGCCCAGACACTGTCTGTCAGCCCTGACATGCAGATTTTTTTTAAAGACAGACAGCAGTTGCCTGTCAGCCCTGTCAGGGCCCTGACAACAGATTTTTTTAAAAAAAAAATTCAAATTCGCAGCCCATTTCACAGGGCAAATTTTTTTTTTTTAAAAAAAATCCAAAAAACAAATGGACCTAAATGATCCTGGGTGCGGTCAACGCACCCAAGATCGGGTTGACCGCACCCGGTGCCGAACCCGAACCCGCACCCGCGTCGACGCGGGTGCGGCACCCTGCTAGCCGAATCCCTGTGACATAGATGCAGATCCTTGATGTAACCCAACCGTTATAGGAAAATTGGTTGTCACCCCTCCGTAAGTGCAGACATTTGTTACTACTCCTTCGTACATATCTTAAATTATACTAATGTACTTGAGAGGAAACACATTTCTTCATCATTGTCCACCAGAAAACATCCCTAGGTACTCTATCGTATGCCTTCTCCAAATCAATAAAAATCATATGCAAATCTTTATTCCTCTCTATATATCTCTCAATAAGTTGTCTAAGAAGATGTATAGCTTTCATAGTTGATCTTTCAGGCATAAAACCAAATTGAATCTCCGATATCATGACAACCTTCCTCAACCTATACTCAATCACCCTCTCCCAAAGTTTCATAGTATGACTCATGAGTTTTATACCACGATAGTTTGTACAATCTTGTATATCACCCTTATTCTTATATAGAGGCACCAAAGTACTCTTCCTCCACTCATTAGGCATCTTATTTGTTCGCCAAATCTTATTAAAAAGATTTGTCAATCATTCTAAACCTTTCTCTAGCATTTCCAAGCCTCGATAGGTATACCAACTGGGCCAACTTCCCTTCTTAATTTCATTTTCTTCAAAGCCTCTGCAATTTCTTTCTTTTGAATCTTGCGCATGAAGTCGCGATTCATCTTATGAAAAGGAATGGAGAAGTCCCCAAGATCCTGAGCATGACTTCCATTAAATAGCTTATCAAAATAATCTTTCCATCTCTCCTTAATCTCCTCATCTTTGACTAAAACCCTTTCTGTTTCATCTTTGATACATCTAACCATACCCAGATCCCTCGATTTCCTATCTCTCATCTTTGCAAGCCTATAAATATCCTTCTCGCCCTCTTTGGTATCCAACTTGTCATAAACCTCCTTATATACCTTATCCCTCGCGTTTCAAACTACTTTTTTAGCTTTCTTCTTTGCTATCATATACTTCTCCAAATTCTCATTATCATGACTCGTAGATTTCTATAACACTCTCTTTTAACCTTAATAGCTAATTTGACATCCCCGTTCCACCATGATGTATCCTTATCTAGCGGTGCACTGCCTTTAGACTCACCCAATACCTCCTTAGCCACCTTTCTCATGCCACCCGCTATCTTATTCCACATTGATTTTGAATCCTCCTCGAGACACCAATCAGCTTTCTTAACTACCTGCTCTACAAACATTCCTTGTTTAGCTCCTTTCAGTGCAACAACAAACAACAACAACAACAACGCCTTCATCCCAAAACAATTGGGGTCGGCGATATGAACCAACAAAGAAAATCATTCTGGGTCTTCCACATGAATCCTTCTCCTCCATTCATTTCTATCCAATGTCATGTCCTCGGTGAGGTTCAAAGCATTCATATCCTTTCCTATCACCTCCATCCATGTCTTCCTAGGCCTACCTCGACCTCTATTAACTAATATATTTTCTCATTTCTCCATCCTTCTAACTGGAGCATCATTAGGCCTTCGGCGAATATGTTCAAACCACCGTAAACGATTCTCTATCATCTTATTTTCAATGGGTGCAACGCCTACCTTATTACGTATCTCCTCGTTCTGAATCTTATCTTTTATTGTATTTCTATCATCTTATTTTCAATGGGTGCAACGCCTACCTTCTTACGTATCTCCTCGTTCTGAATCTTATCTTTTATTGTATTTCCACAGATCCATCTCAGCATACGCATCTCAGCATACGCCTTTCAGTGCCCACCACTTAATTCTAAGATATATCATATGTTTATCCCTTTTGTGGCATTTTCTAATTCTAAGATCTAAAATTAAGACTCTATGTTGTGTGACTACACTTTCTCCCGGTATAACCTTACAATCGATGCAACAACCCCTATCTCTCTTTCTAAGTAGGAAAAAACCTATCTGACTCGTATTAACCCCACTTTTAAATGTTACTAGGTGAGACTCCCTCTTCCTAAACCAAGTGTTTGTTAAGATCATATCATAGGACAAACCAAAATCTAAAATCCTTTCTCCACTTTCGTTTCTTTCTCCTATACCATGGCCTCCATGGATACTCTCAAATCCATCCCTACTAATGCCTACATGTCCATTAAGGTCACCGTCGATGAAAAGCTTTTCTCCATAAGATATCCCTTGTACTACTCTATCTAAATCTTCCCAAAATTGATGCTTAATGGAATCAGCTAACCCTACTTGAGGTGCATAAACACTAATAATATTAATAATATTCGTACCTAATACTAATTTAATAAGTAAAATCCTATCACCCTTCCTACAGGCCTCAACTACATTATCTATAAACTCACGACTAATAACAATCCCTACTTCATTCCTATTCCTATTTATTCCTGTATACCAAATCTTATATCCCCAAGGTTCTATCACTTTTGCTTTCTCACCTACCCATTTAGTCTCTTGTAGACATAAAATATTCATCTTTCTCCTACACATAACATCTACTAATTCTACCAACTTACCAGTTAAAGACCCTATGTTCCAAGTGGCTAACCCAATTTTATGGTCTTGAACTATCTTCTTTACCCCCACCCGTCCAACAAAGTGAGGGAACCCTTGCCTATTTGACACCACACACGGGCGCCGGTGTGACGCGTCGTTTCTGGGCGACGACCTAGCAACCCTTGCCCATTTATCACTGCCTTCGGGCCTATAGAGTACAACGCGTCGCTCAGTAGGGAACACCCCCAATGAAATTCTTATATTGGTTCATATTCATAGGGTGTGACTAAGTTTTTATGTTGGCTGTCACTGGCCTACCGCAACCCTCCTCCTTTATCCGAGCTTGGGACCGGCAATGAATAAAATATTAATTTTTGCTTATATTCTGTTTTGCGAAGATAAAATATTTGATGCATGCATAGAACAACGTGCATCTCTGCTTAGATCAAGAATAGAGCTCTAGGTTCAAAGAACCCTACTGACAATAGAATAGTCCACTCCAAATAAAAAAGAAAAGAAAATAGTTACGGCCCAAAAGAGGTCAAGATCCTAGAGACTTTTCTGATACACAATAGTGTGTAGGACATACTTTCGTGTTGGGATTAGCTCGTGTACTAGCTTGAAATAAATTAACTCCCAAAGTGTGAAACAAAGCACTATCTGATAAATAAAACCTACCTACACACAAAACTTAAGATATTGATCTGCCACATTGGCGAAATGCTCGTAAATACAAAGCAAGTACTAATTGGGTTGGGTACACATACATGACTTTGGTTATTATTTCCCAAAAAACAGGTACTTGGATTACTGAACCCCCATTTTGGCCTACACAGTGTAAGGCACTTAAAATAATCTCGGTAATAAAGATAACCCTTGTGACACATTATGTTCTAATCTCTACCTTGGAGAAGGTAGATGGTACAACCTCGAGTGATTCTGTTCTGATTTTTGGGAGCGAGGCGTCTCAGTGATCTCCACTCACTCGTAGGTCTACAAAGGTCGGGGCTATCCATGTGTCCTAAGTGATAGATCCCCAACTATAGCAGTAGTCCAGGATGCATCCTACTATCTGTTTTGCTTTAGCGGTGATTCTCCCAGTCATGGACCGCCCACTTTGGGTATGCTACAGTCAGGTACCCGAGATTAAAATATCCGAGAATAATACACCCCCAGAATACATCGACTGTTTGTGATGGTCTTCCACCACGTATCTGGGTGGATGGTTAATTATCGAAACAAAGACCCTTTTTAATCACAGTTTGAAATGAAAATACGCCATAATTATGCAAACAGTTTTGTTTTGTATTCTATCTTACTTTTCAGTAAAAATGCTTTATTTGAATTTACTGAATATGTTTAATGTTCTAAATTACCGAAATTGGTATAGACTTACGAGACTGTCAGAAGTCTGACCCTTTAATGGGTTTTTTTGTTCAGGTACAGGTCAGTGAATGCAACGGGGCAGGAGCGGCATTGAGGAACTAGTACTCTCCGGAGGATCCAGGGACTAGCTTGAGACTTTTGTTCATAATATTTTGTATTCCCAAGTTTTGAACTATCTGTATATTTTGTCAAAAATAATGTAAATAATATTTTGGTTTTCACTCTGATAATAGCTTTGTCTTATTTCATCCCTGTGGCTCACTCGAAATTTTCAAAATAAGACTCAATATTAATTCATTTTCTAATGCCAATATTTAAAAAGAATTTTTTTTGAAATTTTCGATAAAATTTTGGGGCATCACAGGACTTGTGCATGTGCACGTTGTGTTTGTGTTATCATAAGCCCTTTGTGGCTCTTGTTTTTGTTTTTCCACATATTTCGTGACATGGTATCATAGCAAGGTATCTTTGATCTTGGTATCTTGTTCGAGTTCGTGCTTTAAAAGAAAATTTTATATTGATATATATGGATTAGACTAAAAGCACTCGTATTTTGGTATATATCTCTTGTTTAATTAAAAAAAAGTATTTATAATATATGTTTTCTTTCTTTTCTTTTCTTTTCTTTTCAAAATTAATTTAAAATATTATGGTTATTTCTTGGGTATGTAAAATGTGTTTTTTGAATCAATTAGAATTAGAGTTTTATGAAATGTCTTTTAATGAAATATTATTTTAATGGCTCTTATGAAATCTCAAAATCGTTTTTGGTATTTTAGGTTAAAAAATTAGACTTTTTCGGTATTGTTTTATGGTCTCAAATTAAATTGAACTTAGAGTTTCATCTTAAAAATCAATTTGTTAAGTGAGTTATTGTTTTATTGACATTTGCATACACATAACTAAAAATATATTTTGGGTATGTTAGTATCTTATGTGAAATCATGGTATTCATATGCATATCTTATGTGTTTTTGCATAATTTTTGTGGCTTTAAAGTCATTAGATTATCACATATGCATGATTTTTTATCTCTTTGTGAGTATCCATGATTAATTACACTTGTGTATACTCTTGTTTTTTCTTATGGTTCTTTAAAGTCTCTATATATGTTTTTGCCATCTTTAATGTTGTATGCCATTGTCGTCTCATAGTAGACCTGCTTATATTGACCATGCATATGATTGCATCATTTAATATCTTGTTGAGCATATGATTTCACTATACTCATTCTAAAGTTTTCATCTCCTTTATTAGATTTTGATTTAAAAGTGTCTTTTCAAATCGGTTCATTTTTTATGAACTCATTTATTTGGAAATTGATTTTCGTGCTATGTCACATAGGTGCGGGTGCGGATGCGGGTGCGGGTGCGGGTGCGGGTGCAGGTGCGGGTGCGGATGCGGCGATGCGGTACTTTAAAAAACTTGGGTGCAGGAGTGTGGGGAGGATATATATATAACTTTTTACAGTTTTAAGTTAACACTACGTGTATTTGTGTGCATTTATGTATTTATATATATAATATAGATAAAAATGGACTTAATTAGGGTTAACTGAATCTGCTTTTGGATAGAAATGGACCTGAGTGTGGTTGACTTCACCTAACACAAAAGAAGTTGTGTCCAAGTGTCGCACCCGCCTGGGTGCGGGTGCAGTGCCATGTTAGAAGAGTTTGTGTGACATAGTTTTCATGAGTATGTATTGCCTTTTCACGACATTTGGATTGTCCATTACTGAATTTTATATAATGCATCATCTTTTTTGGCCTTGTTGTTATTGAGTTAGGGTTAGTCGTTGAGGTGAGTTATATGTGCACCTCATGTCATCTTATCAATTTAGATTTTCAAGTTTATGAGTGACGTATTGTCATTTGCCTTGGGTCTGATTAATGGTTGATTGGCCTATGAACTTATTGTTGTTGAAAATTCGAGTTAGTCGTTGAGGTGAGTTGTGTGTGCACCTCATTGTAAAAGTATCTTTAACAAGATACTATAGTCGATGGAACGATATAAATGTATGAACATACACACACCAAAAACACTTGTGCACAAAAGCACAAAACACGAAATCACAAATGTGCAAATGCACTCATAAGTTTCATAAACAATAAAAAGGTTGGGCAATAATCCCCAACACCCTTGAGAGAAATACAAGAGGGAGTGCCCATATTTATAGGGCATTTGGAGACCTTGGAAGGGGCTCCACATAGTCGTTGGAGCCCCTCTAACGGTCACAAATGTGACCGTTGGAGGGGTCCAACGACTAGTGTGTTGGGCCCCTCCCAAGGTAGGTACAATGCATTAATTAAAAGAAAGAAAGAAAGAAATAAAGAAAAAGAAAAAAGAAAATACAAAAACATATTCATAAAAAAGAATATGTGTAAAATGCCTAAACTACCCCTAAGACTAAAGATAGGAATATATATATTTTATATATATAATAGGTAAATACATATACATATATAATATATGTATATGTATTACCTTATATATATAAAATATATATATGAAATTACAAGTTTGATTTACATAATTTAACACCCCCCTCAAACTTAGGGCAAGATGATCGATAGTTTGCCAAGAAGGAAGTTGAATCGCGGAGCGCACAAGGCTTTAGTAAAGAGATCTGCCAACTGGTATTCGAACATGACATAAGGGAGATCAATGACTCCCCGGAGATATGCTTCACGAACATAGTGACAGTCCATTTCGATGTGTTTAGTCCGCTCATGAAAGGTGTGATTTTTCGCAATGTAGATTGCACTCTTGTTGTCGCAACATAGCTTGGTGGGCTCATTACAGAGTTAAACCTATCATACCAGGCCTTGGGAACTTGTTTTAGGCCATAAAGTGCTTTTTGAAGACGAAGCACTTTTTCCTTGGGGGTCTCCATTCCAGGTGGAGCATCCATATAAACTTCGTTTAAATCACCATTTAAAAAGGAATTTTTAACATCCATTTGATAGATGTTCCATTTGTTGATAGAAACAACGGTTATAAGACATCGGACAGTGACCATACGAGCTACAGGAGCAAAAGTTTCTTCATAGTCAACACCATACTCTTGACTATATCCTTTTGCAACCAAACGAGCTTTATATCTTTCAAGGGATTCGTCACTTTTAGTCTTTACTTTGAAGACCCATCTGCACCCTATTGTTTTCTTACCTTTAGGAAGACTTTGAAACTCCCAAGTTTTAGCTTTTCTCAGAGCTTCAAGTTCATTGTCCATAGCACTAATCCATTCAGGGTACTTTTGTGCTTCTGCAAAATTTCTAGGTTCTATATAAGAATGAATGGCACTAAGACATGCTCTATATTTAGGTGAAAAAGAGTCATAGAAAATAAACCTATAAGGAGTCTTTCTACTTCTTTCGGTTCTACGAGGGATTACTTCGTTCTGAGAAGCACTTGGACCAGTATCATCATATCTTTCAAGAGCACTTCTAAAGTTGTTCCAATCTCTATGAGTATAGGTGATAGGGTCTCTAGGTAACCCTTCAATATGTTGATGGGATGAAGGGAGCAAGGAGATGTTTTCCTCAGTTCCAAATTCATTTAAGTTACCTTGATCTGACTCATCATCACTAGAGTCATCGTCTTTATTCAGTAAATCAAATAGAAAAGAATAGTCCACATTCTTATTATGAGATTCACAACGTTCGAATCCGCTAAGATTTTCCAAAAAACTCACATTTCTGAAAACATATAGTTTATCACTTTTGACATCATAACAACGAAAACCCTTTTGAGTTTCAGAATAGCCAAGAAAGGCACAAGGAATGGCCTTAGGAGAAAGTTTGTCATTCTTATCAGTAAGAACAAAACATTTACATCCAAAGACCCTTAACCTGCTATAATCAGGTTCCTTCTCGTATAATTTTACAAAGGGAGAAATTTTGCCTAAATTTTTCGATGGAAGTCTGTTTATCAGATAGACAGAGGTAAGGGCTGCCTCAGCCCAGAGATTCTTTGGAATGTTTTATGAAATGAGTAAAGTTCTAGTTGTTTCAATGATGTGCCTATGCTTTCGTTCGGCTAACCCATTTTGTTGGGGGGGTTTCGGACAAGATTTTTGGTGAAGAATACCAAAATTTTCAAGATAATTTTTGAATTCATTTGAGAGGTATTCTCCTCCAGAGTCGGACCTAAGGATTTTTAGGGATCCATTGAATTGATTTAGAATCATCATATGAAAGCTTTTAAAAGTTGAAAAAACTTCATGTTTATGTTTAAGGAAATAAATCCAACAAAACCTAGTGTAGTCATCCACAAAAATCACATAGTATGAAAATCCTCCTTTTGACATTATAGGAGTCGGACCCCATACATCAGAATGAACAATTTCAAAAGGTTTTGTCGTAAACATGGATCTTTGAGAAAAAGGCAAACACTTCATTTTCCCAAGAATACATTCATTACATATAAAATCACTTTTACAAAGATGTTTAATAAAAGGAAAATAGGAGATTTTAACAATATTGGGATGACCCAATCTCTTATGCCATACATGAATATCTTTGTTTTGAACAACATTACAAAATTGACTCTTGGGAACTTGAAGAAAATCAACGTAGTAGAGGTCTCCTCTTCTAGAGTCTTCCCCAATCAATCTCCCGGACTGGCGATCCTGTATCCAACATTTATTAGAAGAGAACTTTATATCGCAACCATGGTCCGAGAGTTGGGAGACGGAAAGAAGATTTAAATTAAGTTTTGGGATAAGACGAATTTTTGGAACAAAAAAATCTTGTCTTTCAAAATTGCCTATTCCTTTAATCTCAAGAGGTGTTCCATCCGCAGTTGAGACAAAGGATGGAAGAGAATTTTTAGAAAAAATTGAAAGGGAGCAAGTACTTGGGGTCATGTGAAAGGATGCCCCGGAATCTAAAAGCCAAGATGTCTTACCGGGGGAAGAAGATGACATAGTGGCTCCGGAAATGCCTCCCTTGAGAAGAGGTTGTAAAGCATCTACGATTTGTTGAAGAGAAAGAGGCTCACTTGATGAAGGTCGTTCTTCTGCTTGGGATGCCATAGCCGTTGCAATTAATTTCTTCCATTTAGGACATATAGGTTTGATATGTCCTGGTTCTTTACAAAAGTGGCAAGTCAACTTGCTATAGTCCCTCTTGCCATACCGATCATTTCCTCATTGGTTCTTGAAATGAGGAGGTCTATAGGTCTTCACGTTATTCCCTGGTCTTGACACGGCATTAACCAACTCACCATCTTCTTGAGCGAAGGAGGTAACAAGAATGCTAGGATTATTCTTGCTAATCCCCATACGGGTTTCTTCACCACTTAGCTTGGTGATAACATCTTCAAGGGAGGGAGATGTAAAAGCGGAGAGAAGAGAGGACCGAACTTGTTCAAATTTGGATCTAAGACCGTTTAGAAAATTGAAGAACCGGTCTTCCTCAAGTTGTTTGTGCCTTAACTCGATAGCTTCTCCACTCCATTTTGGTTCAAGGACGGCAAGCTCGTCCCAAATAGAGGATAATTCGGCAAAGTACTCCCGAATGGTCATATCATTTTGTTGGAGGGTTAAAGCCCTCTTTTGGAGAAAGTACTCGTGAGATAAGTCTCTTGAAGTGTACATTTTCTCAAGATACAACCAAGCTTCGGAAGCTTTTTTAAATTTGATGATATTGGCGTTTATCTTGGTCTCAACGGACGAAAAAATCCAAGATAAGATCTTGAAGTTCTTCATTTCCCAATCATCATGCCTTTTAGAATATTCTTCAAGAGCCTTTTGTCTCTCATCCCCTTCAAGGATCTTAATATCCCCTCCTTCAATGATGGTGATTTTGGGTTCCGGTTCCGGTTCCGGTATTGATCCATGAATGTAACCCAAAGCCCCTTTCCTTTAATATGGGCTTCCATATTACCGACCCAAATATGATAGTTTGAGCCATTAAGCTTAAACCCAAGAGAGAAATAGGAGTCTTTTTCGCCCATTAGAGAGGAAAGAGGACAAGAAATAATACGTACCTTAAGTATTTTCCGCATCTTTCTTGATAAAAGAGGCTTCTAAAATATTGCCCGAAGAAGATGATCCACTTCAATCTCAAAAAGCTTGAAGGCACGCTTTTCAAGATACTCAAACGGAGGAAAAACACAATTCTTCTTCTTCAACGAGGCTCTGATACCATGTAAAAGTATCTTTAACAAGATACTATAGTCGATGGAACGATATAAATGTATGAACATACACACACCAAGAACACTTGTGCACAAAAGCACAAAACACGAAATCACAAATGTGCAAATGCACTCATAAGTTTCATAAACAATAAAAAGGTTGGGCAATAATCCCCAACACCCTTGAGAGAAATACAAGAGGGAGTGCCCATATTTATAGGGCATTTGGAGACCTTGGAAGGGGCTCCACATAGTCGTTGGAGCCCCTCCAACGGTCACAAATGTGACCGTTGGAGGGGTCCAACGACTAGTGTGTTGGGCCCCTCCCAAGGTAGGTACAATGCATTAATTAAAAGAAAGAAAAAAAAAATAAAGAAAAAGAAAAAAGAAAATACAAAAACATATTCATAAAAAAGAATATGTGTAAAATTCCTAAACTACCCCTAAGACTAAAGATAGAAATATATATTTTATATATATAATAGGTAAATACATATACATATATATAATATATGTATATGTATTACCTTATATATATAAAATATATATATGAAATTACAAGTTTGATTTACATAATTTAACACTCATGTCATCTTGTCAGTATAGGCAGATGATTGACCTTGGTTTCTATAAGTGTTTTTAATACTTATTTGTTTATATGGTCTTTAGATGCTTGATATCTTGTGATGGTAGTTATGTTTTTTAAACCATGGAGTTTCAAAAGATTGTTAAAATCATTATTGATGGCATTAATTTGTTTCTCATTACAAGCTCTCTTACCTTATGTTTTCTCCTGTTATGCCTCATATCTAAGTGTCATTATATGTAGAAAAGAGATGTTTATACTTTTGTGTATACTTACCTCATAAGTAGCATTGAGATAATACTCTTGTTCTAGTAGTTGATACATTTTTTTTAGTGTCATTATATGTAGACAAGAGATGTTTGTTCACATCTTTGTGTGTGTTCTTAGCCCATAAGTGACATTGAGATATTGTTCTTGTTCTAGTAGTTGATACACTAATTTTTAGTGTCATTATATATAGACAAGATATTTGATCACACCTTCCATGTTGTACGTATTGTACCGTATCATACGATACGTATCATTACTTTTGTGTTTTGCGATACGATACACACTCATATCGCGATATGAGTGTGTATCGTATCCATATCGGGTGTATCATACAATACACCCATGTATCGTACTGTATTATACAATACAATATGTATCGTACGATAGAGCGTCGATGCACTTAAAAAAGGTCGAAAGTTGTCTTCTTTTTTTTTATTTTGGGTTTAAAAAGCCTCTTGAGGACCGAGTTCTCCATATGTCTATAGTCCATTAGAAGGGAACCCACACACCCTAAGTTCTGTGAGATAGATTTGGGGGTTGATTCATGTGCAAGAGAGAAGGCTTCTGCAATTCTATCAAGAGTGCATTTCCACCATTTTTTCACTCAAGAAAGTGGGTTAAGGTACAAAAACTCTATTCTTTGCTTCTTATTGAGTGTTTTTGGATAAATGCATGTTTGGTGCTTCTTATTGAGTTTTTTAATTGGTTTTATTTTATTTTAGATCCTTCGATGTCGTCTTTACATTCATGCCATATTAGAGATAATCCTGCATGGCAATTCTACAAAAGCATTAATGATGTACCATTTCTAGGGTTATCATTGAATTTGAAATGTTTGTTTTGTGGTGCTATTATTAAAGGTCAAGATCAAAATGTATGTCCATGTCATTTTCCATCTATTCCTACACCTTTTCGTGTTGATGTTATTGTCGAAATAGAAGAAATTCAAAGAAGAATTTTGCAAAAATGCAAAGATGAATGACTTCCAACTATTTCCCTTATAGTGCCTATGTTGGCACCTTGTATTATCCCATGGTGGACTTGTGCAAGTGCCCATTGTGTTTGTGTTATAAGAAGCCCTTTGCGACTCTTGCTTTTATTTTTTTGCATATTTTGTGACAAAGAATATGCCAAAGAATATAGGATAGATTATGAAGAAACATTTACCCTTGTTGCCCAAATGACCATTGTTAGGACTCTTATAGTTGTTTCCTCTATTAGGAATTGGCTTATATACCAAATGGATATTAAGAACGTTTTCCTTAATGGCGATCTAGTTGAAAAAGTGTATATGAAGACACCACCTAGTAAGAGCATCCCTAAAGATAAGGCACTTCGCTTGAGTAAGGCACTTTATGGCTTAAAGCAAGTGCCAAAAGCGTAGCATGGCAAATTCAGTAAGTTGATATTATTTTCAAGTTTGGAATCACGAATGATGAGAGTAAACACTTCTAAAGTTTCTAATGTAAATATGAGAATTGATGATCGAGAGCCCCTTGAAGATTCAATGCCTCACTGACAACTAATCAGAGCACTCTCTTACTTATCAATTGCTAGACCAGACATAACACATGTCCACACAACTAGTCAATTTCAGCATGCCCCTACAGCTGTTTACATGGGAGCAGTTTTACGAATTATTAGATACATTACAACTTTTATCTCTAGATGTCTTTTCCTATCTTCTTCATCTATATTAGATTTAATTGCTTATATTGATGTTGATTGGGGAGGTGCTCCCAACATCAGACACTCAACCACAGGTTTTTGTATTTTTATAGGTGAATCACTGATTTTGTAAAGGTGTAAAAAACAACAAAATGTCGCACTTTCATCAACAGAAGCCGAATATCAGGCCATGACCACTATCACGATGGAAGCGGGGCTAAGGAGATTTTTGACTGACATAAGGATTTGTGTAAAAGGAGCTTTGAAGATGTGTTGTGACAACAAGAGATCTATTTGCATCACCAGCAACCATAAGTTTCACCAGAGAACAAAACACATTGAAATAAACTGTCACTATGTAGGAGATGAGTATATTCAAGGTAACATTGATCTGCTCTATGTCACATCAGAGTATCAATTGGCAGACTTATTCACTAAACTTCTTTCAGCTCCTAGGTTTCACTTCCTTGGCAAACTTTCAGTTATTCTACCGTAAGTTTGAGGGGGGGTGTTAAATTATATAACTTGAATATATATAACATTTTATTTTTATTCATTGTAATTAATATTTTTTTATTTTAGTCAACATTTGTTGACTAGCCGTTAGAGTTTGTCTAACGGCTAGCTAAGGCCTAATGGCTAGTAGGCCCATTCCTTCCCTCTCATTTTATGCATATAAAGGGGATCTCCCCCTCATTGTTTGTAATGCATTTTGCATGCATTTTGTGAAGTGAATAAAATATTGTTTTATATTTTGTGAGTTTCCTTGGTGTGTGCCCTTAGTGGCTCTTTGTGTGTGTCCATTTGGATTCTTTAGTGAACATTTGCTCTCAGTTGGTGGTTGCACTCTCTTTATAATTTGTAACAAAAAAAAAAGAGAAACAAGAAGGGGGGGGCGATGTTAACCCCCCTCCCTCCTCGTCTCCTCCCCTTGTTGCTCCCGTCCTCACCACCGACAACAGCCACCACCAGCGGTGCCTCTCTCTCTCCCTCTTCTTCTCTTCTTTCTTATTCCCTTCTTCCCTCCTTTTTTCTTCATCTTCTTCCCTCCTTCCACCGTTCTTCTTTCCTCCTTCTCTTCTTCTTCTTCTTCTTTTTCTTCTTCTTCTTTCCTCCTCTTTTCTTCTTCTTCCCTCCTCCTTACTATGTTCTTTTAATTACATGTACGTGTAAGTCTGTAAAGGTTGTGCAATTAATTGATTATGCATGTGATTATGATCTTCATAGGATTATGGGCTGTTTTTTGTCCTTCATTTGCACTTGTGAATGTTGTAACACTCTCATTTTGGAGAGTCTTGGACAAATACATTAACTTTTGGTTGTTAATGCTAATATGCATTATATGGTGATGACATGATGTTGAGGAATTTAATTGTTAATAATTTTGTTACTTAAATTTTCATTAAATGCTCATATTTTATTTGTTAGATACTTAAATAGATCAAGTTGGTGCATTAATGTTACTTTTACATGTTATTCTTATATTTTTCAATATTTATTTGATATTTCCTATTGTTTATTGGTTGTTGCTTCATGAATAAAGGATTTTTTATTTATTTGTGATTTTAGATATTTTTTAAAAGTTTTTAAAATTATATTTTTGAGGCTTACGCTCTACGCCTCAAGGCTTATGTCTTGCTTCATGTTTTGGTGGAGCACTTCGCTTCGCCTCAACACTTTTCACAACATTGCACAGTAGGATTAAAAACAAAAATTCTAGGACATGTTTGGAATTATACATTTGCATTCAAAAATTTAGTTAACATAATTTCAATTTCATATAATTCTCATACTGGTAAAGATCTAATCATTTAAAATATATATATTGATACTTAACTGGATGTTCAAGTACATCACCATGAATAATCATTTGAAGAGATACTTCTACATAACCATCTAATTAACATTTTCATAATGACAAAAACATCTCTGACCATGTCTTGAGCTAATAACCACAGATCGATTAAAATCAAGGAAAAAGAAGCATGTTTGGCAAATTATATTGAGGATAAAATTCAAATGGAGTCAGTGCCTACTTACTTGATCACAGTCGAATCCTTCCCCGTTCTTGGGTTCAAAAAGCATGTCACCGGTAGCTATCTCAAATGCAACACAAGCAAAAGACCACATATCAACAGATTCATCATAGTCATACCCCAAAATCACTTCAGGTGCTCTATACTGCCTGGTCTGTATTTCAGCAGAAAATTTCCTATTTTTCCAACAAGCATTCCCCATATCCACAATCTTGCACCTCAAGTCTATGCCTTCTAAACTTCTCGCTTTCTCTGTTTCTGCTGGCTTTTTCACCTTTTTCCTAAGCTTTTTTTCTACAATTCCAATCGTCCCACCATTGATTTTTCTCTCAGTAGGCCTTTCAAGAATCGGAATGAGCCCCGATCTGTGTGGGTCTTTTGCAGGATCAATAGAAGACACTAACATCACATTCTCAAGTTTCATATCCGTGTGAATTATGCCAAGTTCTTTGTGCAAGTAATCAAGTCCCACCAGAATTCCATGGCAAATTTCTTTAACTTTAGAGAGTTGCAGACCTCGGTAGCGGTTGTACCTGAGAAGTCTAAGAAGAGACTCTCCAAGGAGTTCAAAAACCATACAGACATGAGTACCATTCGGCCCAGAGTGGTTAAAATGGTGCAGCAATTTGACAACACACTTGTTGCCTTTGGGATCACCTTCACTAATTGCACGAAGTATTTCAATTTCTTCAAGGGCTGCTACTGTGAAATTTTGGGCACTCTTCTGGATTTTTAGTGCTACAAATTTCTGTGAACAATAGCAAAAGACAGACAATAAACACAAAACAGCGAGAAAACAGAGACAGATGATCATGACAAACTGCAGACATGGTTATGCAAACAAAAACAATATGAAAATTAGTCAAGGTATGTTTTCTAAAGCATAAACAACATAGAAAGTTGAAAGAAATGAGATTGAATCAAGTGAAGTGTCTAAAAGGTTTCAATTTTTTTTCTCCCTATTGTACATTGCAGACAGAATTGACACAGTTTCCCTCTATAGAAATGGAATATGTGGAATTAGTTGGCAAGACAAAGCCAAAAAAAAAAGAGGGAGAGAGGATAATGGAGCTCATTTAAGTTAAATAAGAAAATATAAAATTGGAAGAAATTAACAAACAGACTCCATCTAGAAATGAAACACATGGAATAAGTTAGCAAGACAAAGTACAAAAGAGGAAAAAGAAGAAGAATGTCGTGATTAATCCCACCATCACCTGAAACAAGGAGAGAAAATGGAGAAGGCTACCCTATATGGAGAAAAAGATTTTTTTTTCCGCGTAAAAAGAAAAACTTTCTTTTTCTAAGGATTCTATTGGAGATGCAGCTAAAAGGCTTACAAATGGAGACAGAAATAAAAATCATTTCATACAACTGTGAAACAAGAGGAAAACATTTAAGCCATACAGGGGCACACCATAGTTGCCAGAAACGGGTATGGGTACTGGCACGGGTACACAATACTACTACGGGCTTAAAAAGTTTCTCGTACATTCGTGTATTGAAACTGTTCAGAAAAATATCGATACAAATTTTCTAATATACAATGATACAGTTTCTAAAAGAATCGGTACAAGTTTTCTCAAAAGTTGATACGAAGTATATATTTTTATGAGGATACCTATAAATTAAAATGGTTAAACATAATATGTAAATCAATCATTATTGTATAATAATTTTTCACAAATTATAATATTTATTACTCTTAATAAAATCAGTGTCTTCATAAAATAAAATTATTACTTTTATGCAAGAATGTTAATAAAAACAAACTTGATACTCATTTATAATGTAATAAAAATGTGTTTCTCATGTTTCTCATGTTTCTCTAGTAATTGAGACGAGTTTCTTAAACATTTGATACTTCGGTTTATGGTTTCAGGGACGAGTTTCATACCGGTATCTGGTACTGCTACGCCCGATATGCGATACGCTAGGGTGTATCGAGTACCAATGAAACTATGGGGCAGACAATTAAACATTAAGGAATATGGAAATAAACCTGTTTTTTGTTACCCAAAGAATAGAGACAATTCAGAAATGAAATTTTCCATACTTGAGAATACAAAACATGGAAGGTCAGCAAGCATTTAGATGCCAATAATTAAGCTAAATCAAACTGTGAAAAAAATTCTACTATAAAAATGATTGTAAATTTGAGCTTATCTACAATGGAGATCAAAACCAGGGGAGGATGAAAAAAAACCACAAATTTGACAATTAAGTAAAATCATGCCTGAAACTTTTGCGACAAAATGACTGGACAAACAAAGAAGAAAAGTCAGAAATGAACAGAGAACTGATTTGCGCAGAACTACAACCTAAACAGGAGATGACAGGAAGATGCAATCATATAACGAAAAGCAAGATTAAGAGGTTTTTCACCTGCTACAAGCCTACAAGAGCACTAACTCAACATAAATTTTCCACCAAAACAAGAAACCAATGCAAGATTGGATGGCTTCACAATTAAAAACCACAAACCGGAAAACACAGAAATAGACCACCAAATCCAGAATTATATAAAATAAAAATATAAGTTCTCCAAAGAAAACTCTTGATAAATATTTCAAAGAAGGTAATATGGTGCAATATTGAATAACAAGCACAAACGAAACTAGAAACCAGAAATCAGACTAGACAATGAAATCAAGAATTACGCAGTACCGGAATATGGGGAATCTCTACCACACAGAATTCATGAAAATTAAGATGAAACAAAAAGAGATAGGATGAATTCCGATATTCAATTTAACTAAAACTACAAACAGGGGGTGATCGGAAGATACCAACAAGGGACACAGACTCTCTTCCTTAGCACAACCATGTAAAATTTCACGAGAAATGAAACAAAACGATGTATTGAATCATTATCTCCAAGATCGAGTTACAAACATGGGAGGATCAAAATGAAACAAAAAGATGTATTGACTCATCAACTTGAGGATCAAATTACAAACATGGGAGAATCAAAATGAAACAAAACGATGTAATTGATATCTTGTTCCATCGAATTACAAACTTAGAGGATCAAAATATACTATTGGATCCAGGGGCGTAGCTAGGATTCATGTGAGGGGGGGGCAAACAGGGGTGTAGCAGAAAAAAAATTTATTTGTGCGATAGCCGGGGGTTCGGGGGCAGCGCCCCCGAATTTTTTTTTTTTGAGATAAAATAAAAATGGCTACAATTATTAATAAAAATCTATTTCATATGGACAAATCAAACTATTTGCTACAGTCAAGGCTGGGCTAAAAAATGGATAAAAATCTATTTCATATGGAATCAGGGCAGAGCTAGGACTGGGCTTTTAAAAAAAAAAAAAATTAACTGTTTGGGGAGGCAGGACTGGGCTACAGCCCAGTCCTGCCCCCCCCTAGCTACGCCCCTGATTGGATCCACAATAAGGCAAAATCAAAACATGGGTAATGTTCCAAATCATAGATCATGCAAGAATTTAGACGATGAAAAGAACAGAAACCAATATCATGCCGCCTCTACGATCAAAAGAACGATCAAGAGAAGATTGAAAAACGCCTAGGAAACAATAATTAAGCAAAACAAAGATGTGGGTACTCTTCCAGACCACAAATCACGTAGAATTACGCAAAAATGAATGATACCATACATTGATTTGGGTGTCGTACGCGAGCCAGACGATCGAGAAATTCCCCCAACCGAGCTTTTTCTGAGCAACGTATCTGGAACCAAAGAATTGGTCTCCAGGAAGAACAAAGTGGTAGCCTCCTTTCCTGTATTCCTCTCGATCTTCCTCCTCCTCCTCCTCTTCTTCTTCTTCTTCCCTGGAAGAGAAGGAAGATATCTCGTTCCATTTGGTCGTCATGGTTGCAGATTTTCCCGTGTTCTCTCTCTCCCCCCCTCTGTTTCTCTCCTTCTTGGATTCTTTTTCGTTTTCTTATTGGTGGGGGTGGTTGATCAGGTCATCAAAGGCAGTCTGGTCCCCTTCTTATTTTTATAATTTAATTTAAAATTTAAAAAGTGTGCATGTCTGCTATTTTTTAATTTCTGATTGGTAGAGATAATCGTAAGAAGAGCGCCTTTTCAGCTGTCGGTGAACGTGATTGGCATTTGATATGTTCCTTGGATAACGGGTCGGATCCTTATCTGGATCCAATAAAATCCAAATTGGTAGGGATGTAAGCAGGTCGGATCCGGTGTGGATTATAAGCACTACCGAATTCGACCTAATCAGATCTTGCCTGATTGGATTTGGACTCGAAGTCAGAGTAGGATGAAAAAAGGTAAACCGAATCCTGTTTTGATTGGCTAATTGAATATATTTTATATGTAATTGGATTGGATTATCTGGCAGAGTTAGATTTTGTTTGGAATTGGATTCGGATTTGAATGCAAAGCAGCATATCAAATCCAAATCCGATTATTAATCCAGTGCTACTTTGTTTACCAAATTTTACTAAATCGGTCCAGATTCGACTACATATACGGCTCAAAACCAATTCATTGATGTCCTTATCAATTGGCATTACCGGATCGGAACTTCATTATAATAGCCTCCAACCAGATCTTGATCGGATTACCTCCCTAGTTTTTATCGGATCTAGATTTTACACGCAAATGGGTCTATTCGGGTTGATATGGAGCTAGTATTCTTTTATTTTCTTTTTTCCCCAAGGTATTTACTCATTTCTGCTTTTAAAATCCTTTGCCCTATATAACAGATATTCTACTCAGATCCAGTGCATCCTTTACCCTATGTAAGAGATAATCTACTCAGATCCAGTGCAGGTTCACCAACTTGAATAAAATGAATTGGGTTGTTTGGATATAGAACTCTAACCCATACTATAATTCCAATTTGTCCACTGTTTTCTAATTTGAATTGGACTGGGGCTGGATCTTGGTGTATCCAGATTTGCACTTGAGGGTAGGGGCGGGCAACAGCCCACTAGGCCCATGGTCTGGGCCGGGTTTGGGCCTTCATTTTAGACCCAATCAGGACCGCCCATATATATATATATATATATATATATATATATATATAGAGAGAGAGAGAGAGAGAGAGAGAGAGAGAGAGAGAGAGGTGTAGGAGCGCAACCCTGAGTGAAACGACGCTCAGCATTTTTCCTGCAAAAAATGCTAAAAACAGCATAAAAATGCAAAAAAAAACTCTTTTTAGCGCGGTTATCAACCGCCACTAATGGTCCCAGCGAAAACTGGAGCCTTTCACAGTAAAAAAACTGCAAGGTCCCATTTTTTGCTGAACTGGGACCTTTAACTGCGGTAAAAAATCGCTGCTAAAAACTGTTTTAGCATTTTTTGTGCTGGTCATCCATCAAACCCCGCGATGGACGACTAGCGAAATTGTGCAGGTCGCTGTGCACCTAAGGGTTGCACAGCTACCACTTTATATATATATGGGCTGACCCGTGCTGGACAAGGCTTGGGTTGGGTCTAACGGATGGGCCGCTGGCCGAACATTCAACAATGGGCCAGCTTAAACAGGGCATAGGCCCAGCCCAGTCAACAGACGGGTTCATTAGCTGGCCAGACTGGCCCATTGCCCACCCCTAATTGATAGGCCCAGCTTGACCAAGCCCAGCTCAGTCAACAGGCTGGTTCATCAGTGGGCCGGGTTGGCCCGTTGCCTACCCTTGAAGGCATTTTGGTCACGTGACATGGACCGCCCGAACACCCTCGTCTGGGATGCAAGAGTCAGAACTCCCCCCTCCGGCTCTCGCATCCCATATTTCTGGGATAAAGTGCATGGAGCTGGACATTTTTCCGTCCCCACTCCACACGTCCCTCATTCACAATGTGGAGGGGAGCAGGACGCACTAGTCCCAGTAGGGCGAGTTTGTCCGCTCATCCAAACACCCAGGACTACTGCATTCAGGACACTTGGCCAAAGTATCCTGCAAAAGCAGGACCCAAGCTTTACTTGTGTCCCCACTTTGGCAAGACACCCATGGCCCAAGTTTGATGCTAGATGTGAGACCCATGCTTGGCAGGAAGCAATTGTTCTAATAGATGATTGCCTTTGGACAATTAAACACACCCTACCACCAACGGGGGGCTCAGCTTGTCTGGTAGAAGCAGCTAGTGCACGTCACCTTGTGTTGAGACGTTGTAGGTTCAAAACCCAACGGTATAACTGTATAACTCGTGGAAGCAGATCAGGTCATGCTGAAAATGAGCGTTTTTTGCTCATGTGGACATCGTGGCCGTCTGTTTGCGTTTTGGATGAATGCCACGTGGTTTTGCTGACTTTTGAACTTTTTAAAATGCAAATCTGATGGCCACGATGTCAGCATGAGCAAAAACGCTCATTTTCAACATGACCTGATCTGCTTCCATAACTGGTAGGGTCTGCCTAACCCTAGCTTGCTTTAAAAAAAAAATAGCATGCTCTACCAACGGGGCTATGCTTGTTTGGTAGAAGCTATTAGTGCAAGTCACCATGTGTTGGGGTGTTGCAAGTTCAAAACCCAATGGTATGTTGTGTAACTGGTGAGGGTCAAAAATAAGCTTGCCTACATTCCACTGAATCTTTCAAAGAAAACACCTAGCCCGTACTTGGAGTATAGCATATAAAGTTGATATTATGAGCCCTTACCTTTATTATATCCATATGGGTTTCTACATTCATATGGAATGGGTTTCACTCGAGCTGACTAAAAGGCATTATTAGATTTTTTTTAAAAGGCAAGCTGGGGTTAGGTAGACCCTACCATTTATTATTCAACGTATCACTGGGTTTTGAACCTGCAACGTCCCACCATAGGGAGATGTGCACTGACAGCTCCTACCAACCACGCCCAGCCCCGTTGGTCCAATAAAAGTGAGTTTACACAAAGAGTTTAACGTAGCAACATGAGAATTAAGGCGAAAGAGACAAGTTTGGGTGCTGTCAAGGAGCAGAGATCCAAGGAGCGGGTATCTGCCATGCCTATTTGACACAGCCAATCACATAATTATAGAAGTGAATACCAACGGGGGGCTCCACTTGTCTGGCAGGAGCAGTTAATGCACATCATGTAAAAGCCTGTGGAAAAAAAATAAAATAAAATCGCGTCTGACTCGTGTCAGACACGTGCCCGGCACGTGTCGGACACGAGTCAGGGTCTGACCCCTGTGTCGGGGCCGGATCCGGGCCGGACCCGAGATCAACCCGGACCCGGGTTCTCGAACTCTCGAGAACCTGCGTCTTTTAAAAAGACGCAGGTGTCCCGAGCGAGGGGTAAAACCCTCGCCCCTTCTCTCTCTCCTCTGCTCCGATCTCCCGCCCCTCATGCTGCCGCCGGCGATCGGAGACGCCGGCGAGTGATTCCGTCCGGCCGGCCTCCCTGACGATCGACGATCCCTGGGCGTCGATGACTCCCGGTCCTCGACGCCGCCGCCTGCGACCTTGGTTTCCTCGGTGGCCACCCGTGACCCAGTCGACTGCGCGAGAGCCCCCGCCGTCGAAGCTTTTCGCCGCTTGCGTCCCCAGCGACCTTCGAGCCTTGCTGACCACCCCTCTTCCCCTTGCTGTCTCCCCTTCAGCCGCCGACCTTCGATAGCCGGCATCCTCGCCGACGACGACCGGCGATCCTTTCTGCGGCCACCTCTTCACCTCCCCTCGGAGTTTCGAGCGACCCAGTGGCCTCCGAGCACCGACGACTCGCCGTCAGCCTCGGCCGCCATCCTTGGTGCTGCAGCCACCGGCGATCGTCGCCTCCCCCTTGTTCTGCTCCCGTGAGGTCCCTTTCCCCCTTCAGTCGCCAACGTTTCGGCAGCTGGCAGCGCCGACTGCCCCTTCGCTGTCTCCCCTTTCTGTCGCCGGCGACTCGCAGCCAGCGCTCCCGGCGACCAGCAACTTCTCCTGTTGCCGTGGTCGTTCGAGGTATAACCCCTCTCCCTTCTTCTTTTGTTTTGGGTGGATCGACAGGGGGGCTAAGCCCCCTGTCGTCACCTCTTGTTGGCAGGGGGCTAAACCCCTCTGCCTCCCTTTGTTTTTGGTCGACAGAGGGCTGAGCCCCCTGTCGTTGGCCCTTCTTGGCAGGGGGCTCCGCCCCCTATGTCTCCTTCCTGTTTGTTGTGGGTCGACAGGGGGGTTGAGCCCCCTGTCGCTTGTTTTGGCAGGGGGTTACCCCCTGCCTCTTTGCTGGTGGGTCGGCAGGGACCGAGTCCCTGCCACCACCTTGGGCTTTCGGAGTGTGTCGGCAGGGACCGATCGAGCCTTGTCACCCCCTGTCTCTTCTCGCTTGATTGGGTTGGCAGGGGGCTCTGCTTCCCCCTGCCATTTGTTGGCAGGGGGTTCCTCTCCCCCTGTCCCTTTTTGGTGTTTACCTACAGGGGGCAAGGCTCCCCCCCTGCATTTGTTTTCGGGCAGGGGGCGAGCCCCCCCTGCTCCCTTGTTGGTTCTCGGTAGGGGGAGGGCCCCCCCTGCCTTTGTGTTGCTTGCCGGCAGGGGGTTAGCCCCCTTGCCTTCAGTTATTTTCCTCTGCAGGGGGCGGAGCCCCCCTGCACTCTTTGTTATTCCTTGGCAGGGGGGTCTATCCCCCTGCCTCTTGCTTTGTGCCGGCAAGGGGCGAGGCCCCCCTGTTTCCTGCGTTGGGCCGGCAGGGGGCGAAGCCCCCCCCTGCTTTCCTATTTTTGAGCAGGGGCTTGCCCCCTGCATCTCTGTGTTTTCTGGCAAGGGGCTTTGCCCCCTTGCCTTGTTCTTGCGGCCGGCAGGGGGCTGCGCCCCTGTCTTGTGTTCTGACGGGGGGTTTTTTCCCCCTGCCTTGTTGTAGCAGGTGTGGCAGGGAGCCCCTGCTCCCTCCCCTGCCTTTCCTTGTGCTAGCAGACAGGGAGCTCCTGCTCCCTGCTTCTGCTATTGTTGTCAAGCAGGGCTGAGGCCCCTGCCTCTGGCACCCTTGTCTGCAGGATGCAGAGCTCATGCCTCTGCCTTCTGCAGGCAGGAGACCTGACTGTGTTTGCTTCCCTTTTCTTATATGGCATATACTAATGTTCTAAGATCTCCAGGTTGAACGGTGGATCCGGCTTGCCCTCTGTGGCTCGAGCTCTTGCTTGCCTACGCTGCATGCGTACGAGGACCCACAACCTCTTAAGGTAGGGGATTCTTGCGTGAAAGGACAATGAACTGATAAATGCTAAAATAAGGAAGATAACTAAAAGAGGACGATATATGTATACGTATGTCTTTACCTTCAAGGACGCGGTTTCGCGATCCTTGTCATCTTTACTTTCCTGCACTTTCCTTTCTGTCGCTGTCGCGCTATATGTGCCTAGGCTTTTCATTCCTGTCTTTACATTCCATGTCTTTAACTAAAGGACGCGGTTTTGCGATCCTTGTCCTCTTTACTTTTTCGCACTTTACTTTCATGCTGCCCCGCGCTTTGCGCCTTGGCATTTACTTGCTTATGTCTGCCTTGTTCTCCAGGATGTAGATCTTGGTCCTTCTTTACGTTATTTGTTGCCCCGCGCTTTATGCGCCATGGCCTTGCTCCTGCTTTACTTCTCGCGCTTTACCTTCCTGTGCTGTCGTGCTGCTCTTGCCCTTATCTTTTGTATGCGTTTGTCTTCACCTTGTTGCCGCACTTCGTGCATATGCCTTGCTCATTCATGTATTTCATTGTTGTCGTGTGCTTCTTTATTTGCTTACGCTTATCGATCTATCGAGGTGCAACCCTATGTCTCGTGAGTCGTCCTTTACACTTGCGTAGTCAGTATAGGATCTCCTACCTCACAAGTCGCTTGCGTAGTTGCCTGCTTGTGCATTACGATGATCGAGGTATGATCTCATACCTCGTGTGGAGCTTTAGCGTTCTACCCTCGCGGTGCGGCCTCGCCCACCGAGTCTTGTCCCTTGTCGTACCTTTGTATTAGTATGTGCATGAGTTTGCCTCTTGTCAGCTTGCACTCCCTGAGTGCAAACTTCAAATATATAGTGTATATCGTTTCACTTGGCTTACAAGCTACGACTCACACTTATGCACTTCAGTTCTCAAAAGACATCATTTTAGGTGCAAACCTATTTTCAAGATGTATAGCTGGTAAAACCGAGGTAGCGGTCGGACCTCCCAAATTGATGTATTTGGGATAGATGTGTTACAACCTTAGTTTGCCTATTCGATATGACTCAGATAACCTTGTTTAGGATACTGTGCACGAGTAGAGCAGGGATCCTAGCGATGTACTTGCACCGTCGCTAGATCGGCGTTACCTCACCTCTGATACGAGACCTAGTTTCTAGGCTTTCTGGTTCAACCATGTTTGTAGCGCCTTCCTTCGTGAAGGTATTGTTGGATCTCCTATAAGGGACTCATGTTCCTCCTCTTGTAGTTTTACCCTTAGTCACGTACGATATGTTTGGACTACGAGAGCAGATCGAGAGGTCTATAGTAACCTCTAAGCGTGTATTGACACATTAAGCTAATCCTGTTATGTTGTTTTCGCCTAATAGGCCGATTGCTCGCGATTGTCTAAAGGACCCAAGCACGATTAGTTGGAACTGGAATGAGTTCACTGCAGGCTTCTATAAAGTAGAAGCATTGGGGATTTCCTGCGAGAGATCCATACCCCTCTTATTGTGGTTGTACTTTTGAACAGGTACGTTGCGTACTACGATGAGTAGGATGAGAGGTTTATGTGATCCTCGAACATGCAATGGCATGTGTTTGGGATCACAAGAATGATGTTTCTACCCTCACTAGGGATTGACCCCTTTCAACGTGATTATGCATTTGAATAGCTACAATGTGTACTGCAGTGAGTAGGATGTGAATTGTTTGGTTGCCTTGAACGCGCAATGGCACGTATAACACACTTAAATAATAATCATGCGCCTTCACAGGCAAGATGCTCAAATGGGTCGAAAGACCAGAGCATGAGAATGAGACGGCGGTTAAGAAACCCTCCGTCGTGCTCATTCGGAACGGTTCATCAAGATTGAGGATGGATGGTACAAAACTCTGATGGACAGTCATATATGACAATCTTAGGCAAAGATCCGACCTTCCCCAGTCATCGGAGGTTAGGGGAAATCCTTCGGGCCACTTCTGCAGAAGTATGGATGCGCATCCATTGGGCCTTTGTTTGCCTTTGGGGATTTACTCTCTTGGTCACAGACCGTCCCCTTAGGAAGCAGACTCAGTCAGTCATTTGGGGTATAATAAAATACATAGCATAATGGACCTCCGAATCGATCTTGGCTGTTTCTACGTTTTGCCTTGTGCGTACCCACAACGGCCTGCTCAGTAATGAGACAAGATATAACTTATACACATGATCTTGAGATATGCATATGGTGACGTACATTGCTTGCTTGCTTGTTAGCTCGGTAGTTAGGTATGCTACTCGTTGAGCTAGGTACGCCTGTCGAGGCGTTACCCTTGTTGGTTAAACTGCTTACGCAGTTCTGTGCTTGGTGATAACTAGCTTCTCATACTAGTTGATTGCTTATCCTGTGTAGCTTACAAATTGCTTGTGATGAAATAGCTTGTGCCTCACGATTAATGTAGCTATTGGCCGATAGGCTGAACCATATAATGGTACTTGTATTTATTCGAATGTGGTAATGAATACCTGTCTTTTGCAATTGCTTTTGCTTGGCTGGTGGATAGAGTTAGTTACTCTTCACCTATTATATTTGTGAGATTGTTATAGTGGTTTGTTCAAGCACTCTGATCCTTTCTGCTCTTTTACGTAGTTGTCTGCTTTACTAGAGCTTTGCTTACTCCACAACACATTTGGTTAGATCTGCTAGTCTTGCTTGTTTCTGCTTGAGCTAGCGTTTATCTTACTTATTGCAGTTTATGCTCTTTCTTGTCCTTTGCACTCCTACTAGTCTGTTGTGTGACTGACCCATTTTCATGGGCAGGTGGTGAACAAGTTGAGACAGCTTGCGATGGCATGATGATGCGATGCATTCAAGGCAATGCCCTTTCCTGACGTTGCGCTCCTGGGGACTCTTTTGATAGATGGTACAAGGTTTCTTTGAAAGTATCTCTTTCGATTATAACTCTGCATTTCTAAAACTGTATTACCAAAATGTGGTTCTTCTTTAATTTCAATAAAATATCTATTTGAACTACAAATCAGTTTGTAAGGGGGAAACTGCTTTTTGGTTGTAATGTGCCCAAGGTCTAGGGACTTGTTGTTTTGAACCTGATCTTCCGCTGAACTTCTGTTTTAAACTCTGATAAATGATTGATTTCAAAGCTTTCAACCTTTTTCATAAAAGGTTTCAAGTCCACGATTTTGGGGCGTTACACATCACCTTGTGTTGGGACGTTGCAAGTTCGAATCCCCATGGTATCATTGTATAACTTGTAAGGGTCTGCTTAACCTCAGCTTTCTCTATAAAAAAAAAAAAAATATAGAAGCAAATGAAACATGAAAAGTAAACACATAGAAAGTAATATGAAACGAGAATGAAGGTAAATAAGAAACTATACGAAAATGAGTGCAAAGTGATAAAAAATCAACACTTAAGCTTCTTATAAAAAAATATTATTTTTTAATATAAAAAATGTAAGAAATGAGGGGAAAGAGAATTGGAAATGATAAAAAAGCGAGGGGAAAATGCTAAGAAAGAAATGGGAGATTGATTTGGGAAGTGAGTGGGGAAGCTAGCTTTTCGCGGTCATTTTTTGTTTAAAATACCTCTATTTCATAAATAAATAAAATTTTTTTACTCTTAAAATACGCAAAACAATCATTATTATCCGATGCATAAATGATTACCAAGGCATTTTTGACTTTCCAATACGTTTGTTATTTAAGATGGAGTTAGGATTTGAAAGAATGAAACTAAAACGAGCTTTAATTATTGATGTAAGTCAAGTATATGGTTGACCCTTCAGGTTCATGGGCTTATTTAAAAAGGGTGAGGGTGGGATTTTTTAAAGAGGCGTGAGGCTGGGATTCGAACACAAAACCTCTTGGGTAAGACTTTTTTTTGGCTTTGTTTTATCAACAAAAAGTGTAGATGACCTTAATCAAATGCCTTGTAAAACTACATCAATCAAGCTTAATTAATCAAGCTCAAACACTTGATCAAGCTTGGTTCGTTTATATTAAGAAGCTAGAGCTCTTGTGCAACCTCTGCTTATTCACAAACTTGAACGAGTCCAAGCTGGGTTTAAAGAAGCAGAGCTCCATCTAGCTCGGCTCCTTGTGTATACCTTTATATTGGGGAGTGTGGTTTTTTTATTTTTTCGTATTGCCATTTGAAGTTGAGAAGAAAAAATTACCTTCGTAAGAAAGAGGTGTAAATATTTTGGTCATGGATTATGATGGGTATTATCGCCACTTGATTCAATCTGACTGAGATTTAAGTATTTTACGGATGGGTAGTTCTCTTTTTGGAAGTCCTCGACCCGTTTCTGAAAATTCAGAAGTATGAGGTTCATTTTCTAAATTATTGGCAAAAGGTTGGCCCTTAAATTCCCAAGATGAAAAAACATTAGTAGATATATAAATTAAGAAAATTTTTATTTATAACTCCAAGAAACTGCACTGGGCATGAAAACCTGGTTCCGTTGGCTCAGCTTGCTATATCTAAGATCATCACGCCGGCAACATAAAACTCCAAGGCTAGGACCCCTTGCCCCAAAGGCATGTGCACCGAAAGAGCAGAAAAAACTATTTAGCATGCAGCCATTACTCTCTCTCTCTCTCTCTCTCTCTATATATATATATATATATATATATATATATATATAAAGAAAAATGCTTTTTGAGCCACTGATTGCGCACACAATCAGCGGCAGTCAAGAACCACTATTAGACACTCTTTTTCAAAAAAAAATTAGTGTGTAGCCGCACGTTCGAGCTCCTTCAATGCCAAAGGCATATATATATAAAAGGAAGGGGGACCGTCCAACCAAAGGAAGGTTCAAAATCAATAACCAATGACAATCGATAGCGTTTTTTCTCTAACAATCGAGCTTTCCATCGATCTGACTTTACATAATAGATTTTTATCATTCATTTAGTGAGCAACATGTTTTGGATTATGAATTTTCGATGTTTAGATGCATTTTTGTAAGCACTAAAAATCAACAACCCACAATACTTTGCATTGTCGAATTTTAAATGCATGATAAGCCACGATTTTTCATGTATCAAAAAACATGTCTCTCTCTCTCTCTCTCTCTCTCTCTATATATATATATATATATATATATATATATATATATAGTAAAGTCTCCCTGTAAAGCCTATGTCACGTAGGTGAGAATGCCCATCTAGCAGCCAAGGCCCCACACTACTATGCCAACAGCCTTGGGACAACTAAAATCTTGGTTGCCTTTTTAAAATTAAAAGTACCCTTGAAATGGCATCTTCTGACCTGATTCCCTGGGGAAAGCCTTTCTTACTTATTTTGAATACTAAAATTGATCATTTTGATTGAAAGCCTTTTAATTGCAATATGAACATGTAATTCCCTTCTGAAAAGACACGTGATTCACATAGAAAGCAAAACAATGTACTAAGTTCATTACATTGAGATCTCGGATTAGCCCAAGAGGGGGTTGGCCTAGTGGGGATGGGCTTTGGCTATCACAAGGCTGGTTAAGGTTCAATCCCTATGGGGTCACCTCCCCGCACAAACTGACATTCAACATATGCCCTAAGTAGGGATGGCAGTGGACTGGGGCGGGAGACAAGGTCTCCACCCCTGCCCCGTCTCAAAATCCAAACCTCCATCCCTGCCTTCATCCCCACACAGGGATGAATTTTAACCTTCACCCTCGCCTCCATCCCCGTTTCAAGTCTTTCCATCCCCGGTCCAAACGAGGGTGAGGCGGGGTGGGGCCCCGTTTCCCCTTGATTTATAGTCATGACTTGAAGGATTGAAGATGGGGCAAGGCGGGGCAAGGTAGGGATTGTGATGGGGATGGGGCGGGGCGGAGGAAAGCGTAAGTCCATCCCCACCTCCATCCCACACGAGGATAGATTTTAACCTTCATCCCCGTTTCATGCCCTTCATCCCCGGTCCAAACAGGGCGAGGCGGGGCCTCATTGTCCTCCGGTCCACTGCCATCCCTAGCCCTAAGGCAAGGATCCTAGCCACAGAGTTTTCCCCTTTGGAAGGTCAATCTATGATCTACCCATTCCCAGTGCCTTGGGTTTTTCCGTGTAACTAAATAAAAAAAAGAGTTCACTCCATTGAAAAAATGTGAAATTATAAAAATGAACCTAATATCAATATTCAAAAGCAACACATCTATGCATTTTTATTTATTTTAAAAAAGTCAAAATCATGGTTGTCTTAAAAAGTAGTAATAAAAACTTTTTTGGGATTTATTACCCGAAGAAACCGCACCCGGAACGAAGACCTGATTGCGCTAACTCAACCTATCATACCTACGGTCGTGCTGGCAGCATAAAACTCTGAGGCTAGGACCCCTGCTATGCTATGCTATGCATTGGCTTGAGTAGAGGGGTGACACCCATGAGAATCTAACAAGGCCCCACCCCCGCTATTCCAACCCCCCTTAGGGCATAGCAATAAAGCTTAAAACAGGGAAATAACCAAAGCTAGGTTCTCGTGAGAAATTGAACTTTTGATTTTATAGTAGATATAAACATAAATATCAGGATAAATTTGTGATATTTTAGTCTAATTGGCCGTTTTAAACTGCAACTATCATGCTTTTTCATGATATTTTTAAAATATCGTCAATATTTCTCACCACGGTTCTAATGAACCCTGGCTAATCAATGGATTGAATTTTATCTATAACTGATCAAATCTTTAGTCTAGCTGGATTCAGTAAGCCAAAACCATATCTAATTATAAGGATTTTTGCATTTCGCTACAGCATCTGAATAGATGTCCGAATTTGATGGATATCCGTATTTGGTTACATGTAAAAATTTAGATATGGTATGATTTTTTCTTCATCCGGGTTCCAATTCAACTCCACTCTGATTAGATAATATCCAATTAGTCGGATATGGTATTGGCCACATAGAACCTGAGTCCAAATCTCGACTACATGCTGATATCGGTCAAGTCACATTTTGGTGGGCTGAATGCTGTCAATGGGTCGGGTTTGTACTAGGTATCCAACCCGAATTTCAGGTATTGGCATAAAAAACACAAATCCAAATAATATTTGGGTCGACCCGACCTCGACCTGAGATATGCAGGCTGGGTTTGGGTTATGATTTCTGTCAATTACCTTATCCGACCCGTCCCAAGTGTTTTATATGCATTTTAAGTAAAAGTAAACATCTGAAATTATATGAATCTGGGTTTGGGATTTCATTTTCGTTACCCGGCAAAACTCGAACCGGATACTTTCATATTTGAGCGGGTTCGGGTATACCCTGATGGGTCGGGTGCAGCCGTGGGCTAAACTTACTGACACTGGGCGTTTTTCGTGTAATTTTCAAGAAAATCAGGGCTATTATGGGCGATAAATTAACTCTAAAGCCACTGTCATTTTTAGCCTGCAATTAATCCTGGAACAGAGAGCTATACGATTTCCCACAAAATCCCAAATTCCCCGATTTCCCAGCAAATTCCCGGAATATCCTTCTATTATCCTTTCCTCATTCTCATTTCTCGCTGTTCCCGCTTCCTGACAGGACCCATATCTCCGATTCTCGAACGGAAGCGTTTTCCCTCCGATTTTGCAGACTCCAAGGCACCACAAATCCTGGTATTTCCCTGGTTCGGTGCCCGAATTCGAGCATGAATCGCGTTTGCACGATTGGGATTTCTATAGATTTCGATTCCGGCATGATTTCCGGTGGTCGTTTCGTCTTTTGATCTAAGGGATCTTCTATTTGGGTTCCCATGGCTCGTCGAGACCAGGGGCCGAATATGGAGGTGTTCGATGCGTACTTCCGGCGGGCGGATTTGGATCAAGATGGGAGGATTAGCGGAAATGAGGCGGTCGCGTTTTTTCAGGGATCGAATCTGTCCAAACAAGTCCTTGCGCAGGTACGTTTCGTAAAAATTTGATGATCTTCACTTAGTGTTTTTTGGTTCTTTTTCGTTTTCATTTCGTTCAGGATCGATTTCGTTTGCAATTTGAACTTTCATAGAGTCATTGGGGTTGTCTGTAAACCATGAATTGTAGATTTCTCTCTCTCCTTCTCTCTATGTTGTTCTTACGAAGTAATTTTGAGCTACTATACGTAGTTCATTGAGTAAATTGGAATTTGTTTTTTTCCTCATTTTGGTGATGAGGTTAGATCCGATTGGAGATGCTATATTGGGTTGATTAGTTTTGGGGATTTTTTCGTTTATGGGTATGTCTAGATTTTGGGTTTATAGGCGGGATTTAAGTGGAGGGAGTAGTTGTGGTGTTTATGATTGGAAGGCGATTCTTTGTTGATGTACTCTGTTGTTCAATGTTCAAGATTTCCAGTGCATGACATTTCCAAATTGAGCTCGGGTAACTGTCAAAACACTCAATAGACTACAATTCAGATCATCTCCATGAATTATTGCTGTTGAGTTGCAAGCGGTGGAGATTCTATGATGAGATCTTGGTGTTAACTTATGGATCTTGAGATAATAACTAGTATTTTTAAAAGTTCTTGAATATTGATTGAAGTATCTAGGTGGTTTCATTTAACAACTATGGTTTGTGATCCCAAGTTTTTTAATCTAGTTGGACGCATTTGGTTCTTAATTTTAGGGTGGTATAGCCAACCGCAATCTTCATCCCATGGCCTAGCCTTGGACATTGGCTTTCATCTCTCCCCAAGCTGGACTGGATCACTCCTCTGAGGAGTATGTTAGGGATCTGTGATCATCGCAAAATTTTTCCTATTCTCTTTGGTTTTTCTCTTTTTTCCTTCTCTTTTCCTTTTTTAACCTCTATTCTCCTCCTTTTTGAAGGGAGAAGAATAAAAAGAAAGAAAAGAAAGAGAGAAGAGAAAAGAAAGAAAGAAAGAGAGAGAGAGGAGGAACTATTTTGCGGGTTTTCACTTGACCTTTATTTGAAAAATATTTAGAAAATCACTCGCCTCCGTTTTGAAAATATTTGCGGGAAAATGGAGAGACAAGATTCGCTCGTCGGTACGAGGTTCGATCGTTCCTGGCGCCTTTACCAGGGGTAATCGAACCAAGGATCGAATCTATGCCTTTTGCTTTGCCTAAATATAATCTAAGGATTTATTCTAACTCTAAATGCACAAAGAATCATGCTTGTGCAATGCGAGGATGTATGCTCTTTTCAAAGATGTTTTGGAAATTTCCAAGTATTCTGAGATGAACTTGGTAAGGGAATGAAGAAATGATTGAATCTAACTTAGAACTTGAGATAGATCAGAAAATTTCTAAGTCTAAGTAAATCAGAGTCGAAAGAGTAAATCTTTGACTTAGAGAAAGAATGATTTAAAGTTTTTGAAAATGGAAGGAGATGAAGTTTCAGAGTCAGAGGTGATCTTTGAATTTAATCATGGATTTAAGAAAAAGAAAGTAAGGTTTCGAAAGTGGAATTGAATTTGAAATCTAGAATTGGGAATGGAGATTGGGTTTCGGATCCTAAAATAGATTCGGATCTGAAGTCTAAGATTCCAAGTGAAGTTGGAGTCTAGATCCTAAAGGAGAATTGGATCTGAAATCTGAGATCCAAAGTGTGATTCGAATTCTGGATCCTAAGATGGATTTTTGAATCTAAAAAGCCTGAGATCCCAAGTAAAATTGTATTCTGGACCCTAATTGGGAATTGGATCTGGAGTCTGAGATCCAAAAGTGAAATTGGACTCTGGATCCTAAAGAGAAATTGGATCTGGAGTCTAAGATCCAAAAGTGGAATTGGACTCTGGATCGTAAAGAGGAATGGGATACGAAGTCTGAGATCCAATATGAGTGTTGAATCCTGGACCCTAAAATGGATTTGGAGTTTAAATTCAGAGGAGGAATCAAGAATTTCTAAGTCTGATTTGAATTTGGGAAAAGGAATTTTAGACATTGAATTTTGAATATACAGATGAATCCCAAAGTCGATTTAGACCTAGGATTTGAAGCTTGAAATGAATCAAGAATCTGAAAGTTAAATTTGAACTTTTGAGTTTGATTGGAACTTTTGAAAATGAATTTCAAAGTAAAATTGAATTTTGAAAATGAATTTGAATTGGAAAAATATAAAATGAAATTGAAATCTCAAAGTTAAATTGGACTCTGAGATGGAAGATGAAATAGAATTGAATAGGATTGAAGATCGATTGAAGAAAGATATTTACATCACTTGGAGTTTTGAAAAAAAACTAATTTTGAAAATATGATGCAGTTTTATCCTAAATGATGAATGAATTTAAAGGGTTTTGAAATTGGATTTTGAGAAAAAAAAACTATTTCATTCTTTAAATGAATTAAGAATGAGATTAAAGATATAATATATCCTTGACTATGGTCATTGGATATATTATATAATAATCACATTTAAATTCAAGTGAAGAATAAAATACATTTTTGGTGCTTTTATAGAATTTAAAATGAAATTAATTCTCAATATACCCTGACTATGGCCATTGGTATATATGTTGAATTAATTTCAGGTTAAATTCTAATAAAATAAGAAAAATATTTAAAGAAAATATGATGATTTTGAAAGTGGATCCAATGTGGATCCAATGTTATTTCGTAAAAGATAAGAATTCTAAGTTTTGTTCACACCCCGACTATGGCCGTTGATGTAAATCGTCAACTTAGAATTAACTTACCTCTTACGAAATGGTGCACGTGCCATTCGTGTTTCACCATTGTGGGGATTTTGAGAAATAAAGGAAAAATGCATGGAATAAACAAATCATGGTATTCTATGATGCTCATTCATTCTACCTAAGGCAAGAAATGTAAATTCTTATTCAAACCTAGCTATTACAAGATGTGAATTTAATTTTACAACTCCAAATGACAATTTTATCCACATATTTCCTGTGAAGCAAACAGATTAGTAATAAAAAGAGAAGGAAAATCACACATGTCATGTGAAAATCAAATAGTGGAAAGATATGTAGGGCAAAATGATGACATATATATACCTATATACATATATATATATATTTATACACATATGGGTGTATTCACATGTATATGAGTGTGTATGGGTATATACATATATATATGTATGAGGGTATATACAATAGGGAGGTGTGATATTAATGAAGCCACAAAAAAAAAAAAATGTAATAAGGAAATAGATGGGAAATGTTATGAAATGGTAATTGAAAATAATATAGATGCAGCCAATGCAAATGACAGTGTAACTGGTATAGGGATTGCAGCAATTCACGGCTGCTGTAGGAGGCAAAGGTCACAGTGGCCCAATGTGAACCAGTAAAAAAAAAACCTTCTGCAGTGGATCACTTTGTTTCAGCAGTAAAATGCAATTTCCAGATATTATGCAGATGTTATGACCCATCGAATCGGTGACTACTGCTACAAAGGGATGATGATGTTACATGCAGGAAATGGGTAAGGTTTTAATACATATTCTGTGATAAGGTATAGGAAATGTGGATTGGGAGCTACAGCAGGAACTGTAATGAAATATGTACAGGGACCAATATGGGCATCACATAGATGGTTAATCATTGTAGATCCGCCGAGTATTCTAATTACTAAGTAAATTTATTATCTAAACAATGGGATCAACTGATAACAAAAGGACTAATTAAATCTCATTATAAAATAACCAAGTACTTTAACTACGAAATACCTAACAACCAGTTAATTACTTAACTATCCAGCTAACAACTTACTTAATTAACAGTTCACTTAATTAATAGCTAACAATATCTAATTAACTAATCAGTAAAAGTTACATTGAAGCTCGGTAGAAATCATAATGGAAATCAGTTTAATAATTAGTAAAAAAATCCTGTTAAATTTAACAACGAACCTAGTTAATGAAACTTAGTTAGCGATGCTCAGCAGTAGCTAAAGAACCTACCTGAAACGAGCTGGTCCTTGCTTAATCTCAAATGACTGATTGCAAGGGAGTTGAGAATCCAACCAAACCTTCAGTTACAAACAGTGCTGGAACCACTTGCTATGAATCAAGTGGGCTTTGTTTTGGTCAATGATGAAGCTTGCTGGAGTCGAACACCTGAATTACATCCAAGCTCTGCTTTGCTGAAGATTGAGAAAAAGGATATCAAATGGATGCCATGTTTAATCTATCATCTTCAAAATCTCCTGTTCCAACTTGATGGGTAGAAATCATATGAGAATAAAAAGTATAAATATAAAGGAGAAAGCACAAACTTACCTCGAAAGATTATTAATGGCATATCCCAAATTGGATGCTGAAGCTGGGCATCCCTTTTGACAATGGAATTTACAACTAATGGGACGATGCTTGTGGAAAAAAATGCTTTTATAATGTGCAACAGTGGAATATGGCAATACCCCCACCGTGATGCCGTGGAACAACCATTACAGAAACTTTATATATAATGAACACAAAACAAAAAAAAAAGTGATGAGAATATCAATCGAAACACTGAAATTAAATTGATGTTAACTTGTAAAAAAAAAAAGCATTAGATGGACATGATGCAAGGGAATTTACAAAATATGATATATGGCAATCAGGTAAAAAAAAATAAAAAAATAAAAATTCATTCATCCTTTCCTCCCATTCAGAATATCACAATAGTTGCATGGAAATAAATCCGATATAGCAAAAGAAAGAGAATCATTCAACCAAAAGACCCTAGAAATTTGGATCTAATGATCTATTACCATTTTAAACAGTACAACATGAGCTCATGGCCCCTAACTTTATCAGTTTAAGTAACACGCAGAAGACATCAACGAATATAAGGTCTTGATAACAGATCAACATGAGAATAAACAAAAAGGAAAAAAAAAATGCAAAGACTAGGAATAGAGGAGCGTTTAAGGTTTGACAAACAGAACGCAGGCAAATCGAAAGTCTGTAAGGGCTATAATGATTTTCCTGGTTTTTGGAAAACATGAATGGAGAGGGCAGAGACTTATGCTGCACTAAACATGAGATGCAGGTTGATGATGCTTACGAATTATAATGTAACCTTATGAAGTAGGCCAAAACGAGTGGGTACTTTAAGATCGATAGTCACGAAAATAAAAGAAAAAGTGAAAACGACAGAGAAATCAGATCAGAATTGTAGTCAGCGAAACAAACGAGATATCAGATGCCATATATATTCAATGAAACCAGCTATAGTAAAATCATAAAACGCTTTCAGCAAAAATGCTTAAACTGTAATTGAAAGCAACGGATGGAAGGGAATGTTGTAATGGAAGACACCGCATAAAATGTAAGGGAAAATGATCAAAACACAAGTGGAATAGCTGAATGAAACCGAGAGCTGGCTATGGTATGCTATAAAGGGGAAATCACTAACACACAAAAAAAAAATAATAATAATAATATAAAAGGTAGAATATGAAAGAGAACATGAATAAGAAAGCATACATAAACAGATAATGGGAACAAAGGATGAAAATTAAGTAATGAATAATCATTCAATCGAGATATCATATGAATCTAGGGATCACTGAAGGGATTGTTGGAGTGATTCTCCGTTGATCTGGCACAGGGATGGACTGAAGTCGATATAAACGACTCAGTACCACCTGTCGTGCTCCTGATGGGGGAGTAAAAAAAAATGAAGAAAACCTTTTAAAAGATGGGGAATGAAAATAAGAAATTGAAAATATAAACGGCAAATCAAAAGAAAGGTAATGAAAACCAGAAAGTGGGATAAAAGAGATTATAAATAGAAAATCAATATCAAAAGGGAAAATGGGGAAAAAAAAATGTCGTATACAAGAGTGATCCAGATGAAGGAAGTATCTGCTTAATTAGAGTATAAATAACCCAGAAAGGTTTAAAAGAGAAAGGAGATACTGGGGTAAAACTCTGTTAATATGGCAAGGCATAGACTGGTGATACCAAAAGCATACCAGCGCTATGATAGATGCGTTAATAAGGGCCGAAATAAAGAATTTGAAAGAAAATCTGAGATAATGAAAGGGGAGAGAGGTACTCACTGAAGATTCTGCAGGGATGGTTGATCTTTCTACAGATCACTTTATGCCGCACGGTGGGAAAGGGGCTTTTCTTCTTCCAGGGAGACTTTAAGAGAAGGAGAAAACTGAGGAATGGATGATCTTCTGCTGCCTTTGCTGGGAGCTGAAGGTCTTTTCCTTAGAAGGGCGATCCGGAGAAGATGACCAGGCGGATGATCGGATGCGAAAATGGATAGCTCGACCAGAGATAGCTCCCCCCCTTTCTTTTTTTTCCTTTTGCCCTTTTATAGAGAGGAAAGGAAACCACTGGAAGCTAGGCGATGGTTGGTGATCGAGGGTTGAGGAAGGTTGTTGGTCATGGGGGCTGTAGATGGAGGTTGCACATGGGGCTGCCGAAGGAAGCTTCGTGAAGGTGGGGGGGGGGGGGAAGTTGAAGATGAAGGGCAGGTGAGGGGGGTGCGGCAAGCTGTTGGTGATGGAGGGCTCAGACCAAAAGCCGTGGTGATCGAAGGAAAGCGTGCGAGGCCGTTGGCCCTGGAAGCTTCTGGAGATCATCGGGGATCTAGGGCTGAGGAAGAAGACGGCGGAAATCGGATGGCTGAAGGATGAAGGTTGCACATGGGGGTGGTCGGCCATGGAGGGGGGCGAGAGAGGAAGGCGAGTTAGGGTTTTCAAAAACCCTAACTCGACCTTTAAATCTTAAAAGTTAGTTTTTCCAAAAGAAAACCTTCTTTTCAAGTTTTTCTAAAAAGATGGTTAAAGATGAGTTTTTCGACAAAAATCTTTGAAATCCACGCAGTCTTTCTAATTTTTTTGGTTTTTTGCATGATTTTTCCATTTTTTTTTTTGTATTTTTAGAATAAAATCCTAAAGTTTGTAAGAAAACAAGGATTAAAACTAAATTTTTTTGTGTTTTTTCATTTTTTTTTTGTATTTTTGTAATAGAAAAACTAAGATTTAAAGTTTAAACACTAGATTTTTGTATTTTTCTGAGAAATATTAAAAAGATGTTTTTCTCAAGAATTTCGGGCCATCTTGGGGAAAATTTCTTCAGAAAAAGGGGTTTTGGACCCAGGTTTTGAGGAAATGTTCGAGTTTTAAACCTCGAATCGAGAAATACAACTTGATGGATCCAAACGGATACCAGACGAAGTGTCTGAGCTTTTCAAAAGATTATTTTGGTAATTGTTAGAATTTAATTTAAAATTGGATAATGAAGCTCAGATTTGGATTTTGATAATGGATCCGGATCCGAAATTGAGTCAGATATGGAAAATGAATTTAATTTCAACCAAATTTTGAGAAACAAAAGGGGATTTAGATTTAAAACTGACTCAATTACCCCGAAAATGGGGACAAAGGGCAGAAAAGGGGATATTTACAACATTTTGAAAAATTTGGGGTGTTCACAGATGCCCCTCTTTGCTACTAAGCCGGTTGAAAGCCGAGCTTAGTGGCAAAGAAACACTCCAAATTTTGAAAAAAATGCCCCAGTCAGCTGATCCGAGCTGGGTGTGGAAGAATTATTTTGAAAACACGGCTTGCCGGGCTTGAAATCTTATCCTGAATGGTCCCGGGGGGATGAAATCCTCGACAATGATACGACTGTATGATAGAAATCGTGATGGGACTTTGGGTGAAAATCCCAGGGGATGGCGAAAGATAAAAATTTTGATCAAGTTTCATGGGTGAGACAAGATCAACCTTTTGAAATGACTTAGGTTTAATCCTTAACCTGGATGGGACAAAGATATATCAAGATAATTTGGATGGGGAAAGGAATATAAGTGGACCTTGATGGGACATTTCTGAGGAAATGCCATGGTGAGATGAAGCTCAAGCATGATCCTTTCCTGGATGGATGTACAAAGAGCATGGATTCCTTTGTGGGAAAAACCATGATGGGATGGGAAAGATTACCTCGTCTAAACGAGGCTCAGGTTTAACCCAAACCTGAAAGGAAGGTACCTCGCGGAGCGAGGTTTAGGCTTCACCCTTATCCTGAAAGGGATGACCATACGGAATCCTCAAGCGAAGAAACCGTGATGGGACAGCAAATGCATTGCCGAAGCGAGATTCAGGTTTAACCCTTGACCTGAGTGGGAGATGATACGGAATCTTCAAGTGGAGAAACCGTGATGGAACTAGAAAGGACATCTAGTCAGAAACGGGACTCAGGTTTAACCCTAACCTGAACGGAAGATACCTCGTGGAACGAAGTTCAGGCTTAGCCCTTGACCTGAAAGGGATGATCATACGGAATCCTCGGATGAAGAAACCATGATGGGACCTTCAGAATTTGGATGAACAAATCTGAAAGGGGTCTGCGAGAAGAGAAAATCAAGGGATTCCCTAAAGCTTGGAAAATGGATGATCTTGGGCGCCTCATTATTGAGACTAAAATCAACTTTAAAAAACAGACGACCTCTCGCAGAAGGTTTGGGTTTGTACCTCGAGGGGCGAGGTAACAGGTTTAATCCTTAGCCTGAATGGATATAGAATCCTCGAGGAGCGAGGAAAACTGTGATGTGCCTCTAGACCTTGCACAACAAGTCCACGAGGGGTTTTTGCAAAAGAATGAAAATGGGGGTCCCTAAAGCTTGAAAAGGGGTTGTTCTTGGGCGCCTCATTGCTGAGACTGAAAATGGCTTTTGACAGTAACGGACCTTTTGCAAAAGTTCAGGTTTTACCCTTATCCTGAGCGGGAACTGTCTATGGCGGGACAGTGGGGGACACAGGGAAGTGTGTGGATCTGAGAGCGCTCAGATCAGACTGAAGGAAAGGACTTTTCAGTCCTAAGGAGGGATGACGTTAGGATACGTCAAAACGACCTCAAGTTCACACTTAATGTTGGGATTATTAGAAAATATTGCCAATAAGATGTCAGAAAATTGTAGTTGATTCAGGATGATTGAATTGTGCTCATGTGTGAAGATATCACCTCTTTCTACCTAGAGTATTAGCTTCAATTGGGCTAACTATATAGAATTTGAGATCTAAAATTCAAATTTGTTGCTGTTGAATTTCCTCAAGGAGGATATCAATTTCCCTAATATGACAGGAAGATGAAACATTCTTAGCTTCATAAAAGCAATTAAGCGAAAAGACATTGATAAAGAATTTCACATAGATAAAGATGATTCTTTGATAGTTTCGGGCAGTTTGATATCCTGGGCATTTTCCATGATGATCTTTTTGCACTCTTTTGAACCATTGATCTTTTCTGGATTCTTTTACATCCTCCTTTATTTTGGAGATGTCCTGACTTTTCTCTCTTTTTCGAGGAAGGGTACGTCACAAACTCCTTCATCTTGGAGATGCTCCGATCCTTCTTTCCTTTCTCAGGGATTGTGACATTGGTTCTTGGGTTGAAATCTCTAAATGATAGCAGAAATCAAATATCTTTTAGGGTTTGTCGGTAGGTTCATCGCATCCGCCTTCATCTCGACGGTGATCCGAACTTTTCCTGGAAGGATCCGTCACAAACTCCGTCATCTTGGAGATGTTTCAAATCTTCTTTGGCCCCGGGGATCTACTCGCTTAATTCGCCTTCATCTTGACGATAATTGAGAGATCCCTTTTGCGGATATTTGATTGCAGCTTAGCTTGGATGACTGAGGATATATGGATTGGGCAGGTTCTTTTTACTGCCCAGGATATTTCCACTACCTTACTGCCAAAAGAATAATCTTTAAGAATGTGCCACAGCTATGATCAATATCAGCTCACTTATGGCTTTTCAACATCATTGAATTTTCCTTTGCCGGTCATATCAAAGATTTTTTCTTCAACCTCTTGGTTGTCCAACAGAAAAAAAAAAGCTTGAATTTAGCTCTTATTTCGCAAGAGTCTTGCTCTTTTGAAAATGATACTGAAGGTAGTTTGAGATAATTCTTTGTGCGATGAAAATTTTGAGATCAACAATAACTTTTGATAGCAAATTGGCAACGTATTCTAGAAAATCCTTGACGAAGGTCGCTTGATATCGAATCGACACATCCATGACAAAATTCTCCTCTCTTTTTCCCCAAAAAGAGAGACTCAGGCTTAAGCCCTTACCTGAATGGGAAGTTGGAAATACTCCTCTCTTCCCTGAAAGAGGAGGTGTTTGCAAAACGGAACTTTCGAAGAGAAATTAAGTTTTCGTCAAAACTCCCTATCTCTAGGCTTCTCTTATGGAAAGGCGGCCGAAAAACAAAGTTAAGAAAGTATCATAGGGGAACGAGTCCATCACACTCTCCCTAGAAGAGGGTCCTCTGTGAAGGGGTTGGCCAAAGATGATAAAGACAGGGGCCACAAAAGAAACGAGCTTCCGTCGAAGCTCTCCCTGGAAAAAGGGTCCTCTTGTGTAAAGTTGGTTGTTGTTTTGCAAACTGTTCGCGAAGAAAACGAGTCCCTTCAAACTCTCCCTGGAAGAGGGTCCTTGCGAACGAAAGATGGTTGTATGCGAAAGGAACGAGCTCCCTCGAACTCTCCCTGAAGAGGGTCCTTCGCCAGAGAAAATGATTGATTTTTGATAAAGAGATGACCTGAAGGTCGAAATTGAGAATTTATAGTTTGAAATGATGATGCTTGGTTAGCGCAAAGACTGAGCCCGGCAGGCCAACTGATTAGTCAGCCAAACACTAGCGCAAGCGCTAGATGTACCAGCACGAGCACTGGGTTTCGAAGAGAAAGCCCCAGTACGAGCGCTGGGTTTTTTGAAAAATGCACACCAGTACGAGCACTGGGTTTTTCAAAAAGAGGATTTGAAGAATGAGACCGACATTTGAAGATATTTGAGAATTGAGCGAAAAGGATTGCCGGTGTTTCAGGATTATCCCTTATCCTGAAAGGGAAATAAAATGGACATTTTAATGCAAATTTAGGGAAAATGAAAAATCCTGGTCGGAACTCGGTTTTTAAATACCAGAAAGAAAGTGAGAATCGGGTTCGAAAACTCGAATTCTCAAAGCAAAGAATTATCCAACACGAGCGTTGGATTCAAAAGGAAGTTCAAGTCGGAACTTGAGACTTCAAAAATAAGAATATACAAAAGGAAAATCCGAGTCGGAAGCCGGTTTTTAAATACCAGAAAGAAAGTGAGAATCGGGTTCGAAAACTCGAATTCTCAAAGCAAAGAATTATCCAACACGAGCGTTGGATTCAAAAGGAAGTTCAAGTCGGAACTTGAGACTTCAAAGATAAGAATATACAAAAGGAAAATCCGAGTCGGAACCCGGTTTTTAAATACCAGAAAGAAAGTGAGAATCGGGTTCGAAAACTCGAATTCTCAAAGCAAAGAATTATCCAACACGAGCGTTGGATTCAAAAGGAAGTTCAAGTCGGAACTTGAGACTTCAAAGATAAGAATATACAAAAGGAAAATCCGAGTCGGAACCTGAATGAGAAGGAGATAATTCTTATCCAAGAGTCGGATTTTGGGAAGAATTGACAGAATGCATAAATAGGTTCCGACGATTACAAAGACTTATTCAAGATTCTTGACCCAAGATGGTCTGAATTTTGATGGCTTCAGGATTTTCTCTTATCCTGGAGGAGAATGAATAAAAGATTAACATGAATTGAAGAGTTTATGGGAAGTAGTTCAGGTTTTATCCCTTAACCTGAGAGGGACGTAAAATAAAAGATCGATAAAATTTAAAAGTTTGATAAAAACTTGACAAAATGATAAAATGGATAACAAATCGATGAAAATTCAATTAAATCAGAAAATGAAATAGATGTAATTAAAAAACAGATCAACTGAAAGATTGACAAGCTTTTCAGAAAGAGAGTTCGTCTAATCCTGCCTGCATATGACGAAGGAAGACATGTATAGATCAAAAATAAAAAATGCCCCAGTATCAGGGAGAAGATATGAGAATTTAATAGAAAAATCGTCGCTTTATTGAGAGAGATTCTTCTGAAGAGTACAAAAGGCTAGGAATTTAAGTGTAAAATCTCTTCAAATGTAAAGCATTAATAGGATCTGACAATTCCGCTCCATCTGCATTGATCAGACGATAGGAATTACGGGGCAATGCTTCCTTAACCACACAAGGGCCTTCCCAATTGGCTGACCACTTGCCCTTTGGCCGATGCTTGAGATGAGCCGTCGATCTGAGCACAAGATCATTAACTCGAAACCTTCTCTCAATAACGGATTTTGCATAGTGCCTAGCTATCCTCTGACGATAGGCTTGAGCGTGCTCTGCCGCCTTGAGTCTTTTCTCGTCTAATAGATCAAGCTGTACCAATCTCTGTTGCTGGTACTTATCAAGCGGAAGTTCAACGAGTGACACAAACTTGAGTGCGGGCTTCTGAACATGTAGAGGTAACACCACCTCCGTCCCATAAACAAGCTCTGAAGGCGTAGCATTGGTTGGGGTTCGAATGATGGTTCGGTATGCCCAGAGTGCGTCGTGTATCTTCTCGTGCCAATCACGTCCCGTTTCCACTGTTCTTTCCAGAATGCGGATCAAAATCTTGTTGGTGGCCTCAGCCTGACCATTCCCTTGGGGATAGTAAGGAGCTGAGAAGTGGTGGTGAATCCCGAACTTCGAGCAGAAGGTCTTCATCTTCTCATTCTTGAAATGGTTGCCGTTATCTGACACAATGTCATGTGGGACGCCGAAGCGACAGAGAAGATTTTTATGAATAAACGAAATCACATGCCGGCCTTCTACTGTTCGCAGAGTTACAACCTCGACCCATTTAGTGAAGTATTCTGTAGCCGCGAGGAAGTATTTGTGGCCATTAGATGCAGAAGGAGTGATTGGACCCACCACGTCGAAGGCCCACATTGAAAAGGGCCAAGGAGAGACCACAAATTGCAAGTATGCGGCTGGCGCATGAATGGAAGGTGCGTGCATTTGACACTTGACGCATTTCCTTACAAATTGATGGCAATCTTGTTGCATGGTTTTCCAATAATATCCTGCGCGGATAATCTGCTTGACGAGTGTTTGGTAGCCGACGTGGACACCACAAATTCCTTCGTGCGCCTCTTGGATAACTTCCATGGCTTCGTTTTTGTCTAAGCATCTGGCATACTCAGAACTGAACCCACGACGGTAGAGAGTATTGGCAAGGATAAAATAGCGGACTGACATGCGTTGAATCACATGTTGCTCCTTTCTTGGCATTTCTGTTGGAAACTCACCGGTTTCAATAAAGCTTTTGATGTCTTGATACCATGGCTTTTCCTTCTGAGCGGCCTGGTTCACTTGCTCAACTGGAATGTAGGCAGGTTGATCAAGTCTGCCGATCTCGAAGGAACGACAGGATTCACTGTCTTTAAAAGACAAAATAGAGCCCAAGCAGGCTAAATCATCGGCTATGTGATTGTATTCCCTCTTGACATGATCGAGCTGAAATTCTTCAAAGTTGCTTATGAGAGCTAAGGCAATCTTCTGATAAGGGATTAACTTTGAATCCTTGACTTGCCATTCAACATTAACTTGGCTGATAACAAGCAATGAGTCGCCGAAGGCGCGTACTCTCTTGACATCAAAGTCGTGCAAAATTTTGAGGCCTTGTATTAGAGCTTCATACTCAGCCATGTTGTGAGTACATTGGAAATTGAGCTTGAGGGAATAAGGGAGCATCTCCTTTTCAGGAGTGATTAACAAGATCCCAATTCCTATACCAGACATATTTCGGGCTCCATCAAAGAATAGAGTCCAGAGTGGAGATTCCTGAACACTGCAGATGCGATCGTCAGGAAAATCATCTTCTGCTTTGATCTCTTCTGTCAACGGGAAATCTGCTAACTGATCTGCGATGGACTGACCCTTGACCGATTTTTGAGAAACGTACTCCAAATCATACTGCATCAGGAGGACTTGCCATTTCGCGATTCGTCCTGTAAGGAAAGGCTGCTCAAGGATGTATTTGAGAGGGTTTAGTCTCGACAGGATCTTGATTTCTGATGCCATTAGATAGTGTCTCAGCTTCTGACACATCCACACTAAGGCTAGACATGTCTTTTCCATCTGAGAATATCTCTTCTCGTAATCGATGAAAGTCTTGCTGATGTAGTAGATGGCATGCTCTATCCGGCTGCCTTCCTCATACTGCGCAAGAAATCCGCCGCAAGCATTGTGGTTGACGGAAATATATAAAAAGAGCGGCTTTCCGAGTTCTGGTGGCTTCAGAACTGGTGGATTCAGGAGATACTGTTTGATGCGCTCAAATGAGAGCTGACATTCTGGTCTCCATTCAAATTTCACTTCTTTTCTTAATAGGTGATTGAAGGGCTCGCATTTCATGGCCAGATTTGAGATGAAATGCTGAATAGACTGAATGCGCCCTTGAAGGCTCCTTAATTCTTTGAGGTTGGTGGGAGGCAGCATGTCAATGATCGCCTTTGCCTTGGCAGGATCCACCTCTATGCCTTTCTTGCTGATCATGTAGCCAAGCAGCTTGCCTGACTCTACCCCGAAGACACATTTCTGCGGATTGAGTCTTAACTTGTAGAGAATAAGTCTTTCAAAGACTTGGCTGAGAGCATCAAGATGATCCTCGCCTTCTTTAGATTTGACCAGGATGTCATCCACGTAGGCATCCATGTTCTTGTGCATCTGATCATGAAAGATTACTGCCATAGCCCTCTGATAGGTTGCCCCTGCGTTCTTGAGTCCAAACGGCATGACTGTATAGCAAAAAGTACCCCAAGGCGTGGTAAAAGAAGTTTTGGATTGGTCACGAGCGGCCAATTTGATTTGATTGTAACCCGAGTATCCATCCATGAAGGAGAACATGGCATGGCCTGCCGTGCTATCGATCAGAAGGTCGATGTTGGGGAGTGGATAATCATCTTTCGGGGTTGCTCTGTTCAGATCTCTGAAGTCAATGCAGATTCGAACTTTGCCATTCTTTTTGGGGACTGCCACAATGTTCGCCAACCAATCTGGGTATTCGATGGTCCGAATGAACCCTGCTTTTAATAACTCTTCAAGTCCTTCTTTAACTTGTGGTGCCACTCGAGGATCCATTTTTCTGAGTTTCTGTTTGATTGGTTTGCAATCCGGCTTTAATGCGAGGCGATGCTCGACTAACTTGGAGTCCAGACCTGGCATATCTTCATAAGTCCAAGCGAAGACTTCCTGATGCTGTTTGAGGAAGTAGATGAGCCTTTCCTTCTCATCTAAACTTAGACTGGAACCAATTTTGAGGATTCTTGGATCATCTTCTGAACCAATATTGACATCCTCTGTTGGATCTTGAACTAATGGCGATGGTTCATCCTGCTTTTGAATGCTGGCAAATTCTGGCAAATCTTGAATTGTCGAGTCGAATTCTGCCAATTCTTCAATCTGCTCTGTCATTTTGCTGACTTCTGCCCCTGCCTTCGCTTTGCACGCTTTGGCTGGTTTGTTTTGAGAAATGTTGGCATTGATAACGAGCTTTTTGAATGATTTAGGAGCCATGATCACGGCAATCCTATAAGTAAAAAGGAGGCTTTTGAGAAAAAGGTAAAATATCTGAAAATAGCCGTTTGTACATAGATAGAAAAATGACAACATAGATAAGGATATAAGCAGAGAATTTGTGTACACCAAGATGAGCAGAGCAAACAAACTTTTCATTGATTAAGAAAACTTTGATATTTGCAAGCGACGGTTTGAGACAAGGAAAGAAATTGGGGGCGGATCTTGCCCTTACAAGATGTCAAAAAGGAAAGAGAACAGAAAACACTGGCATTGTCTTCATTACTGAGCTCCCTTGACGAAGATGGTCTTTCTGCCGGATGACTGACCTGTGAAACCCAAGCCTGTGCCGGTGACATGCTGAACAGGGATGATCGGCTCCAGAATGCCGTCTTCATTTTTGCCTAGGCCCCTGAAGGGCTGATACCCATGCTTCATCAGAAGATCAAATCCTTTCCTTGATTTTGAGAATCGAGGAAACAAAGGGTGATCTTTAATTAAGGTGCAATCGAGGCGTCCTCCTAGCTTGAAGAAGCGAGGTCCCTGCCACTGAACAACTGCAGCGACATTTTCTGTTGGCTGGATTTCCTTCAGATTCAGCATATCCAGGCTTTCACTCAGATTGATCTCGTCGACTTCCCTAATGCTCGGGATGTCGGCAGTGAAAGTGGGACGGGGAATCATCGGCTGCGGGAGTCGTTCTTCCGGATCCTCTCCTAGGACCGTGGTGATCATGCCTCCCTTCGACCATTTGATACACTGGTGCAGGGTTGATGGGACCGCATTGGCATTGTGGATCCAAGTGCGTCCAAGGAGCAGATTGTATGTAGGTGGCACATTCACTACATGGAAGAGTACAGTATGCACCGAATAGTTGATGAAGATTTCAAGAAATATCTTCCCCTTGGCTGTCTGTCCATGGTTATCAAAACCGTAGATAGTGATTGGATCTGGGGTGTATTCCTCTTCTTTTAGGCCCAATGCCTTGGCCGTCATCTCTGGACAGATATTGAGGCTGCTACCTCCATCAACGAGCACATGAGGGACTGTCATGCCCCTGGTCCGCACTACTATGTATAGGGCGTTGTTATGAAATGAATGAGGCTTTGGCAAATCCTTATCAGAAAAGGTGATTGGTGCATTTGTCATGGCCTGATTGACAATCTGAGCCATATCTTGTGGAGTCGTGCTAGGCTTGACTTTGATCTTTCTAAGGAGATCTTCTAGCACTTGCTGGTGCTCAGATGAAGCGTGAGTCAGGTCCAAGATAGAGATGTTGGATAATGCAGTAATCGGCTTCTGAATTGACCCTGAAGCCTCTTCTTTCTTCGAAGCTGCCTTGATAAAGCGCTTCGGGATCCTGGGGACTACTTTGGCAGTTCCTGTTGCTGCCTTTGTTGATTTATTGGAAGGTGGGGTGACATCCGCCCTCTTGACGGATGACTGTGCCTGGCGAAGGACTAGGACCTGATGTTGATCCTGAATGTCCTGCCTAGAACATGGTTGGATACTGCCTTGCAAAGAGAATGTTTGCTCTGAGATGACCGAAGCTGAATGTTTAGGGAATGGTTTGGACAAGATATCCGGCTGCTGCTCATCCTCGTCCTCAATTAACATGTTCTTGTCAATACAATCCTGAATGATGTTTTTGAGGACAAAACAATGCTCGGTGTCATGTCCGACAGTCCGATGGAATTTGCAGAATTTGTCAGTCCATTTACCCATAGCGACAGGAGGATCCGCCACCTTGGGGAGCTTAATCATTCCTTTTGACATCATATATTCTAAGATGTCTTCGCGGGACTGTTCTAAGGCTGAGAATTCCCGATCATAACTCCAACCTTCGTGCTTCGGCTTTTCTGGCTGCTTCGCTTCTGGTTGGGGCGCTGGTTGGATGGGCTTAACAAATTTTCCCTTCTGGGTTGTCGAGTTTGTCCTTTCGGCACTGGGATGTCCTAAGTTCTTGTTGCGGCCCTTCTTGTTCTTCTTTTTGTCAGAACCATTGCTGCCCTGATCTGTCAATCCTGCGGTATAGGCGACGTGCGCCTTTTTCTTTTGATCTGGATTTCCTCTGACAAAAGGATATCCTTCGTATAGACCATTGTCCAGGCCGGTCTCGAGCCACTCGGCTCTCTCAATTAATTTAATGAATGACTTGGCAGGCGAAGTGGAAATGAGGTTCCTCAAAGGCTGGGCGAAGTTATTCAGAATAATCTGTAGGGCGTGCTCCTCCGGGATGGGAACCTTCATTCTGTTACATGTGCTTCTCCACCTGTGGATGAATTCACTGGCTTTCTCATTCTCCATCTGTTTTAAATTGTACAGATGATTGAGGGTTGGTGAGGCTTCAACATTAAACATGAAGCGCTCAATGAACATGTTCACAACTTTATCGAACTCTCTTAGTTCGATAGGATTAATGTGGTCTGCATACCACCTGACCGCTACCCCTTCTAAGCTGCGAGGAAAGCATATGAATAACGCCCGATTGTCTTTCCTGAAACGGCCGCATTCGGCATAAAAGGTGGCCAAATGAGCCTTGGGATTGCTAGTTCCGTCGAATTTAAGGAACTTGCGAGGGAGATTTTCCAAATTGTCATTCTCGTCCAGACCATGATAGAAGTCTTCACCGGAGTAGGTCTGCTTGCCCTTGCTTTTAGCTTGAATATCCTTGATGGCCCGATTCATTTCTTTCATTTGCTCCTGCATCGGATCATTAACTGGAACGGGCTTGTTGATTGATTCGGGCTCTGCAGCGGTCTTTGCAAACTGCGGTGGAGGATTCTGATAGACAAGCTGCTCTTCCTCTTCCGATTCCTCAACTGATTCTGTTTTTTCAGAAGTAGTGTCGTGCTGTACTTGCTTTCTAACAATCCTGACTAGCTTCTTTACAGCCTTCTTCCTTGGCTTGCTCTTTGGAACAACTTCTTTTTTACTGGCCTCGGCCTGCTCAGCCATCATTTTGGTCATCATTCTTTTAAACAGATTATACATGGCTGGATCGATATCATCTGTTTGATTCTGTCCTCTGACCGATTTGGGAGAATCCATCCTTTCGGCCTCGCTGTCGCTGTGTTGAGGAACTGTTTCTTTTCCTGCCCTTGTTACGACCATTTTGTCAATGCCAGTGATTTCCTGTGGAGGTAAAAAGGATGATTAGGGTTCAGGAGAGATTTTTGGAAATGTGATTTTTAGGAAAAGACATGAGGGAAGGAATTGACAAATGTTTGGAATGATCGTGCCATCTTTTTATGGTGACAAAATGTGCCTTATGATCTAGGCGAGGTCGTCTGTTATGACGAGGGATAGAAGAAATAGACAGAATGGGTCTCATTACTGGGGATGAATCCGTAACTATATGAAATAAAATAAGATTTGGCCACAAAAATAAAAGCTTGCATTTTCATTGATTGACAAAATTCAAATACAAAGAGAAGGTGGGCAGACAGTTTACCACCATTCTCGATATTCTGATGATACATTAGGACCAGGAAAGATAGACAAAGGAATAAAGGAGTCCCAAGTGTATTTGGCGACGTGGTATGCTCCAGACCACTGATCTGACCGCAGATCGAACTCTGGCATGCGGCCTGTCGGGAAGCGAGTGTTGGCACGAACCTGCCGCTGCGAAAACTGTCTGAGACACCTCTCTGGCTGATAGTCTACGCAGAAGAACGGGCCGAGCAGTTTGTAACGTTTGTCACGAGCATAGGTGTAGCGAGGAATGGTCTCTCTTCTGTCGAAGAAGTCCCAAACGATTTCCTCCTGATGCAGTTTCTCGATCAAAGCTCGACACTGAATGACTGACTTCGGCTGCTTGCTGCTGAATCTGAAAGAACTGGCTTTTGTTGGTACATGCCGCAGGAACCATGACTGCAAGGCAAACGTGCATCCTTCCACCAGAATGGTCTCTCCGAGGGCGGAACGTGCTAAACCTCTGTAGAGAAAAGCTAGAGCTGCCATGGATACTGAAAGCTGACGGGTCTGCTTGCTTCCCCATCTTTGGAAAAGCTGGGCGACTCTGATATCGATGAAATTCTGACCATCCTGAAAGAATGCCAGCCCCACTGTGCATAGGACCATGGCATGCTGGATCCTTTCTTTTGCTGCTCGAGATAAGGTATCGACTTCTTCGTAGGCCCCATATTTGTTGTAGAGTTCGAACAGATCGATGAACTGATTTCCGCTGATCTGTGAGAGGCCAGGATCTGCTCCCTGTAGCTCTGGCCAATGCTTCTCGAACATCTACCCCTTTGACATTGATCAAGAATTGCTGCTCGACTGGATCATCTGGTCGACCAGTTGGTTCTGGCAATCCCATGATATCATTGAACTCGTCTATTAGCATAGTAATCTCTCCCCACGGAAACCAAAACGTGCAGGTACGCGGATTCCATCGCTCTGCCATAGCTTGAATCAGACTGCCGTTGATGGTTCGCTTGCCAACTGCCGATGCCATCTCCAATCCACAATCATCCAAGTGGTCTGGGAACATACGCGAGAAGGCGGTGAACCAAGAATAGTACCACCGAGGGAAGAAGGTACGAGGCTGAATGACCCGATGATCAGGGGTTCCATCCCTTACTTGATAGAAGACATGATCCCAAGGAAAGATAGCATCGGGAGATTCGGATGCCATCGGAGTGATACTGAGGCAAAGAAGAGGAAGAGAGTCAGGTAGAATGCAGGACTTACGGATAGACTTTTTCGATGAAAGAAGGGGGCAAACATTAATCCTGGAAATTTTGAAAAGCACAGGGGGTTTGAAAAGGACTTTCCAGGGTTTTGAAGAAAAAGTTTTGTCATAAAACAAAAAGGAACAGAATATAGGCAAAGGGGAAAAATATGCACCTGGGGTTTTTGAAAATAGAGGAAGTTTTAAAGAGTACAACCAGGGTTTAAAAAGGGGTCGATATAGGAGAACACAAGAAAAACATCGCATAATTATAGCTGCACAAACAAGGATGCGCACACAACACTCCCTAAAGTCTGACTCTATATGCAATATTTGAAATAACTTGTAGGACCTTAATCCTAACTCTATGGTTCAGATCATCTGATTCCAATCAAGGTATGCCGATATACTCAAGCCGAAGCTCGAAGTACGTGGCATATAAGATATTTCTCCGGTTCTAAGGTAAGGGCTTCCCAACATCCTTGAGCACCTACCGATATACCTCAGACTATGGCCCTTAGGTACGTGGTAGGGGGGCGCGAACCCAAATAAGTGGTCCAGTTGTGAGGCTCTCTCCCGAACTATGGTTCAGTGAGACAGCCCAGCAACGTGAAGACCGGGACAATATAGGTAGGGATGTTTTCAAAACATGATTAACATGCAATAAAATCAGAAGGCTCTAATGCAAGTCCTAAAGAGATAGATTTAAATGAAAAGAAGCATACACTTGCATACATTGTTTGCATTCAATCCCTAGAATTGAGGAGAGTTGTATTTAAGACCTAAGTCTAATGTGAGCATGGAATAATCTCCTCAATATAGTCCTACCAAACCATACTTAGATCCTATATGCAATGATGTCAGCTTAGGACAAAATCTAGGTTTCCTAAGGTTTGCATGAAAATGTAGCTGACATATGTTAGAATAAAGACTTAGATTATATAAAGGCAAAGCAAAAGCACAAATTCGACCGGACGAAGACGAGTCCCATCACGGTCGCCAAAACTGTGATCATCGCAAAATTTTTCCTATTCTCTTTGGTTTTTCTCTTTCTTCCTTCTCTTTTCCTTTTTTAACCTCTATTCTCCTCCTTTTTGAAGGGAGAAGAATAAAAAGAAAGAAAAGAAAGAGAGAAGAGAAAAGAAAGAAAGAAAGAAAGAGAGAGGAGGAACTATTTTGCGGGTTTTCACTTGACCTTTATTTGAAAAATATTTAGAAAATCACTCGCCTCCGTTTTGAAAATATTTGCGGGAAAATGGAGAGACAAGATTCGCTCGTCGGTACGAGGTTCGATCGTTCCTGGCGCCTTTACCAGGGGTAATCGAACCAAGGATCGAATCTATGCCTTTTGCTTTGCCTAAATATAATCTAAGGATTTATTCTAACTCTAAATGCACAAAGAATCATGCTTGTGCAATGCGAAGATGTATGCTCTTTTCAAAGATGTTTTGGAAATTTTCAAGTATTCTGAGATGAACTTGGTAAGGGAATGAAGAAATGATTGAATCTAACTTAGAACTTGAGATAAATCAGAAAATTTCTAAGTCTAAGTAAATCAGAGTCGAAAGAGTAAATCTTTGACTTAGAGAAAGAATGATTTAAAGTTTTTGAAAATGGAAGGAGATGAAGTTTCAGAGTCAGAGGTGATCTTTGAATTTAATCATGGATTTAAGAAAAAGAAAGTAAGGTTTCGAAAGTGGAATTGAATTTGAAATCTAGAATTGGGAATGGAGATTGAGTTTCAGATCCTAAAATAGATTCGGATCTGAAGTCTAAGATTCCAAGTGAAGTTGGAGTCTAGATCCTAAAGGAGAATTGGATCTGAAATCTGAGATCCAAAGTGTGATTCGAATTCTGGATCCTAAGATGGATTTTTGGATCTAAAAAGCCTGAGATCCCAAGTAAAATTGTATTCTGGACCCTAATTGGGAATTGGATCTGGAGTCTGAGATCCAAAAGTGAAATTGGACTCTGGATCCTACAGAGAAATTGGATCTGGAGTCTAAGATCCAAAAGTGGAATTGGACTCTGGATCGTAAAGAGGAATGGGATACGAAGTCTGAGATCCAATATGAGTGTTGAATCCTGGACCCTAAAATGGATTTGGAGTTTAAATTCAGAGGAGGAATCAAGAATTTCTAAGTCTGATTTGAATTTGGGAAAAGGAATTTTAGACATTGAATTTTGAATATACAGATGAATCCCAAAGTCGATTTAGACCTAGGATTTGAAGCTTGAAATGAATCAAGAATCTGAAAGTTAAATTTGAACTTTTGAGTTTGATTGGAACTTTTGAAAATGAATTTCAAAGTAAAATTGAATTTTGAAAATGAATTTGAATTGGAAAAATATAAAATGAAATTGAAATCTCAAAGTTAAATTGGACTCTGAGATGGAAGATGAAATAGAATTGAATAGGATTGAAGATCGATTGAAGAAAGATATTTACATCACTTGGAGTTTTGAAAAAAAACTAATTTTGAAAATATGATGCAGTTTTATCCTAAATGATGAATGAATTTAAAGGGTTTTGAAATTGGATTTTGAGAAAAAAAAACTATTTCATTCTTTAAATGAATTAAGAATGAGATTAAAGATATAATATATCCTTGACTATGGTCATTGGATATATTATATAATAATCACATTTAAATTCAAGTGAAGAATAAAATACATTTTTGGTGCTTTTATAGAATTTAAAATGAAATTAATTCTCAATATACCCTGACTATGGCCATTGGTATATATGTTGAATTAATTTCAGGTTAAATTCTAATAAAATAAGAAAAATATTTAAAGAAAATATGATGATTTTGAAAGTGGATCCAATGTGGATCCAATGTTATTTCGTAAAAGATAAGAATTCTAAGTTTTGTTCACACCCCGACTATGGCCGTTGATGTAAATCGTCAACTTAGAATTAACTTACCTCTTACGAAATGGTGCACGTGCCATTCGTGTTTCACCATTGTGGGGATTTTGAGAAATAAAGGAAAAATGCATGGAATAAACAAATCATGGTATTCTATGATGCTCATTCATTCTACCTAAGGCAAGAAATGTAAATTCTTATTCAAACCTAGCTATTACAAGATGTGAATTTAATTTTACAACTCCAAATGACAATTTTATCCACATATTTCCTGTAAAGCAAACAGATTAGTAATAAAAAGAGAAGGAAAATCACACATGTCATGTGAAAATCAAATAGTGGAAAGATATGTAGGGCAAAATGATGACATATATATACCTATATACATATATATATATATATATGTATATATATATTTATACACATATGGGTGTATTCACATGTATATGAGTGTGTATGGGTATATACATATATATATGTATGAGGGTATATACAATAGGGAGGTGTGATATTAATGAAGCCAAAAAAAAAAAAATGTAATAAGGAAATAGATGGGAAATGTTATGAAATGGTAATTGAAAATAATATAGATGCAGCCAATGCAAATGACAGTGTAACTGGTATAGGGATTGCAGCAATTCACGGCTGCTGTAGGAGGCAAAGGTCACAGTGGCCCAATGTGAACCAGTAAAAAAAAACCCTTCTGCAGTGGATCACTTTGTTTCAGCAGTAAAATGCAATTTCCAGATATTATGCAGATGTTATGACCCATCGAATCGGTGACTACTGCTACAAAGGGATGATGATGTTACATGCAGGAAATGGGTAAGGTTTTAATACATATTCTGTGATAAGGTATAGGAAATGTGGATTGGGAGCTACAGCAGGAACTGTAATGAAATATGTACAGGGACCAATATGGGCATCACATAGATGGTTAATCATTGTAGATCCGCCGAGTATTCTAATTACTAAGTAAATTTATTATCTAAACAATGGGATCAAATGATAACAAAAGGACTAATTAAATCTCATTATAAAATAACCAAGTACTTTAACTACGAAATACCTAACAACCAGTTAATTACTTAACTATCCAGCTAACAACTTACTTAATTAACAGTTCACTTAATTAATAGCTAACAATATCTAATTAACTAATCAGTAAAAGTTACATTGAAGCTCGGTAGAAATCATAATGGAAATCAGTTTAATAATTAGTAAAAAAATCCTGTTAAATTTAACAACGAACCTAGTTAATGAAACTTAGTTAGCGATGCTCAGCAGTAGCTAAAGAACCTACCTGAAACGAGCTGGTCCTTGCTTAATCTCAAATGACTGATTGCAAGGGAGTTGAGAATCCAACCAAACCTTCAGTTACAAACAGTGCTGGAACCACTTGCTATGAATCAAGTGGGCTTTGTTTTGGTCAATGATGAAGCTTGCTGGAGTCGAACACCTGAATTACATCCAAGCTCTGCTTTGCTGAAGATTGAGAAAAAGGATATCAAATGGATGCCATGTTTAATCTATCATCTTCAAAATCTCCTGTTCCAACTTGATGGGTAGAAATCATATGAGAATAAAAAGTATAAATATAAAGGAGAAAGCACAAACTTACCTCGAAAGATTATTAATGGCATATCCCAAATTGGATGCTGAAGCTGGGCATCCCTTTTGACAATGGAATTTACAACTAATGGGACGATGCTTGTGGAAAAAAAATGCTTTTATAATGTGCAACAGTGGAATATGGCAATACCCCCACCGTGATGCCGTGGAACAACCATTACAGAAACTTTATATATAATGAACACAAAACAAAAAAAAAAGTGATGAGAATATCAATCGAAACACTGAAATTAAATTGATGTTAACTTGTAAAAAAAAAAAAGCATTAGATGGACATGATGCAAGGGAATTTACAAAATATGATATATGGCAATCAGGTAAAAAAAATAAAATAAAATAAAAATTCATTCATCCTTTCCTCCCATTCAGAATATCACAATAGTTGCATGGAAATAAATCCGATATAGCAAAAGAAAGGGAATGATTCAATCAAAAGACCCTAGAAATTTGGATCTAATGATCTATTACCATTTTAAACAGTACAACATGAGCTCATGGCCCCTAACTTTATCAGTTTAAGTAACACGCAGAAGACATCAACGAATATAAGGTCTTGATAACAGATCAACATGAGAATAAACAAAAAGGAAAAAAAAAATGCAAAGACTAGGAATAGAGGAGCGTTTAAGGTTTGACAAACAGAACGCAGGCAAATCGAAAGTCTGTAAGGGCTATAATGATTTTCCTGGTTTTTGGAAAACATGAATGGAGAGGGCAGAGACTTATGCTGCACTAAACATGAGATGCAGGTTGATGATGCTTACGAATTATAATGTAACCTTATGAAGTAGGCCAAAACGAGTGGGTACTTTAAGATCGATAGTCACGAAAATAAAAGAAAAAGTGAAAACGACAGAGAAATCAGATCAGAATTGTAGTCAGCGAAACAAACGAGATATCAGATGCCATATATATTCAATGAAACCAGCTATAGTAAAATCATAAAACGCTTTCAGCAAAAATGCTTAAACTGTAATTGAAAGCAACGGATGGAAGGGAATGTTGTAATGGAAGACACCGCATAAAATGTAAAGGAAAATGATCAAAACACAAGTGGAATAGCTGAATGAAACCGAGAGCTGGCTATGGTATGCTATAAAGGGGAAATCACTAACACACAAAAAAAAAATAATAATAATAATATAAAAGGTAGAATATGAAAGAGAACATGAATAAGAAAGCATACATAAACAGATAATGGGAACAAAGGATGAAAATTAAGTAATGAATAATCATTCAATCGAGATATCATATGAATCTAGGGATCACTGAAGGGATTGTTGGAGTGATTCTCCGTTGATCTGGCACAGGGATGGACTGAAGTCGATATAAACGACTCAGTACCACCTGTCGTGCTCCTGATGGGGGAGTAAAAAAAAATGAAGAAAACCTTTTAAAAGATGGGGAATGAAAATAAGAAATTGAAAATATAAACGGCAAATCAAAAGAAAGGTAATGAAAACCAGAAAGTGGGATAAAAGAGATTACAAATAGAAAATCAATATCAAAAGGGAAAATGGGAAAAAAAAATGTCGTATACAAGAGTGATCCAGATGAAGGAAGTATCTGCTTAATTAGAGTATAAATAACCCAGAAAGGTTTAAAAGAGAAAGGAGATACTGGGGTAAAACTCTGTTAATATGGCAAGGCATAGACTGGTGATACCAAAAGCATACCAGCGCTATGATAGATGCGTTAATAAGGGCCGAAATAAAGAATTTGAAAGAAAATCTGAGATAATGAAAGGGGAGAGAGGTACTCACTGAAGATTCTGCAGGGATGGTTGATCTTTCTACAGATCACTTTATGCCGCACGGTGGGAAAGGGGCTTTTCTTCTTCCAGGGAGACTTTAAGAGAAGGAGAAAACTGAGGAATGGATGATCTTCTGCTGCCTTTGCTGGGAGCTGAAGGTCTTTTCCTTAGAAGGGCGATCCAGAGAAGATGACCAGGCGGATGATCGGATGCGAAAATGGATAGCTCGACCAGAGATAGCTCCCCCCCTTTCTTTTTTTTCCTTTTGCCCTTTTATAGAGAGGAAAGGAAACCACTGGAAGCTAGGCGATGGTTGGTGATCGAGGGTTGAGGAAGGTTGTTGGTCATGGGGGCTGTAGATGGAGGTTGCACATGGGGCTGCCGAAGGAAGCTTCGTGAAGGTGGGGGGGGGGGGAAGTTGAAGATGAAGGGCAGGTGAGGATGGGTGCGGCAAGCTGTTGGTGATGGAGGGCTCAGACCAAAAGCCGTGGTGATCGAAGGAAGGCGTGCGAGGCCGTTGGCCCTGGAAGCTTCTGGAGATCATCGGGGATCTAGGGCTGAGGAAGAAGACGGCGGAAATCGGATGGCTGAAGGATGAAGGATGCACATGGGGGTGGTCGGCCATGGAGGGAGAGAGAGAGAAAGTGAGGGGGGCGAGAGAGGAAGGCGAGTTAGGGTTTTCAAAAACCCTAACTCGACCTTTAAATCTTAAAAGTTAGTTTTTCCAAAAGAAAACCTTCTTTTCAAGTTTTTCTAAAAAGATGGTTAAAGATGAGTTTTTCGACAAAAATCTTTGAAATCCACGCAGTCTTTCTAATTTTTTTGGTTTTTTGCATGATTTTTCCATTTTTTTTTTTTGTATTTTTAGAATAAAATCCTAAAGTTTGTAAGAAAACAAGGATTAAAACTAATTTTTTTTTGTGTTTTTTTCATTTTTTTTTGTATTTTTGTAATAGAAAAACTAAGATTTAAAGTTTAAACACTAAATTTTTGTATTTTTCTAAGAAATATTAAAAAGATGTTTTTCTCAAGAATTTCGGGCCATCTTGGGGAAATTTTTTTCAGAAAAAGGGGTTTTGGACCCAGGTTTTGAGGAAATGTTCGAGTTTTAAACCTCGAATCGAGAAATACAACTTGATGGATCCAAACGGATACCGGACGAAGTGTCTGAGCTTTTCAAAAGATTATTTTGGTAATTTTGAGAATTTAATTTAAAATTGGATAATGAAGCTCAGATTTGGATTTTGATAATGGATCCGGATCCGAAATTGAGTCAGATATGGAAAATGAATTTAATTTCAACCAAATTTTGAGAAACAAAAGGGGATTTAGATTTAAAACTGACTCAATTACCCCGAAAATGGGGACAAAGCGCAGAAAAGGGGATATTTACAACATTTTGAAAAATTTGGGGTGTTCACAGGATCACGGTCACATAATGAATGGAACTACTAGTTTTATGTTATCCTGCAGGAGCAAAATCAATTCACCGAGTATACTATAATAATGGTTATAACATTATCCTTTATCAAGGTAAGATTGTTATATGTAATAGGTTACCAAGAGCAATAGGTAAAAGTGATTTCCACCCAAGATTTAATAGTTGGTCTGTTCTCATCCTAGGTAAAGTCCATCTTGTTGAGATAGGAAGAATGAACATGAACAAATAAGCTTTAGCTAGTGTAATGAGAAGACTAATTGTTGTTCCAAAGTCTTCACTAGTTTTATTTTTATTTTTTTGAAAAGTTCAGTAATTGTTATATATGGAATAGAAAGATTCCACCACCTCCATTTGCCAATGCAGAAGGATTCTGCTTCTTGCTACACAATAGAAACCTTCCATGCTGCTTCAATGGCACTTCTTCACCTTCCCTTTGCTCTGGATAAGAGCACTAGACATGAGGAAGGAGCAGGCAAAGCGTGTCATTCATATGTGTGGTTCCATGAGCAAACATAAATCAGGTTACTTATACTTGTAGATATGGGAGGAAGACATTTAGATTTATGTACCAATATTATCATTCTTCTTATTTATGAGCTGTGTTTTCAAACTAGTTATTATCTACGTCACATAGATATGGCTGTGGATATGGGAATATGGCAATTTTATTGAAGTTTCCCACATAACTGGTATATAAGTGGACATGGAACGTAAGTCAAAATGGAGTATCAACTGTGTCTTGGGTTAATATACTTACAATGTATGGGAGTAATGTTAATACAAATAATTAATGTATAGGTAGTTATCAATGTTGATTTTTTTTTGACATACATATTGACATGCCTGTTACCTAAACCTAAACCTATTCATGCTTCTAGTTCTGCTAATCGCTGCTAAACTGAGTGGTTAAGATAGAGGAATTGCTTGGGAGCTGTCTTGTGTGCTTTGGTTATAGTTTCGATAGATGATGTTATTTACACTAATATTCTTATGAGGTTTCCTGTATACACCAAGAAGAGTAAGAAATTTATGCTTTTCTATGACCTATTTTATGATTTTCTAATGATGCCGGTAGTGGTTTAGAGCCATGAGTTTCTGGGTTTTGATGCCTCTGGATCAATCCTCTGTTTGTTTGTTCTGTATCTTTAAACCAAAAAGGATCCTGTCCTTTGACATAGGACGAGTTCCATCATATGTCAATCCTAGCCGTCCAGCTGAAGCATCTGGACGGCTAGGATCAGTCCACATCCAAGTGAAAATGTGCGCCAATCTTAGCTGTTGATTGGACGGCTAGGGTTGAATGTAGGATGGAACCTGTCCTATGTCAAAGGACGGGATCTGTACTCTCTTTAAACTGCTAGTGAATTTACTCTGTCTTTCTTTCTTCTTCTTCCTTCTACTATTTTCTTTGGAACTCTTAAGTGCTTAGATTATTGAGAAATTTGTATGAAGGATCTTTGTAACCTTGATTTGGATAGATAATATGTAATGAAATGGTGGTCTTCAACAAATGCACAAATAACTCACAAACAAGTGTCTATTGGAGACACTACAAGCATGACCCTTGAAAGGGTATAAAGGGAAGAACACTTGAAAAATAAATAATACTTTATTCATGAACAAAATGCTTAAGAAGCATGGTTATTTACATTGAAGGGGTTCACCCCTATATATACAAAACAATGGGAGAGAGAGGAGAGCTCATTTTGAGCTCTCCAAAAAGAGACGTTGGATTCCAACGTCTCTTAATATAGCTGTTGGACTACAGTCCAACAACATTTATTATTATAGCTGTTGGACTATAGTCCAACAGCATTTATTATAGCTGTTGGACTATAGTCCAACAACATTTATTATAGCTCTTGGACTACAGTCCAACAGCTACTTGCACAGTCAAGTTCCAACAGGAACTTGACTGGATCAAAATATCTAGTTTCTATTGAACTAGATGCTAAAAAAGAAAATAAAAAAAATAGAAAAAGAAAATAATAAAAGAAAATATAATAATATTAAATAATATATATATATATATATATATATATATTGCAGTTTACATTTTAACACTCCCCTTCAAACTTACGGTACAATGAGCGAAAGTTTGTCTAAGAGGAAGTGAAATCTGGGAGCAGCGAGAGGCTTGGTGAAGAAGTCTGCTAATTGATATTCTGATGTAACATATGGCAGATCAATGGTTACATGTAAGTATTCCTCTCTGACATAGTGACAGTCCATCTCAATGTGTTTAGTGCGCTCATGGAATGTCCGGTTGCTTGCAATGTAGATCGCACTTTTGTTGTCACAACACATCTTTGAAGCTTGCGTTGCTTTAGCTCCCATATCTGTTAGCAATCGTCTGAGCCAAACAACCTCCATAGTGGTGGTTGCCATGGCTCTGTATTCAGCTTCGGTGGAGGAAAGAGAGACTTTCTGCTGCTTCTTGCACCTCCACGAAATTAAGGTTTCACCTAGGAACACACAAAAACCAGTAGTTGAGTGTCTATTATTGGGATCACCTCCCCAGTCAGCATCAGTATATGCAATTAAATTTAATGAAGATGAAGCAGACAAGAAGAGTCCTCGTGAAAGAGAGGATTTTAAGTATCTAATAATACGCAAAATCGCTCCCATGTGCACGGAGGTGGGAGCATGCTGAAACTGACTAACTGTATGAACCGCATGAGTTATATCTGGCCTAGTAATGGAAAGATAAGAAAGAGCTCCAACAAGTTGTCTATAAGGAGTAGGATCATCAAGAAGTTCTCCATCATCAATTTTCATTTTAACATTGACAACTTCTGGAGTGTCTACTTTCTTATCATCTGTAATTCCAGACCTGGAAACGATATCAAGAGCAAATTTAGATTGAGATATCAAATACCCCCGAGGGGAATAAGCAACTTCAATGCCTAAAAAATATCTTAATAAACCTAAGTCAGTCATTTCAAAGTGAGTTTTAAGAAGAGATTTGATATTTGCAACTCCCTGTTTGTCGCCTCCGGTGATGATCATATCGTCCACATAGAGAAGAAGAATAATGATGCCTGCATCAGATTTCTTAACAAACAAAGCAGTGTCAGTTAAACAAGGTTGAAAACCAATATCAAGCATAACATGACTAAATCGGTCATACCAGGCTTTTGGAGCCTGTTTAAGACCATAAAGAGCTTTTTCTAGACGAAGAGCTTTACCCTTAGGGATACTAATACCAGGTGGGGCTTCCATGTATACTTCTTCAACGAGATTCCCATTCAGGAAAGCATTTTTGACATCTAATTGAAAGATAGGCCATGTTCTAATGGAGGCCAAGGCTATTAAAGTTCTAACAGTGGTCATACGGGCCACAGGAGCAAATGTTTCTTCATAATCGATGCCATACTCTTGGGCATATCCTTTTGCTACTAAACGGGCCTTATATCTTTCCAGGGTCCCATCACTTTTGGTTTTGACTTTGTATACCCACCTACAACCTATAGGTTTCTTACCCGGAGGAATATCTTGTATCGTCCAAGTATTGGCCTTTTCTAGTGCATCCAATTCTATTTTCATGGCTTCTATCCATTCTATATGATTTTTTGCTTGAGAATAGGATGATGGTTCAACATATGATTGTATTAATGTAATGGCGGCCCTATACGTGGGTGAAAAAGATTCATAAGACACAAATTTTTCTGGAGGTTTAGAGATTCTAGACGTTCTTCTAGGTGGGACTTCAGAGTATTTTTGTAATGCACATGGAAGATTTTGCTCTCTACGTCTTGAATATTGTAGACTAACATCCCTATGGATTTGCTCTTCATTATCATCATTTTCAACAACAATAGGACTTTGATCATTGTCAAGGTCATATCCAACATCACATTCATTGGATTTTGAAGTTGGATCAATTAAAAACGAGTATTCAGTGACATCCTTGGATTTTTCAAATTCAAAGAAGCTTTCTTTTTCCAAAAAAGATACATTTCTTGACACATATAATTTGTCATTTTGAAAATCGAAACACCTGTAGCCTTTTTGATTATCAGCATATCCTAAAAAGGCACATGGGATTGCACGAGGAGAGAGTTTATCATTTCTGTTGGTGAAAACAAAACATTTGCATCTAAAGACTCTTAATCTAGAATAATCTGGAGTTAAATTAACAAGCTTTTCTATTGGAGTTGTATTCTTTAATGAGGAAGATGGCATCCTATTAATGAGGTAGGTGGCAGTTAGGACCGCTTCAGCCCAAAAACTTTTTGGAACTTGATTTGCAATTAGCAATGTCCTAGTAGTTTCCATAATGTGCCGATGTTTGCGTTCGGCTAGGCCATTCTGTTGTGGAGTGTGTGGACATGATCTTTGATGTGTAATACCATGTAAATTGAGATAGTCTTTGAATTCGTTGGACATAAATTCTCCCCCTGAATCAGTGCGAAAAACAGAAATATCATTTTGAAACTTATTTTTAACCATTTTATGACATATTTGGAAGTTAGCAAAGATATCAGATTTATGTTTAAGAAAATAAATCCAAGTATGTCTAGAAAAGTCATCAACAAAAATGACATAATATGTATAACCACCTTTGGAAATAACTGGTGCGGGGCCCCAAACATCCGAATGTATTAACTCAAGTGGTCGTGAGGAAACAAAAGTTCTACTAAGAAATGGTAACCTTTTCATTTTGCCAAGAATGCAGTCTTTACAAGAAAAATTTTCAGAATTACAAAATTTTTCCAAACTTGAAAAATATTGAATTTTAGACATATGAGGATGGCCAAGCCTTTTGTGCCATAAATCCAATTCTAATTTCTGAATATTATAACAAAATGCATTCTTGGGTAATTCCAAAAAGTCCATGTAATAAAGTCCTCCTTCTCTATGGCCTTCCCCAATCAGCTTCCCTGACTGGCGATCCTGTACCCAGCAACCATGAGAAGAGAAGGAGATATTACATCCATAATCAGATATTTGCGAGACAGATAAGAGATTCAAATTAAGTTTAGGGATATATCTAACTTCTGGGATAAAAAATCTTTTGGATTTTTGAAGATTTTCAAAACATCCTATTCCTTTTACTTCGAGAGATGTGCCATCGGCTGTAAAAACCTTTGACACACTTGAGTCATTTTTAAGACATTCGGATAGACTATTAACATTTGGGGTCATATGAAAAGAAGCACCAGAATCTAAAAGCCAAGGAAAGTTACCTGGACCGGAGAAAGATGCAACTGCCGCTCCAGTTGAGGCTTCGGTTGAGGAGGATACCCCTTTGAGAAGAGGTTGAAGGATTTCCATCAGTTGAGCCATAGACACAGGTGCATCTTGATCTTTTGACTCAGATTCAACAGATGCAACTCTTTTTTCTTCTCTTCTTTTTAACTTTGGACATTGAGGCCTATAGTGCCCCGGTTCATGACAATGATGACAAATAACTTTTCTTTTATCAAAGTCGCCGTTTTGCCTTCCAAAATGAGGCGGCTTGTAAGTACGAGTATGATTCCCCGGTCTAGATACAGCTAAAACGGAGTCATCATCAACTTTTGGAGTACTTTTTCTAAGTCTATTTTCCTCCATAGTGAGCTCTTCTATAGTATCAACAATAGAAGGAATTTTTCCACGATGGAAAAGGGCCGATTTGGTGGATTCAAACTCCGGCCTTAGACCATTCACAAATTGATAGAAATGTTCCATATCGAGTTGCTTTTGGCGAAGCTCGATGTCTTCGGCACAATGCCATTTGGGCTCAAGAAGAGCCAACTCTTCCCAAAGTTCGGACAACTCATTATAATATTCTCGAATAGTTTTATCTTTTTGAGTCATTGTCCGAACTTTATCTTGTAAATTGCATACATGTGCAATATCTTTAAGGGAATACATGTTTTTGAGGTATTCCCAAGCCTTATCGGCATGCTCAAACTTAGCTAGACTAGAGCATTTTTTAATGTCTATGCTATTGATGAGCCATGACATAATTTTTGCATGTCCTATCCTCCATTCTTTCCATTTCTTTTCATAAGTGGCTAACGCCTTACTCTTCTCTTCTTCCGTTAGAGGAACCTCTTTATCACCCTCTTTCTTGGTAAGAGATAGTTTAGGTTCCAAATCAGAACCATCCACTGTACCCCATAAACCTTTTCCCCAAATGTGGTGCTTCATAATTGAAGCCCACATTACATAGTTAGTATCATTTAGCTTCATAGGAATGATGGTGATCTTATCATTGTCATCCATCTTTTACAAGGGTAAGAGAGGAATAAATAGGAGAGAGAGAGAGAAAAATAAAAAGAAAAGAAAAAGAGTAGACAAAGGAATAAGAGAGGATACAAAACCAATTTTTTTTTGTAGCACAAGTTCGCCTTTCTTCAAACAAATCTTCTTGAGCCAAGAACAAGGTGATGAAACACCTTTTGTAAATGTGGCACGGAAATCGAGGCGGAAGCACTTCAAGATCTAAGGATTTCGTAGCTCTGATACCATGTAATGAAATGGTGGTCTTCAACAAATGCACAAATAACTCACAAACAAGTGTCTATTGGAGACACTACAAGCATGACCCTTGAAAGGGTATAAAGGGAAGAACACTTGAAAAATAAATAATACTTTATTCATGAACAAAATGCTTAAGAAGAATGGTTATTTACATTGAAGGGGTTCACCCCTATATATACAAAACAATGGGAGAGAGAGGAGAGCTCATTTTGAGCTCTCCAAAAAGAGACGTTGGATTCCAACGTCTCTTAATATAGCTGTTGGACTACAGTCCAACAGCATTTATTATTATAGCTGTTGGACTATAGTCCAACAGCATTTATTATAGCTGTTGGACTACAGTCCAACAGCTACTTGCACGATCAAAATATCTAGTTTCTATTGAACTAGATGCTAAAAAAGAAAATAAAAAAAATAGAAAAAGAAAATAATAAAAGAAAATATAATAATATTAAATAATATATATATATATATATATATATATATATATATATATTGCAGTTTACATTTTAACATAATAGTCATGGTTTTCTTTCAATTTTTGGTTCCAAATCGTATTATTTAACCAATATTATCCTGGTTAACTTACTCTTTAATATAATAGTCATGTAGATCTCTCTCTCTCTCTCTCGCCCGTGCTCGCGTTTGTGCAGTGAGCATTAAGAATAGGTTGTATTTTGGCCTTTTAAATAAGAAGAGGTTTGTGTATGTATAAGAGCAATGATGTAATTAAATGCTGATTGATTAAATAATCCTACATGGGAGACATAATGTGCTAAATTGCTAATTCACTTTGGATGATCCCTTGACTCCAAGTCCCCATCTCTCTTTCTTTCTCCCTTCTTCTAGTGGTGCAGGTACACATTCCAAGGTTATATTTTACAGGCCTGACTATCTAAGCTTATTCATTGGTTGTGATTGTGTCTGTTTGTACTTCTTACTTTTGTTTTATTGACAGGCATTGCTGGAAGTTATCATTTTAATGCCACAAACATTTTTTTTAATAACATTCATTAGTTCTGAATAAAAAATAAAATCTGTATTTTGGCTTGGTTCATCCTTTTTCTTTCCATCAAACTTCATTCAGATGTAACATTCATGTCGTGAAACTGTAACCGTCGTTTTTCTGAATGATCTCCTGTTTACTGTATTTACTGGTTCCCTGCAGATATGGATGCATGCAGATCAGAACCGGACAGGTTTCCTAGGTCATCTAGAGTTCTATAATGCTTTGAAACTTGTGACAGTCGCACAAAGTGGGAGAGAATTAACTCCAGACATAGTTAAGGCAGCTTTGTTTGGTCCAGCTGCAGCTAAAATTCCTGCACCACAGATAAATCCTGTGGCCGCACCCACGGCTCAGATGAATGCTGTTGCACCATCTGCAATGCAGATGAATGCCGTTGGACAACCTGCACTTCAGATGAATAGTGTCACACAGCCAGTGCCTCAGATGAGTTCTAGAGCACCACCTGCAACTCAAAATCCTGCCCTCCCAGGACCACAACCAACAAGTGTTCTCAGCCAACAGTTTGCTCCATCCCTTAATAATCAATCTATGAGACCTCCAGCTACACAGGTATCTTCATTTCCAATACAAGAAATTAATCAAGGAGTCCCTCCAGGTAATGTGACGGGGCCACACCTTCCAAACTCAAATATATCAGTTGATTGGCTTGGTAGTAGGACAGTCAATACATCAACAGGGGTTGGTTCACAGGTTCTTAATAGAGGTGTAGCTTTCAGTACATCTATGGATTCATTAACTGCAATAACACCATCAATCCCTCCAAAACCATCTCAAGATGCAACACTGTCTACTATTCAGGCTGTCACTAAAGATTCTAAAGGTATTGTTTCTGGAAATGGTTTGTCTTTGGACTCGATCTTTGGAGGCCATATGTTTTCTGCCACTCCATCTCAACCTAAGCAAGAGATTGTCCCATCACCAACATTTTCTGTGTCCAACATTTCAAATTCCTCTGCCATTGTTCCAGTAACTTCTGGGTCCCAATCTTCAGCAAAGCAGGGCCTTGACACAATTCAGAGCTCTTTGACCAAGCCACCTACTGGAGGCCAGCTCCAGCGACCTTCATCGTTGATCAAGCAGAGCCAATTTGATTCACCACGGGCTACTCCAGCATTACCTGGACCTGTAAATTCAGTCGGATTTGCTGCTTCGGCAGCCAGTCAGGTGCAGCCTCCTTGGCCAAGAATAACCCAGTCTGACATTCAGAGATACAATGCCATCTTTGTTGAGGTAGACACAGATCGTGATGGGAAAATCACTGGTGAGCAAGCTCAGAATCTTTTTCTCAGTTGGAGGTTGCCCAGAGGTAGGAAGTGTTTTCTCACAAATGTTATTTTCTTCTTTTCTTTTGTAAATACTTGGTCAGAAAATATGCTACTGATAGTGTGTTAAATTTCATGCAGAAAAGTAAGGCAGTGTAATGCCACAACCAGAATGTACACAACATTTCTACCTTGTTTAAGTCAAGATGCCTATGGCTGATGATGTTATGTGCTTAAAGATTCATCTTGCATGTCATGGACCTTTTACAGCTTCTTCCAAATTCTTTTAGCAATGAGATGCATTTGCTGTACTTTGGCCTTGTTTGCATGTGCATAATAAATGTTATTCTATTTCTTTTCAGGAATAAATATTTGCTTTAGAGCTAGTTGTAATAACATCCATCTTCTTTATGCTTATTTCATGTTTGTTTCATGTTCTCTCAGAGGTTTTGAAGCAGGTGTGGGACTTATCTGATCAGGACAATGACAGCATGCTTTCATTGAAAGAATTTTGTACCGCATTGTATTTGATGGAGCGGTACAGAGAAGGCCGTCCTCTTCCAGCTGTACTTCCAAATAGTGTACAGTTTGATGAAGCACTCTTGCCTGCTGTTAGTCAACATGCTGGTATTTTTGGTGGTGCAGCCTGGCGGCCAACATCTGGTTTGTTTCATGGTTCTTGCATATGCTCTTCTCTTTTTGGTATAAACTATGTCACAGGGACCCTGCAAAACAGGTGCCGCACCCGCGTCGACGCGACGCGGGATCGCGTGCGGGTGCGGTCAACACGACCCTGGGTGCGGTCAACGCACCCAGGGTCATTTTTGTCCAAATTTTGGGCGAAAAAAATTCCCCCCCCCCCCCCCCCGATGAAAAGGAGGAGGATTAGGGCAAAAAATTTTTTTTGCCCTAATCTCTCCTCTCTCTCCCCCTGAGCTCGAGCTCTCCCATCGCCGCCGCCCCAGCGCCGCCGCCCCCAGCTCTGCCGCCCCCAGCTCCGCCTCCCAGACTCCTCCTCTCGGCTCGCAGGTATGTCTCTCACTGTCTTCTTGGGTCGGCTGGGGAGGGGCCGAGCACCCCCCCCCCCCCCCCCCCTCTCTCGGTCTCTTGTTGGGTCGGCAGGGGAGGGGCTGAGCCTCCCCTGCTCCCTCATTTTTCGGCACAGGAGGGGCCGAGCCCCTCCCCCATCTACCTTTTTTTTTTGGGTCGACAGGGGAGGGGCCGAGCCCCTCAAATATATGTTTTTCTTTTTTGGGTCGACAGGGGAGGGGCCGAGCCCCTCCCCCATCTTTTTTTTTTGGGTCGACAGGGGAGGGGCCGAGCCCCTCCCCCATCAGTTTTTTTTTTTTTTTGGGTCGACAGTCCCCCATCTGTTTTTTTTTTTTTTTTGGGTCGATAGGGGAGGGGCCGAGCTCCTCTGTCACCTTCAATGCCTACCCTTTGGTCTCGATGATTGCTTGGCCACGGAATTGGCTTCCAATGCATGCTACCAGTGTACTTATTAGTGAACCGAGGAATGGAGATAGCCTCTCCTTTAAGAGCCTTTCTTGCAGCAGAGAATCAACTAGAGAGTCCTGAACATTGGGGAGTATGATGTTCTGCTCCACTGTGAGCCTGAGATTCCCTGTTCCATAGGTGTCTGAGCGAGCTAGCTCAAGCATGTCGTCGGCCTGGAGGCGGCCCACTAGCACATGGAGACCAACAAAGTTAAGCCCTTTCTGCTTCTGGGGGTGAACACCCAGATACTCTCTTCTAACCCAATTCTTGTGTACCATATCTTCCTCTGCTACCCTCTGTAGCTCCCCTGCTGGCATTCTCTTTGCTACCTCTGCTCTGAATCCTACCACTCCCTAATTGAGCACATACCAGATTACTAGTTAACAACACCATAGAAATTGAAAAGAATAATACCAAAATGCATCACTACACTGAAAATTACTGGAATTAATTCTAAACTGTATATTATTTGGAAGTTTCCCTGACTTGCTATCGCATCCTGTGCCACAATTATCTTGATGAGCACAAAAATTCCAATAACAAACTCAGTTGAAAATCTCTTTCATGAAGAAAAACATTGAACATCCAAACATAATACTGAGGCACTGAAAATTTCTCATAGTTTCATAAAGGCAACATTATCAACATCAAGAAGTGATATTTAGAGAAGCATTATATCAGTTATCTAATAAAAGAAAAAAAAATAATGCATTGCTTGCTTGATTATGATGCCTCACGTAACATTGATTGCATTGATTGATAATTTGATATTTAGGTTGATATACTGCATGCATGATGAATCATATTATGAGTTTATGACAATGTTTACTGTTAAATGTTAAACTGTTAAAACTTCAAAATTATATATATATATATATATATATATATATATATATATATATATATATATAAATTTTTTTTTTACATTTTTGCCCCTGCCGCACCCCCGCACCCGGTTTTTTTGGAAGTGCCGAATCCCCGCACCCGCACCCATGTGACATAGGGTATAAATTATGATTATTTATAAATTTTCTACATGAGATAATTTATTAGGTTTAGGCAGATCCTTTTTTGAATTTTTCTTTTATCTTCGACTACTTTTTCTTTTAGTTTCAGTCCTTTATTTTTAATGTACATTATGTTTTTCTACTCTTTATTGGCAGAACCTGACGATTAATTCTTCCATGTAGGTGTCCCCCAGCAAATGGTTTCTGGAGCACGTCCTGTTGCTCCTGCAACTGGACTAAAGGCAACAGGACAACATCAGATGCCTCCTCCAAGTGATGGAGCTAATCCAGCACAACCTTTACAGAAGAAAACTAAAGTTCCAGTGTTAGAGAAGCATCTTGTGAACCAACTCAATTCAGAGGAGCAAAATGCATTGAACTCCAAATTCAAGTAAGCTACAGAGTCTGAGAAGAAGGTTCTTCTTTTGTCCTTTTGTTTATTTGAATTTCATGGTTGTCTTTTTCATCTAATTGTGCTAGGGACCATGACCTGAATAATCTATGAACCTCACTCGTTGCATTCTATTAGGGATTTCAATGATGGAGTTACCGAAGTAAAATTTTCAGTAAGTTATCTTGGTATTTTATTTTTGCTGGTTTGGCAGCCATCGAGTTATGCTCTTTTTCCCTTCCTTTTATTTTGATAACTGAAGATCAAGAGAATGAGAAAACGATGCATGTGGATCCAACTGGTTGTTTGCTTTTGGCAATGAAAAATTCTTCTACTTTATGAATGGTCAAGGCTGATGGTTGAAAATTAAGAAAATCAGATCTTTAAATCTGATGATTAGACAATTGTTTTTGAAGAAAAAGAATGGAGTCTGCCAGATAAAAGGAGCAGATAACAGGGATCCATCCTATTGAATAAATGCTGATTCTTACAAATAAAAATGGAGTGCTGTTGTACAAGCCAATAGGAGATAGTCATGTGTTCAGATAGCTGCATAGCAAGGATCAAAAGGTTTCCAGCTTTGGAGTTTCTTTTATGAACAGTATGAAGAACTTACCATCCAAAGATGTAAATCTGAGAGCTGATCCCATTTCTGATACCATCAACGCTACCAAGGGAAGATGGGTTGAATTGGGAATGAAGAGCTTTGGACCCAAAAATTAGTCTTGAACTGATGTAATTAACACTCATTTCAGAACCTTTGGCATAGCTAGATATTGTGAGCACTCTTCTTGAAATGCCACATATTGATTGTAGCACCTCACAATGAAAGGAACAGAGCCAAAATCATAATCAGTGGAAATCTGCCAGGTCCATGTTGTCGGAATCCTATATTTCCTCAATAATCAAAATTGGACTGTTTCTGCAGAAGCTGTTAAGCATCATTTTCATAGCATGGATAGAAACAAAGGACTAATTTCTTTTTGAGCATCCAATAGTTCACTAAGTTTTGTAGGTAGGTTGGACAGTAGCACCTAAAGTTTCCAATTCCAAACACAAAATTATGTCCAGAAGGACCAAAACAAATGCTCTCACAGTGGTGTGGGGTTGTTGCAGTCTGGATTTGAGGCATCTTATTACTTCAGAATTGTGCTTGACTGAATGTAGGCTTCTGTGCTTTCATCTTGCAAACCTTTGCTACGAGACTATCAGAATTGCCTTTCCTGTCCTTTTAGAATTTTGTCTGCAGTCCAGGGGCTGTGGCATTTCTGTTTGGACCATGTTCATTTGCTATTAACCGACTTCAGGACTTTATCCTTCCCTACGCTGTGTCAAAGGAATATCTTCCATTTCTTTTTATGAAACAAGTTTTTGATTCTTGCAAAAAGCAATCATGTAACTTTTTAAAATTTCCACAAAACAATCTGCTGCTATGATCAATGACATCATACATTAATAACATTGAAGGGGACTTTTGGTATCTCTGGATTCTTTGTATTACCTTACAAGAAGCTTGTTCAAGTTCACAGCTGAGGTTCTTGTGCATATTCTCAAAAAGTCGTTTTGATGTTTATTTTATGTGATCAAGGGGCTTCATTGAAGATGCAAAATCTTGGATGGATTACTGGTGGCCAAGTGTCTCTTCACTCCATAGGGCAAGAAATCTTAAAATACCTTCATCCTCAAATTCCTTGGTCCAAGCAATTGACAAGCTAGATGGAAGCATTTTACTACTACCTATGGGAAAATGACAATTGTGGTGGTTAGTATAAATTGATTTGGGCATATATTTCTACATTCACTTTTAAGGCAGTTAGTAAGCCTAACGAGGTCTACAACATGGTCCCTTGTTCTATCTTTTTAATTTGACGTCTTTGATGAAGCTCCCTGCGAAATTTATGGAAATTTAAATCAGACAAATAGTAAGAGCCAAAAGTTTATGTTAGGGGCAATAGGTAGAAACCATCATCAGTAACTTGGGATGATATGTAAAAATAGGCAAGGAGTTTCTGAATGACTTTTTGATTGAGGTTGTAACTAAAGCATGTGATCCTTTAATCTTTGTCAGTCCTAGTGTCAATCGTTTCATACACACCTTTATAGATGACAAGACAACACTTGGTTAGTGGCATGTTTAGCTGGAACAAGACTATGAGTCTTTCTGGGTATTGAGGACTTGATCTTGAGTGTCTCTTGAGTTATTTGTGTGGATATTGCAAATGGGATGAGTCGGATGACAAAGTTTCAGTAAAGCCAAGATCAGAACATAGGGTGATCACTCTTAGTGCCTTTGTAACGACTCCAACTTGTACTCGTGAAAAAGTAACATTTTTTTTTAAAACAAGTGCAGAAACATTCTCAGAAATCCGAGGCCTTTACAGTTAAACACAACCACCACCACAAGAGATCTTATACTCATCTTTCAAACCAAACCAAACCAAACCATAATTTATTTAATTAAAGTGCATATACGTGATATTACAGCCTTTTGCATTCCTCTGTGTTCTTCTTAGGGGGCGTTTGATCCCATGGGCAGTGCTGTCCACGGGATGCTCACCACGTGGGGCCCACGCTTCTCCGCACGCCCATGCAAATGTGGGCCACGTGGGCTGCTGGAACGTGGTGTCGCCACACCACTTTTTCGTTGTCTCTAGCTGTTCCACCCTCCCCCTTGGCACGTGCGTGTTCGGACAAAAAAAGAAAAAAGAAAAGGAAAAAGCGTCCCCCAAACTCCCCTATCCTTCCTGTGAGAAATCAGATGTGGGAGTCACCTTACTATCGTAGCAAGAGATAGAGAGAGAGGTAAGAGGGAAGAGAGAAAAAATGTTGGGCGGCAATAGGATCTTCTCCCCTTTCCATTGATATTTATATGCTGTACAAGTGGTACAATACAGTAAAGTGGTACAATACAGTACAGTATGCTGTACAAGTGGTACAATACAGTACAGTGGTACAATACAGTCCATGAAATATATCCATTTACATATACATATTTAACAGCCTCCCTCAAGTTGAGGATGATCTTCAATCATGCTCAACTTGCTCTTAAGTAACCAAAATTGATGACTAACCAATCCTTTGGTGAAGATGTCTGCCACTTGGTCTTCTGATCTGACATACGAAGCCTCAATTTCTTCTGTTTCAATCTTTTGTCTAACAAAATGCTGATCAATCTCAATGTGCTTCGTGCGACAATGATGAATAGGGTTAAAAGAAATATTAATGGCACTTTGATTATCACATAAAAGCAGAGAGGAAGAGATGGGTTCATTCAACTCTTGAAGAAGATGCCGTACCCAAGTGACATCAGCTGTCCCTGCTGCCATTGCCCTGTACTCTGCCTCAGTGCTGGATTTAGCAATGGCCTTTTGTTTCTTACTACTCCAAGTGACAATATTTGGGCCAATGAAAACACAATATCCTGAAACCGACCTACGCTCATCAGGATCCCCACCCCAATCTGCATCACAATATGTAAGTAAACGGTGTCCTGTAGTGAAGCTTTCATCTTTATGATAGAGCAATCCATCTCCAATAGTCCCTTTATACCCATCGGCATATCCCAAAAATCTACACTGAACTGCTCTGTCCTGAAACTTGTTACGTAAAGAATGATCCACATGGACATAACAAATGCATCCGAAAGCATGCAAATCATCATAAGAAGGGTGAGAACCGTGAAGCAAATAATAAGGAGACTGATCTCCTAATAATTCCATAGGCAACCTGTTAATGATATGCACTGCAGTGTGAAAGGCCTCAGTCCAAAGAGAGAAAGAAATATCAATATTGTGCATCATACTTAACGCGGTTTCAACAATATGCCGATGCTTACGTTCTGCTACTCCATTCTGTTGTGGAGTGTAAGGACAAGAGGAGTTACGTGTGATGCCATGGTCCTTTAAATATTCACTAAAATCATGAGATATGTATTCTCCACCACCATCACACTGGAAATAAGTGATATTTGAATTGAAAAGGTTCTGAACAAGAGCATGGAATTGTTTGAAAAGTTTGAACACTTCAGATTTAGATTTCATAAAGTAAATCCAAGTGTAACGAGTGAAAGAGTCAAGAAATAACACATAATAACGAGAGCCAGATAGAGATGAAACAGGAGCTGGGCCCCAAACATCAGAGTGAATAATTTCAAATGGCTTGGAAGCTCTTTTATTGATACTTTGAAAGGGAAGTACATGACTCTTGCAGACATTACAACTAGGACACTTATGATCTAATTTGACTTTGGGAATAAAACCCTGAGAAGACAATTTGTCAAGGAACCCTTGACTACAATGACCTAACCGACGATGCCAAGAAACTGGCTTATTACATTGCATAACAGAAGAAGACTGACTCAAATAAGTAGGAAAAGATGGAGTCACGGTAGATGACGTCTTCAAAGTCCCGGGGGCTGCTTCGAAGACGTACATGTTTCCGCGTCGTTCACCCTTAGTGAGCATCTTCTTGGTTCGAAGGTCCTTAAGACAAACAGAAGACGGAGTAAATTCCATGGATGAATTTGTTTCATCAACCAATTTAGAAACAGATAAAATGTTTTTCTCAATGGCAGGAGTGAGTAAGACATTTTTCAATGGTAGTGTAGATTGTGACAAAGAGAGAGATGCATTTCCAGTATGAGAAATAGGGTGGTGGGAACCATCTCCCGTGACAATAGTGCCAATGCCAATATAAGGAACCATGTTGGAAAGTTTACCTGCATCAGAAGTAACATGTGCGGCTGCTCCAGAATCAATATACCAAACTCCATCATCATTCTGACGCAAATTCATGTTGTTAAATGCAGTCATCAGAATTTGTTGCACATCATGTGGCAACCCTGCACTCTGTCCCTGATCAGTACCCTGATGTGCTCGAAAATTTCCCTACGGCTGCCCTTGAAACTGTCTAACATTCATTTGTCCAGCTCTTGGTCCTGGCCTCCCTGCCTTGTTGCGATTCTGTGGGTTGTGCCAACAATCTGCTTTCACATGGCCACGCTTGTTGCAATGGAAGTAAGTAGGGACACGGGTACCTCTAGTGGCAGGTGGAGCAGTAGGAGTAGGAAGGAGTCCTCCACGGCCCATATGAGCAGCAGGTGGACGAAATGAGGTAGACCCAGATGTAAACATGACAGGGTGAGGATCATCAATAAGATGATCTTGAGTCAAACTAACTTCATACTGTAGGAGTTTGGCCTGTAAATCCTCAAAGCATGGAAGTGTAGAGGCAACCTGTAATGCAGTGCAAAACATACGATATTGGGGCCCAAGGCTTCCCAATACCTGCTGAACAACATCTCTGTCAGAAACAGGATATCCAATAGCGGCCAACTGATCAATGATAATTTTGATATCCCCTAGAAATTCAGTAATGGTCTTAGTTCCCTTTCGCATAGATTGGAACTGCCATTTCAGTTGAAGTGCACGTGATTCAGAAACCTGTGAATAAGAGTGAGCAAGATGTCTCCATAGTTCTGCAGCAGTAAAATGGTCAGAGATAGTTTGTAATATACGATCAGATAACGTGGCAGTCAAATAGGCAACCACAGATTGGTCCTTCTGAAACCAAACATCATACGCAGGATTTGGAATAGCAATGCAACTCACCTTCCCATCATTACCAGTTACCTCTTGCGTAATAGTCATAGGTGGGGCGGGTGATCCCCCATCCAGATGCCCGGAAAGACCATGACTTCGGATAAACGGCAGAATTTGGCGTTTCCAAAGTAAGTAGTTATCATGAGTTAATTTGTGAGAAACAAGTTGAGAAAGAAATCCGGGGCTGATTTTAGAATCCATAAGGAAGAAGATCAAGGATGAATCAAACAGCACGACAGAAATTCGTAGGTTGTACGGACAGAACCGTACGGTTGTACGGACAGAACCGTATGGACAGAAATTTTTGAGTTTTGGAAATCATGATTTTTCAGTTAATCGTGCAGAATGTACGATTTATCAACTATATTGCAAGAAATAGATAAGAAATCACAAGAAGTTTGAGAAAAGAGGCACTTTTGAGAAATGAGGGTTCCCAAATTTGGGGAAAACAAAAATTAGGTTTGATAAAATTGAAAACAGAAATTAGGGTTGATAAAATTGAGGATAACAGAATATGTAAGAAGGAAAAGATGCACGATATGAGGAAATGAAGAAACGACGTCGAAATATAGTGATTCAACGGAGAAACAACAGAGAAAAGATGAAAAAAAAAACACTTTCCTTGAGAACGCCCAAAAACGCGCGTCAAGGTCCTTAGGGGCCTTCCAGATGATCGTGATTACCACACCCTTGGCTTTGATACCATGTGAGAAATCAGATGTGGGAGTCACCTTACTATCGTAGCAAGAGATAGAGAGAGAGGTAAGAGGGAAGAGAGAAAAAATGTTGGGCGGCAATAGGATCTTCTCCCCTTTCCATTGATATTTATATGCTGTACAAGTGGTACAATACAGTACAGTATGCTGTACAAGTGGTACAATACAGTACAGTGGTACAATATAGTACAGTGGTACAATACAGTACAGTGGTACAATACAGTACATGAAATATATCCATTTACATATACATATTTAACACTTCCCCCGACTGCTCTCTCTCTCTCTCTCTTTTGCAAAAAGGAATGAAGTCATCCTCGTCTCATCGCCGTTGTGTAGAGGAGGGAGACTTGAAACCCTTCGCTGATGAGAGGCTAGATTTTTTCAGTTGATCGCCCAATCGGTTGTTGATGTAGCATCTTGGGCCGCATCGGTTGTCGCCGGAAGCTCCACCGTTGACTCGCCGACGAGCTTCAACCCCCCTAGCGCATACGCGTCTGATTTTAGTGTTAATGCCTGAAGTGGGATGATTCCATTCTGGTGTTTCTCCGACAATGTGTCCCCTCTTTCGAACCCCAGTTGGATGGATGCGTAATAGGAATCGTTTTTTTCCTTTTCCTTCTCAAGTTTGTAATTATTGTTTTGATCATAGAGAGTTTTGGTGTATAGACATGGCGGATTTTGCTGGGATCCGTTTAAAAGTAAATACAATTTTTTTTTTGAATCCTTAGATTTTAAGGTTTTTGTTTTTTATTGCTTATTTTTGTAATTTATTGTGTAGATGCATACTAAGTCTGATTTTTTTTCTGGTGTGCTTAGATTTTAGTGGTTTTGCTATTTTAATCTTCATTTTTGCAATTTATTAATGTGAATGCATGTTAAATTCATTTTTTTCGGGTATGCTTAGATATTAAGGGTTTTGTATTTTTGCAATTTATTGTGTGAATGCATGCTAAATCTGAATTATTTTTTGGTATGCTTTGATTTTAAGGTTTTTGTATTTTAATCCCTATTTTTGCAATTTATTTTGCAAATTTTGCAATTTCGATATTTGGATTCGATACGATATCGATATCCAAGGTTAAAATCCTGTCAAAAACTATGTCACAGGGATTCGGCTAGCAGGGTGCTGCACCCGCGTCGACGCGACTCGACGCGGGTGCGGTCAACCCGTCCCTGGGTCATTTGTGTCCAATTTTTTTATTAATTTTTTTTGTGCAATTTTTTTTTATTTAAAAAAAATTTTGTGTCCAATTTTTTTATTGATTTTTTTTCTGGGGGGTGCTGCCCCCAAGAGACCCCGCCAGGGGCGGCCCCCCCTGGACCCCCGCCCGCTGATCGCGCAGCGGGACCCGCGTCGGGGGGAGCCCCCGACCCCCTTTCTACAATGGCAAAAACTCTGAATCAGGCTCCACAACTCATCAGCTCAACTCCTTCCCTGCACAAATTATATATATATAATTTTTTTGCCGCACCCAAGTTTTTTGAAAGTGCCGCACCCGCACCCGCACCCGCACCCGCACCCGCACCCATGTGACATAGGTCAAACTCATTCAAACACTATTTTTTGGTATTTGGATCCAGTACGAGACCTATATCCAGGGTTACAATCCATAAATTTTTGACATATTTTCATAGTTGGATCCAATATAATACCCATTTTGCATGTATATATCCAAAGAATATGAATTTCTTTTTCTTGGGTCAAAATACTCAATTAAAACATTTTTTGGTATTTGGATCCAGTACAAGACTCATATTTGGGGTTAAAATCGAGTCTAAATTTGTCTAAACACTAATTTGGTGGAACAGATCGGGTCATACAATCCAAAATGAAGCTATTTGACCCATATTATATATGTGCCCAAGTTGTCCGTGATGATGAATCAAACACGGGACACATTGACAGTAGCGTTCTAAAGTGGTCAATGCAAACACTGGACAAGGACACCTTGTTAATGTCCTGGACAGGGTCAGAACAGTACAAGACAGAACATTGTGTCCTTGTCCAGCGTTGTCTGCAAATCAAACGGCCAGTCTATCGGTTTTGTGCTCTTAAAATTATCTTTTACATGTTTTGACAGAATGTGGGAAGCTTTGCTTCCAGCATGCTTTTTATGTTTTATAGTTCTATTTTAGCCTTTTTGGAGTATTCTCAAAATAAAAAACATTCTAAAAAAATTAGCTTTTTGGAGGATTGCATTATCTAAATTTGTATGTAAAGGATTTCTCCTGTTTTATTAGATAGAATCTGAGCAATAATTTTGAGAGAGAAATTTTAAGTTCTAACCTTGAAATCATGAGAAACTTTTAGTACTGACTGAGGTTTAGATGATTTGAGGGTTAAGGATATACCATGGCAAGATGCAAACTTAGTCTGTTATACAAGGTTCTATTTGTTACGTCTTTACAAGTTTTATCTTTTCAGCATGTGTTTCATGTTCTGCGTGTATATGTTTTTGATTAACTAGTCTTTTTGACTGTTAGGTTGAAGAGTTGGAGAAAGAGATACTTGATTCTAAGGAGAAGTTAGAATTCTATCGGACCAAAATGCAAGAGCTGGTCAGTTATTCTTTTATGCTAATGTTTTATTGATCCACAATTTCATGTTGTTGAACTGTATAGGAGTTTTTTTTTCAGAGCATTGGAATCTGGACATTAACTCCATTCACTGTGCCAAAAAAATTTCATTCTCCAAACACTATCCTGTTAAGTGTATGTGTCATTCTGCTTGCAATTTTAAGCTTTTAGTAGAATTAGGTTTTAAGCACAATATGCATTGCCTTGTTTTCTAAATACTGTGCCCCAAGCAGTCCCAAGATCAAAATTGACCTGCAAAAGTTTTTTTTCTTTGACAGCTGTATGTTCAATATTTTGATACAGGTTTTATACAAGAGCAAATGTGATGGCCGTTTGAATGAAATCAGTGAAAGGGCTTCTGCTGATAGGCGCGAGGTAATGGGTTCTTCTTCTCTTCCTTGTGTGTATGTGTTATAGATTTGAGTCGCTTTTGGAAAGCAATGGATGATTTGTTCTCCCTCTTATGGTTTGGATGGTGTTATGAGTGCTTAGAATCTATTGAGTTATGTCAATGAAACAAAAATAAGATCTTGCAAGTTTTGACATTGAATATTAAATCAAAATTTATAAGATCTTAATTGTTATTGTTAAAATGTAAAACTGTATATATATATATATATAATAATATAATATTATTATATATACATATATGTACAGTTTTACATTTTAACAGTTATAACATCTCATATTAATGTGACAAGAAACACATTCCTGTTTCTAATATTTTCTAACATCAGACCACAAATACTAAAATATATAACACATGTATCCCTCTTACTCTTCTAAATTCCCCCTTCAGTGTGACCTTTTGATTAATTTGGGTTTTTTTTATCTCCACTTCATTGTGGAACCTCATCTGATATCATTAGTAATTAATCTTAGCAGTTAAATAAGTTGAGATGTCAAACAAGGTTTAAAGTACCACAAAATGTCAAAATTGTCACATTTAAATAAGAATCATGAATTTGAAAACTAGATCCTTGTTGAAATGGTGTGGATCCAAATCTAATCCATTCAAGTACCAAAGTGTGTGGGTGTTGTTCATTTTCAATTTCGAGCTAAAAAAAACATAGTTATAAAAAAATGGCAGGTTTAATAAGAGTCTTTATTTTTGTTCATAAGTGGAGCTAGATCCAAATTTGCCCAGTGTCAGGCTGCACACTTGAACCAAAGGGCCACGGTGTGGCGAAGAAGATACGTGAGAGGGAAGGAAAGGCGAGAGAGAGAGAGAGAGAGAGAGAGAGAGAGAGAGAGAGAGAGAGAGAGAGAGAGAGAGAGAGAGAGAGAGAGGTGCGTGTGAGGAAAGGAAGATATCCTTAGGCAAGAGTCCTAAGGAGCCAATCTTCTGTGAAGGTGTCTTCAAAAGAGACACTATGATCAAGACACTTAGCTCTTGATGAATGAAGTGTGCACAAAGGCACAATAAGAACACTTGTGCACGAAGACACCACCCACAATGGCTCACAAATGCACAAGGCATAAAAGAATATGGAAAACTTTATTGAACAATTAATGGCTTTGACTCAAAGCACTATTTAATACAAGAGGAGAAGCCCATATTTATAGGGCATTAAAAGAGCCTTGGAGGGGCTCCACATCTAGTCGTTGGAGCCCCTCCAACGGTCACAAATGCGACCGTTGGAGGGGCCCAATGACTAGAGTGTGCCCCCCCCGCCCCCCAAAGGTACATAAAGAACATAATAATAAAAAAAAAGAATGAAAAATAAATAAAATACAAACATATTAAAAAAGATTAATGTGTGTAAAATAGAAGAAAAGACTAAAATACCCCTATGGTTAATACAAAAGGGAAAATATATATTTGTATATATATAAGTAGATAGATACATGTACATATATATGTATATGTATCTCTCTTTATATATATAAAATATATATGTAGGATTACAAGTTATGAAATACAATTTAACATCTTCCTTGGAAGAAGCCAAATCTTACCTCTAAGGTAAGCCAAGAAAAACTCTTTACTAATGAAATAAAAAACTGAATTACAAATGACAATGCTTAAATAGAAAATAAGGCACACAAGAAGGAAACAAATCACAAAAATATGAGATCAAGCTGGACGTCCCTAACTAGGGGAATTTTCCGTTTCATCTTTTCCATTTTGCCCTTCATGTGGCGCCATCTTCAAAAGACAACACATTTGCCCTTGGGAACTTGAGATAGTGCTGTTTCTGTCCCTGCATACCCTTTGGGTTGCCTCGTCTGCCCTTTTATTCGTAGATGATTGGACCATTTCTTATCCTAACCCTAATTTTCACTTACACCCACATGGATCAGCAAACCCATTTATCTAACAGGGATGTCCAGATCCAAAACACCTAAGCTACTTGGGTCGGGATGCTATTAGTGTCATTATGTGAAGTTCATTCAATTGCCAATTAGTAATAAACGGATGCTAGATGTCACCCTTCAAGCTATCCAGGAGATCATGAATGTTATGGAAATCACATGACTTCATTTAAATTGGTTTTGACATTTGAGTTCAAGCAATAATTAGAGTTGATGTTATCAATGAGGCTATCCAGGAGATGATGAGTGTTATGGAAACCACATGACTTCATTTGGATTGATTTTGAGCTCGAACAAAAATTAGAGTTGATGTTGGGTCCCAGTACACATGTGTGCTCAATATCCAAGTTCAGGCTGGTTTCCTTGTATGCTAGCTGCAAGACTTCAAGTAAGGCACCATCTCCTTGAAATCACAATTATGAGATCTTTATCAATTATCAATGCATAATGGGCGAGTTTGGGGATGTGTTGCTCATCTTAAAACTGCCTTGGCAAGTATTCTTGGTATCAAGAGCTATCATGTGGCAACTTACAAATGATCTCATCCTGCAAAGATTATGGTTAGGAATTCACAGTATACCTGGAGATCACATCATGCATGAAACATGTTAACCTGAACGCCTTTGTGAAATATTACTAATTTTAATCAAATTATCTGCAATGAACAAACTACAAAAGGCAATGAAAATCATAAGGGATTTTGTGAAAAGTTAGCTTTTGAGTTTATCCCTTTGAATTTTCTATTGTTCCATCAGTTTCTTGCAACATCATCATTTGTTGTCTTCATTTAGCTATGCAGTTTGTTACAGTTGAAGTGCAACAATGCTGCATTATGGCATAAGATAGTAGTGCATCTTGTTGTTGACCTCACTTGATTATACAACCATGGTTTTCATTTTGTTGTCACAACTTAATGTATAACTGTTGCATGGTAGTAGTTACATTGTTGTTCCGTTCAGTTTGTCTTGATTCTGGTTACAGGTTCTAAGACCGTGGCTGGTCAGCAACTCTTCATCATTGTAGTTGTCATGATTTACAATATAATTAGTGCACAACCATTAGAGAGGGAGGAAGGGAGAGCGGGATGGATTAGAACCAAATTTCAGGAAATGCATCCAAACACCAATATCCGTCGATGCATTAAGAAACACAAGAGGGTTCCTCAAGCTATACCCTTCATAAGGAAACAAATTTTGTGCTAGATGGAGATATTCTAGTGGCAGGATAGCAGTGAGAATTTGCTTATTGTTCCAAGTATTAGCATAGGCTAATCCCCTCCACTTGACATTCACAGGGACCTTACTGGGCCTATATATGCCAATTTTCCTTTCTTCCCCCCATCCATTGTCCTTCCTTTCACCCTTACAGCAAACCAACTCCTTAAATGTAAACTCTCTCCATCCGAACTTCACCACATTTAACACCTTGTTTCACACATCCCAACAGTGTCCTTATCAAATCTATTTGGACTATGAGTCACATTGATATGGAAAAGAATTGTTGTTATTAACTCTAGACAGATCATACACATCCAATCTCGATTGGATCTGGTAAACATCTAAAATAACCTAAAAGCACAAAGTATGCTGTTGTCACTTCTAGTTTAACTTCAATCATCTTAAGACTTAAACTAGAAGTATGCAGGTTCAGGAAAATTTCTTTAGCTTGAGGTATAGGCGTATAGCCTTGTGTACTATCTTGCAGACTAAGCCCCATTTTCAACCATCCCTTTCACCAAGAGATGAAAGGAGGGAATGAAGCAGGCTCTTTCAACGCCTATTTTGAGAGGAGGGATTGTTCTCCCTCTTATGGAATTTATGCAGGAGGGCAGACACTGCCTCTGTATAAACATTGGGACAGTTGAAATAACAGGGTAAACTCCCTAATACCCCAGCAGCTTGCTATAAAGACTGGATGATCCATTTGAAAAACTGGTAGATATCCATACTATTGGTGATCTCTATAAAATGCATCTGTTGTGAGCTATATTACCTGTACACTCCTGCCAGCTGCTTTGCTTTTGTCCAACACATGGTGACATTGTCACCATAAATGACACTTGTGGATGGTCCAGTTTTTAGTTCATTTAATGTTCTTCTTTGTAGGATTTAAGTTTTATTTTAGCCTACTTACTATGGTTAATTTTGTTATTTTAGAGATTATGGGGTTTTTGGAGTGACTAGATGTACATTTAAGAGATTATGGGCTTTCTGGACCGCACATACATTTAGAGGTGATGGATTTTTGGAGTGACTAGGCATCTTAGTTCCTGATATGTTGTTTGAAGTTTGAACGTGAGCTTGGGCGACAGTCATTTGGAGCAGCTGAGCCACTGTCTGCTACATCCTGTTATTAGCACTATTTGAACCATGACCAGAGTACACTCACACAAAACCACATTAGATTTGGGCCCAATTTGTAGATCATTTGTTTTTCCTGAATGATGGAAGCAGTGTTATGTTTGCTATAAGAATTTAGAATCCACTAACACACTGGATTCTCCTACTTATCACTACTTCTCAGGAATATGCAGATTAATGGAAGACAATTGGACACAAAATGAAGCTGCCTAGCACTTCATGTGTAGTGTGAAGTGGGAAAGTTGGTTGGTAGCTTGGGGATTATGGCTACAAGTTATTTAGTGGTTGCTATGGTTGAAAAGAAAAAAAAGACATTTTAGCAATGTGGAGATGACTTGGCAATCCAATCACTTCCACACCCAGGTGGGGAGCTGTAGCATCTCTCTCTATGTGCTAATAAAAAAAAAATGGGATCCAATTGGCTTTTGTAGAATTATTTTTTCCAAGGCTTAATTCTCATGACTGTTACTATTGGCTTTGCTCATGTTTTCCTGTCCTTTATTTTATTATTATTATTTTTGAATGTTTTCCTATCCTTTTTCTTTTGTGTGTGAAGGTGATCTCTCACCATGTTCTTGTATCCTGCTTTATGGTTTTAAAGTGTGGGGCTTTTTGCTGGGCTAGGAAAATATATCTATCTACATATGCTTTCTAGTGTTTGTAATTGTTCATTGGCACTCTGATGCTGGATGAGAAGCTAGTGGTATAATATAGAGAACAACATTGACAGTGGAACCAATCTTAACTTTAACGTGCATGTGTGTGAGTGTGTGAACATGTGCTTGGATGCTTGTGTGGAAAAAATGCTACTTGATAATTCCATTGTTTGAATCTAAAATACATTTGGTAATTGTGATTGACCATGAAGTAGAGGCTTGGGTGAACTTTGGTGAATGCAATAATTTCGAATGTCATCATGTCTATTAATAATTCTAAAAAATGTACTACAATACCATACTTCCATTTAGCTATTGGAGTTTGTGATGCTCAGAAGCTGCAAATTTTTCGTTGGCAAATCTGTCTCTTGCAAGAATGAGTCATTAGTTGAAGTTATGGGATAGTCTTTCTGTATTTTGTCCTTCCCAGGAAGTAGGAACTAGCAAAATTAATTGCACAGTTGGCACTTGGGGCAGAAAGAAGGCTTCAATTTGTCTAGGATATTAGCAAGCTTATGACTGCATGTTGTCAAGAAAACATCTACCTCTATCAAAATTTACTCTCGGAAGTGTTGGTTAGTTTTAAAGATCCCTTTTGGCTTGGGTCCGAGTTTGTGATACTTCATTTAACCCTTATTTTTTGCTGAAGACTATGAGTGCTTTAGATTGAATTCAAGATGCATTATTCAAGTTTAATTTGTAATTTGCTGAAAAGTTTTCTTTTTTCAGAATGATGAAAGATCATTCACTTTTTTGTTGATGGAACCCAGTATACTATTTTTACAACTGACCTATTCTTCTATGAGCTATAATTTCAGGTTGAGTCATTAGCAAAGAAATATGAAGAGAAGTATAAGCAAGTTGGTGATGTGGCCTCCAAGTTAACTGCAGACGAGGCTACATTTCGTGACCTCCAGGTGTGTTGCTCTTTGCTTCACTGAACAATCATGGTTCTTGAGAGTTGGTTTTTTATTCATTGTTGCTTTCTGATACAGTTTATAAAAAATAAATACAATACATTGTTCATCGTCATGAACTTGTTATAATTCTTACTAATATCAACACCGCAACTTCCATTCCTTTTATCATTTATCAATTCTTATGTTTGAACTTTGAACTGTAAGTTAAAGTAGTTTTAATTTGAATGTAGGAGAGGAAATTGGAAATATACAATGCAATTGTTAAGATGGAACAAGGTGGAAGTGGTGATGGTGTGCTTCAGGTAAACTTTATAACACATCATTAAATCCTTGAAAGCATTTTCTGCTAACCTAGTATATATTAAATGCTGTTTTTTCCAGGGACGTGCAGATCAAGTACAGTCAGACCTGGAGGGACTGGTTAAATCTTTGAAAGAACGATGCAAACGCTATGGGTTGTGTGTGAAACCATTTGTCCTAGTGGAGCTTCCATCTGGTATCCCAAGAATTCCTCCTTATTTCATTTCTGTTTTAGTGCATATTTACTTTATATCAATCTTTTATTTGTTGGAAATACATTAAATGCTGGCAACCTTGGGGGAGATAATGTTCCCCAGTTTAAATGTGTCTCATATGTGGATGCAAATACGTGCATAAGAAAATATTGCAGCCACAAGGTTCTTTGAATTAATGGAAGTGATTAACCGCACCTGAATAAATATGAAGCAGGTTGCAGTATTGTAGCTTGGCCAACATAGAAGCAAAACTTGCTTTTGGAAGTGGTTCTGATAGGAAATTTTTTGTCAGGCTCAAACCCAAAACCCAAAAAAAAAGAAGCTTTTTCCAGGAAAAAGTCTTCAGCGAATTTAAGAAAAGAAAAGAAAGAAAATTGGTAAACTGAATCTTTCTTTTCTGGATGAATCAGGAAAATTTTGCAAGAATACTATCATATCAAATGGTTCTGATGAGAAATATTTTGTGAGCTTCTCAAAAACAGAAAATAAAGAAGCTTTTTCCAGGAAAAAGTCTTAAGTGAATTTAAGAAAAGAAAAATAAAAAGATTAGTAAACAAAATCTTTTTTTCCTGTGTAAACCAGGAAAATTTTGCAAGAATACTATCATATCAACCTGAGATTTTTCATGTTTTCTGGAAGATTCAAATTTCAGAATTTTTTTTATTATGAATTTGTAATTCTTGGAAATTCAAACTGCCAATTTTTGTTACTATGTAATAGAAGAAAAATACATAATGAATAAAGAGTAAGTTATTCATCATGGTTTGCCAACTTGAGTTAATCTGGATGTATCACTAATACCAATGAATAATCAGCTCTGATATTAATTACTCTTGGACTATGTCTAATAGTGCTCACAGCTAGCAGAGATATGGGACTTAGATAAGAGAAATTTTTCTTCTATAGTCTACCCCAAACTACAATTTGGAAATTTTCTTAATGTGCACTGGTTAGAATTGGCTTTTCTATATTCCCCTCCAAACGGCAGTTTGTAACTTATATCTTACTGTAGGTTGATCACTCTTAAGGGGTGGTCTTGATGAATATAGTTCATACAATGTCAGGACAGAAGCCTAAGATCCATACTTCGAACCACTGTTCATATAAAGTTCACTCAGACATGCTTGGTTTATTTCTAGGCTGGCAACCTGGAATTCAAGAGGGGGCTGCAGAATGGGATGATGATTGGGATAAGTTTGAAGATGAAGGTGAGCTGGTATAAATAAACCTTTTTATCAAATTTCCCTATGAAAAATTTTCAGTCCTGGTTGGTTCATGAATGTTTTCATTATGTCTTAAAACACTGTTCCATGCTTGTCCATGCATATAAGCACGGTACTCAAAAAAACGTAAGTGGTTTATTATATTCTTCTTATTTGGTCAAATTACTGAATTCGCCTATTTTTTTCTCCATATAGTGAACCTTGTATTGTGGTAATACTGGAGCATTTTAGTATTTTGTATGGATAAGAGCTCTTAGGAGAAAAGAAGCTTTATCTTTTCTTGACCGGTGTTCAATGCTAAACTGAAAAACCAATATGATCCCTGCCAGTGCAGGGTAAGTGTGATGGAATGACTCGAGCTTTCTGTCAATGTCATCTAAATTGTTGGATTCTTAAATCTTGTACATTGGAGGCTGGAAATTCCTTGTATGTACATGTGATCAGCATGCATATGTACGTGCATCTGTATGTAGGAGTTTATTGCTTTTAGGTCTGGGCAACATAGACTGATTCACCCTTGGAAGAGAAAGAAGGGTTTGGCCTTTGTGACCCGGGAGGGCCAAAAGTGGTTTGGGATGCCCGTACATAGGTGCTTCATCGGCACCTTGAGACAGTATTTTTGCTCTGTTTTGTTTTCTTCTTTTCTCCTCCGTGCTTGGCACCACTGGAGTAGCTAGTGTTAAAATTCAACATTTAGTAGGGCACTGATTTAATGTGCCCACAATAATCTCTATGATGCCACAAACTGGTATTTTCATGTCAAATCACAAGTTTGATCTTGTGCATCTTGAACTGAGGGAACTGGAAAGAGATGCATTCATATTTTCTATCTGAAGAGTGGATATTTGTTTGTTCCTTCAGGCCTCACGATTGCACAAGAACTTAGAGTTGCAGAGAAAGTAGTGACCAGTGCAAAACACATAGATGATAAAAGCATGAGTGATGAGGGATTCTCTACTACATCATCCTCAAATTTATTTAATTCAGTGGAAAAGCCTTCTAGTATAGGTCAGTATGTCACTGAGGGTGAATCTTCTTATGCTCAAAGTGAAGATGAATCGACAAAAAGTGGAGCTTTAAGTCCTTCAGCAAGAAGTGGATTGGGTAGTCCATCTCACGAGTTTCCTGCCTCAGGGTATGACAAGAACATTGGGTTCAATTCTTTTTCCAGTGCCAAGGAAAGTCAGAGGTAGGTTGCATCACAGTATGGTATTACACATTGTGTTTCCTCAGTCAAATTAATTTTCACCATTTCCTTGGGACCTTCAAATTGCATGTGCAATCTGAGAAGTTAATGTACTACAAATTTTGATGTTTAGGCCTTGAATTGTTCCCCTAAACAGAAGACATCCAAATTATTTTATTTAGTTTGCTGTGTTGCACCATGTCAGTACAAGACTTGGCAAGTTTATGATTTACAGCCTGGTTTAAACATTAAAGAGATTGGTCCCATTGTTTGTGTGAGATAACCTATTGTGGCTATCTAGTTTGATAGTCTCAATTTGGTTGAATTTTGGTTCCTGGAATCCAATCATTTTGACTCATACTAAGGCCATGTTGGTGGGGTACTCGGCACATAATGGAATTGGAATTGATGGTTTTCATCTGTTGCAGTGATCATGGTGCTGGTGAATCGACTCGTTCTGGTGACAAGTTTGCTGATGAACCCTCTTGGGGTGCAACCTTCAGTGATACGAATGATGGTGTTGATTCTGTGTGGGGTTTTAATGCCATTAGCTCTAAGGTAATCATTCTCTGATTGCACCTTTTCTGTTTCCTTTTCATTTTTTTCACTGAAAGTGATGACTATGCGTGAATGTTTGTATTCTTTTGTGGGTTCCTTACCAAATTTTTACTGGTTTTGTTGTACCCCTGTTTATCAGTTTGGTACATGAGCAAAAATTTTCTTTATTTAGGGCCAATTTCCAGATATCTCTCTGTACCGAGTTACAGGTCTGAAGTATCGTTTGTTTTCTCATCTTCTTAATGAGAAGGGAAAGACCAAAATATGGCTATTTAGAATCTTTTGTAAGATGGTTATATATAGTTAACATGCATATATTGATGGACAAATTGTGGGTTTCTTCTGTCATCCATTTTTTTGGCTTCTTAGTGAGAAGGGCCAGAACCAAAATATGTCGCAAATGCAGTCAAACAATCATCCAAGTCTCTCTCTCTCTCTCTCTCTCATGTTTATACTCATGTTGCTACAGGATCCTGAGCATGAGAAAAACAACAAAGACTCTTTCTTTGTGTCTGATGATATGGGCTTGGACCCCATAAGAACCGGCTCTCCAAGTGAAAGCAGTTTATTTGGAAAGAAAGAGAAGCGCCCATTCTTCTTTGGGGATTCAGTACCCGGTACGCCATTGTTTAATTCAAATTCACCTAGCTACAGCATAGCTTCCGAGGATCACCAATTTGGCAGCTCTTTCACAAAGTTTGATTCCTTTAGCATTCATGACAATGCTTCTCCTAGACATGAAGGCACCCTTTCTCGGTTTGACTCCATTCGAAGCGCTACAGATGCTGGCCATAGCCGTGCTTTCTCATCTTTTGATGACACGGATCTATTTGGGACAACTGGGCCATTCAAATCAGATAACAGTACGTCAAGACAGACTTCTAATATTTGGAATGCATTTTAGAGGATTCAGCCCTGCTGCTTCTTTTGCTTTGTCTTTTTTTTTTCCCCTCATTCTGGGATAGTTACCTGCGCTTGATATCTATATGGATGAACGATGAGTTTGTACCTTATGTTTTTTTTCCTTTTCTAATTTTTGTACTTTGTGAAAATCTTTTTTTTCCCTGAGTCCATTTTTGTATAAGAATGTCAATTTGTATTGTTTTTTTATCTGGCAGCATTTGGTCTGAACATATGAAATTATTTGCACCATTCTTCTGATCGAGCTCTTGACAGACTGGTTTGGATTTTGTATAATTCGCTGTTGCAATACTGCCGCTGTTTTTTATCAGATAATGTTTTTAGTATGGGTTCGTATGGTTTCACCTTTGTTGCATGCAAGTTGCATATTTTTTTTTTGTGGATGTGCTCTGTGCGATGAACATGGCTTTACATATTGGTGGCTTTTTCTTGTTTTTTAAAGAACGTTTCTGCCAAGCGAGCATTCCTCTAATTTTCCTACAATCATCGACAAGGAGTGATTTAGTCTTGCTTTAAGCACCATGTGCATCATTGTCATCTCAAAGATGGATGGTAGATCTGATAGATTTAGCCGTTGCCTTTGGATCTTTTGCTCTTCAGTATCAGTATATATAGATTGTTTTTTTTTTTTCAGAAATTTACGCAGAACAATCACCTACATCCTTGGATTAAACTCTTTCTTTAGGTGCAGGTCTTGGGATTCACATGCGGGTGCACACACACACACACATGCACACAGCCACACATACATCGTGTGGGGCTTGGTTCCGTGTTGTTACCAAGCTATGTGATGGCTGGAAATTGGGGCTTCACCGGCAGAGGATTCAGTTTCAAGTTCTCCTGAACATTTCAGGTGCTTCAAATGATTCAAGAAACACGTTTATTTCTTGGCTTAAACCATGTCAAATCTTGTAAGGGTCATACTAGTCCTTTAAAATGGGCGTAATCCAAACACGGCTGTATACTTCTTTTTTCGACAGAGAAAGCTGGGGTTAGGGAGACCCCTACCAGTTATACAACCATACCATATGGGGTTCGAACTTGCAACGTCCCAACACAAGATGACGTGCACTACACGGCTGTATATATCAAAGATTATAAATTTGTAAGTGTGGCCCTTGAGATCTCTCTCTCTCTCTTAGCTGTGCAAATGAGATTCATTCTCTCATTTGCATGAGATTCCAAATCACATTTGAATGCAACCAAAATTTCAAGATACTGCTGCTTTGTCTTTGATAGCACCGTTTGGTGTATTTTGTATAGTGGATCTGAATTTTCTAGTAACTTTGAAGTGTTTTTTTTTCAAAAAAATCAAATCAGTACATAGAATTTGTTAGGCTCAACAAAAAATGGTGAAATTCTTGAAGCCCATTTGATAAGATTTGCACATTATGAACGCATATGTGTGGGTTTATTTGTTCTTGTCTAGTTGTCTTGCTTTCCTGCAATGAATTTTATAAGCGAAAAATAATCCTATTGTATGGCTAATTTGATGTGATTATCTAAAATCCTATATTTTTTTTATCATTTTTTGATGTCCAAAATCATAAATATTCGATATCGTTAGGACACCTTTACTCTTCATAATTGTGAATTTATGCAAATATCTGACAACTAAGCATAGATACATAGAAAAAAACATACTTGAAATAACAAATTTTTATATAAATAAGCAATTATCCATTCATATAAATAATGGTTTAATATTATATGCAATAATCTTAATATGTATGATCATTCAATTCATGCATGACCTACTAATGCAGGTAAAACAATCATCGTAGGCATGGATAACTTATAATTTTTTTCATTTTATATTTTCTTTCTTAGATAGTGCATGTCATGCTTCGCTATATGCACAAAATACATTTGTTTCTTTTTCTTTATATTTTACTGGTACGATGCATACAATACTCATATTAGAGACTCGACCCAAAGATATATCCAATCAATTTGTATTTTATTACTTTGGCCTTGCTTCTTTTTCCTATTCTCTAGTGAGGGGCGATTCAATCAGAGAAACCCTAACACCTGCATCCTGATATATCAGATATGACTTTCAACTTAAATAATCTCACTACCATCTTGCGACATCGATCATAACTATTCCCTTCTATTCGTGACTGGGGAAGCAACCTTTTGTGCTTTAATAAAATCCCACAAAGCATAGTGCATCTGCTTATTATCTCATTATAAGCTACAAGAGAATTAACATACATATTCTTTATCATTTGATTAATTTTCTTGACATGCATGCTTTAAACAATAAATTATTTGTTTACAGATTCAATAGCCTCTACAGAGCACGAGCACATATGATTTTATTTAACCTATCCTAAGGTTATCTGTCACCCATTTGGGGTACTAACATATATCAGTCCAGTTGATTATACACAAGGTCAAGAGTTACTCATCGGGGCTCGAGGCATCATAAAATAACAATTGCATAATATGCTTTTCATCATGGACATTCTGCAATATATATATACACACATATATATATACATCATTCAATATGCATTTCATTAGTCATCATGTCATAAGCATAAACATCATGCTAACATGCATCGCAAATCCAAATTGTACTCATGCATCAAAATCTAATTTTTATTCATACACAGGTTTAAAATTAGGTAAACATTCTTAAGCATACACATTAAAAAAGCTTGAGTCACATGCATACAATTATTCAAAAAACTTAGAAATGCATTAATATGTACATGTTTGTAAAATTTGAATTACATGAATATGCTTGTAAACTTAAACATGTATTTCTATTTGAAACATATTCGAAATATTCACATACGGATGATTTCAAACCTTTTTGCACACATACATATTTTTGCTCGTAAAATTCAATGGTTTCATAAATATACTTTTTTCTCGTAAAACATGCAATACGAATAATTTTCGAAATTATATATATAAGAATGTAAATATGAAAATTCACGCATTTCAAATAACCTAAAACTATGTATGTTCGTAAGTTATTGTAAACCTACCTCGTAGTGCATAAAGCTTACGATGAGCAAAAAAATCCCAAAATTACCGTTGAGGATTTTACTCTAGAATGTGTAATGTGGATCATACTTTGTCGATAATCCAGACATGAATGAGTATGCATGCGCTTGCCTCTGATTTCGTGTTGCAAGTGCACACGCGTGTGCTAACATTCTGCTTAAGCAAATGAATGTGATATTTTGATGGTTAATCTTGGATGTAGGAATGATGCATGCATGAAAGCAAATGAAGCGATAAATTCAATGAATTTTGATGTAGTTGGTGCAACCAAACAGTCAATTAGTGATTGCAGTGATCATGTTGATAGTGCAGAATCGAATAATATCGAAGATGATGAGTATACTATGTCGATAGGAGAGGGTGAAAGCAATGCACCAATGATATTGGAGAATGTGAATCCTTGGTTCTCATTTAATGGGTTCTCATACAATGAAGAGTAATTGAAAATCATTAAAGCAGAGACATCTTATTTGTATAAACAATTGCATAATAAAAGGTTTAATGATTGTGAATAATTTCAATGGTTGTCAACACATTCAAACAATCGAGAAATTGCTTTGGGCAAAAGGTTTAATGATCTTCAACAATGTCACAAGTTTTTAAAAGATCATGTGATCAAGAATAACTCTAAACCAAAATTCTTAAAGATCTGTAATAATAGAGTCACTGTCGCATGCACAAGGAAGAACACTATATTATGGTTGATTGCCCTTGAAAGATCTATTACACAAGGGTACACTAAGCGAATTTCTTTCAAGTGAAGAGGTATGATAGCATGCATATATGTGGTGGATCACTCAGCAACCTTGTAGTGAAGAATGTGCCTTTCAAGTATTATTCACAAATGCATGCATGATAACTCGAAGATAACTCCAAGAGAAATCATGAATGACATCAGTTGTAAGAAAGGTATGGAGGTTACTTACAAACAAGCATGTCATGGACGAGAACACACTAAGGATATATTATATGGTTCATTCGAACAATCCTTTAAGATGCTTTCTGCCTATTTAGAAAATCTTATAATGCTAACCACAGATTCATTAGGTATATTAAGACTGATCAGAAAGGTCTATATGTTCTTATCCTTTCGACCATGCATCAATGAGTTTTTTAAAGGATGCTCTCCAGTTTTTATAGTAGATGTCACATTCCTAAAAAGAATATATGCGAGTATATTGTTGCCATCCCATAGTATTGATCCTTGTAATGAGATGTTTTTAGTAACATTTATAGTTGTTGATAAGGAGTTCAAAGATTCATGTGCATGGTTTTAAAATACATTAAAGCATGAATTCATACACTTCGATGAGTTTAAAGAGAGAGGGGTATTGACAGTTATCTCATTTAGGCATCCAGGTTTAAAGTATGTTGTCCCCCCCACATGCCTTATATAACATGTTAGATTTTGCATGAAGTATTTGACATAAAACTTTTATAAGAAATTTGATTCACCACTCAATGCACTTTGGTGGAGTGCAGCTCGAGCAACCATGAAACAACAACGCAATTATTTTCTTGACAAAGTTAAGTAACAAAGCACATACAGATACAATTATATTGTCACTCACGTGAAGCTGAAACATTGAGCTAACTATCACTTTCAAGTGAAAAGATATGGTTGTTTAACATCTAATGTAGTGGAGAGCTTTAATTCATGGATTCTCATCATACATGACAAGCCCTCAATTCTACTTATTGAAAAGTTTTGTCTCATGCTAATAAAACTTTTTGAGAAAAGAAAGATTGCGGTGCAGTATATGACAGACGTTGTGGTGCTGAAGGTCAAAGAAAAGCTAGAGAAATTGAAGAAAAAGATACAACAAATATGTGTGCAAGTAGTGCATTGCCACTAACAATGATACAAAGTCCGCAACCAATCTCACAGTTACAATGTTGATATTCAAAGGTGTTTGTGCTCTTGTGAAGACTATCAGATTAGCGAAATTCCTTGTAAATATGCAATCACATGCATTTTGTAAGAGGGCAACCTGCGAGAGAATCACTATGATAAGTGGTTCAAAGTTGAATCATATCGAGCCACATATAATCAATATCTATTCTTTTCGATGACGGATAATGTCTCACACATCACTTCACCTACTCCTATAGTTGTATATCTACTAAAAGTGGTTTGCAAAGACGATCTAAGGTTAATAGACAGAGAAAAAAATACAGAGATGTTGTGGCATACAAGTGCAATATATGTGGTGAGGTTGGCCATAACAGGCAGCATCATGAATAACAATATGTATATATATCCAATATTGTTTAATAAATTATTTTTTTGTATGTATATCTAGTGTTTTTTAATTAATTACTTCTTTATGTATATATCCAGTATTTTTTAATTAATTTCTTCTTTATGTGTATATCCAGTGTTTTTTAATTAATTGCTTCTTTATATGTATATCTAGGTAGTTTGAGATATATGGTTGTACACGTTCTTACAAAAAAAGAGAATGAAAGAGCTCTAAGTTTCAAATAGCAAAGAACAACCGTTCGTACATGAGTATAAGCAATATCCTAAATTATGTATGTATATTTGATATTAATCATATACAATTTATTTTATTATTAGGAACATATTAATGAGAAAGGAAAATCTATAAAAAATAACACCACAAAGTCGAAAGAATATGAGTTTGACAAAGAAACTCTCTTGGCAAGTGACATAAGTGTTAGTTTTATTCGTTTATTTATTTATTTTTTTGTTATGTTTGCATGTAATTTTATTTATTCTTTTGTTACCAAACTGGATTTACTATATAGCATATAGCAAGATTCATAGAAAAACTCCAAGTGTCTCATAACGAGGATAAAAAAAGAGACAACTTGTCGAAAACCCTTTACCTCACCTCATGTTTCTCTTTGAGTTATGAAAGTGATGTTTATATTGTTTTACTAATGATTAATAAAAACTAATTGATAAACCTTATATATTCACAACAAATTATTGCAACTCAAGCACAACAAGCTGGGACAAGTGACTACTTGGATAGCAATGACTTGCCGTATCATTTTCTTGATGCTGACAAGGTATGTTTTTACACAACTTTTTATACTTACAAAAAAAAATTTATTTGCACAACGATGTTATACTAGATTTATGTTGCATCTCTTAATTCCTTTCAACTGGGGCAACAAGCATTGAGTTCTTTCGAAAATAGATATGAAGGAAAATGACTTCAAGCTATAGAATTTCACACCGAACACATATTTAGCAGATAAAAACCTCAAATAAATAATACGATATCATAACTTACTCAATAATGTATTTTTTTGTGTATGTTTATGATCTCATTTTCATGCATATATGTTGCAGGTTATTTTTTTGGCACAATTTGGGTTTGACTGTTACAAAGATTGGACGACACAGAGGATGGAGGATGTTCCTCAACAAGAGAATGAGTAATTACTTTGCATTTGTTTATTAACTCATTTCGTACATCTACATGTTTTTTACTTGGTATTTTCTCATTTTACATATATGACTGTGTTAGTACTTGAGCAGAAACTGGAGTTTGAATTTCATGCAAGTATGTGTTTATATGTCAGTTGTTCACTAGTTTGAGATGTTTGTTATAATTAATTTTTTGCTAATAAAGAATTATTTTCAGCAAGATGTCATACATATAAGGAATCATATGATCAAGTTCTACAAGCACATGTGTGAAAGACAATGAAAAAGGAATATATCAGTTAGAGAGGTGTCGAAAGAGTCTGCCCAGCTAGCTGAGCTATGAACAATTATGCACATTTTTAATAGATCAAGTTAAACTTACATTTGTAATTGGATGGGTGAAGTTAAACTTTATAGTTGAATTGATCAAGTTAAACTTTGACTATAACTTTGTAATGAAATTCATATATTGAATGTAACTTTGTAATGTTATATGATTTTGTGTAAACTAACTGTATTTAGTTTTATGTTAATCATATTGACTTGTTTATATATGGAGAAACAATTTTGCAAAACTGTCTAATTTTTGTCGATCAGTAGAATTTTCACAAATATACTTTACGAGATTTCAGAACATATATGCGAAAAAGTATGATTCAAGAAATTCACAAAAAAAATATCACAGATTTGAGTTTCATAAATATTTAAGTATGATATTCGTGATATCTAGATGGTAATAAATAACTTCAGGCGAGAACGTGCAATATATGCGAAAAAGTAAGCTATTTGCGAAATTAGTTGTAAGTGTTTCATACATATATTAAGTAAGCTATATGCGATTTCGAAAACAATATGATATTTGCGAGAGGTGTTTCGCAAATATATTTATGCAAAATATTTTATTATATGTGATACATGTAGGATATTTGCGATTTTAGTGTGCATAAAAAAACTTGGGGTTTTGGATTTAAGTGGGTGTTGGACATATTCAATGGGCAGTACAATTTTATCGCAAATGTGTAAATTCACAATTGCAAAGGGTAAAGATGTTCTAATGATGTCAGATATTTATGATTTTAGACATCAAGAGAATATAAAAAATTATAGGGTTTTTAAAAAATTGCGTCAAATTAACCGTATGGTCATCTTCCGTCTTATAAGCTCCCATAAGTTGGATTTTCTGCATGTGGTCCGTGAGATTTCCTTTGGCATCAAGCATTATTTTTTTAACAAATAAATCAAGCAATACGTCATTTAACTTGATGATAGTTCATGTCCCTATATTTTAAGGCTAAAACTATGGAAGCGATAAAATCAGTGTAGTAAATTAGACGTTTCTTCTATTGAATAATACGTAGGACTTGTTTCCGAGAGAGATTTCAAAATCGTCACAAAAGTAAGGCAGAGAAATCCAACTTGCATAAGATGATTTTAATTTTCTCTGACAGAAACGTTTCTAGGCCTTCCAGCCATGAATGTTTAAAATGCGGGCCCGAATAATACCAAGAGAACATTTTAAAAATGGCATGGCCTTTATATTTAATTTGACAAGTAAACTTCACAAGGCACCGAAGGCAAACTTCCAAATTCAGAAATAAAATAAGGCTCAGAAACAATACATTTTGTTAACAGGAAGAGCCTAATGACCAACCATGGTCAACTATCCAAAGAATAACAAAACCTACAAAATTGAAGCTGAGGATTGTGTTGTATGCCATGCTTGATGATGTAAGTAAATGGCACAATTAAGGAAAATAAAAGCCCACAAATAATTATATTAGCACTATGTAACCAAGCTAGGGTTCAGTATCATTGAGTGAGATTGGCATTGCCATTCTGCCATGGCCAGTACAGTTGGATATCGGGCCGTGTACGTGCAATGGGCTTCAGCTTATACTGTTAGCTACGGCCCCAAAAGCGCAGATAGCTAGTCAATGGTTAAGCTGCCGGGCCTGGGCTTTCTGTCTTTTATTTATGCCTGGAATCGGCTAGCCCGTATCAACAGAAGGCAAAGGGGATACGGGCAAGCGAGCACAAGTGAGATAGCTGGATGGTTAGGTTGCACTATCATAATCACAAGGGTCTTCTCCTGTTTGAATCCCACGGGAGAGAAAAAAAAGGGTTCAAGTATGGGCTTCTGCTTAAAAGGGCTCAAGACAAGGGTGATGCATTGTGTTATTCCTCTGTAGTGGACTATTTCTTATCAGCTTATGTTCTTGCTATTTTTGTTCTCATCGTGTTGGTGATTTGGTATTGGAGCATGATGTTAATTATTTGGTAGTTGGTATAAAATTGTATAAGCAGCTCCTACAATGACGCCAGTTCCATGAAAACAAGTCATCTAAAACAGATGGCTGTTGCTTTCCCATAGAAGTTGAGAATTGCAGAGAAAACGGACCAGACAGCAACTGACCTCAAAGCTCACCAAACACACCTCTTTAGAATCCAAATACAATTTAGTAAATACCACTTGAACTGTCTTATTGAATGCATCCCTAGGTACTCATAAGACGTTTAGATACCTATATAAAAGAGCTGGGGAGGCCCATATTCCTGTCAAAACAACTGCCAGATCCTGAGTTGGTGGTCCATCACTATGATTCAAGCAAGCCACCAAAAAGAGCTTGGTGACTAAAAGCCCTGTGTGGGAGCTGTTGGGAGTGGTGATGAAATTGGTGGATTTGGCAACTTCCTGATGAGGATGTGATTGAAATCCACCCATTTATAACATCATCTCTCATCCCAACACCGCTCCCACCTCTGGCTCCCCTCTGGAAACGGGGACTCCAAGCAATGGAAGCACTTGGGATTTGGTGGATCGCCCATCACCGCTCCCAACTATGGCTCCCAAACTGTGCAAGAAAGATTTAAACAAGCACCCAAGGGGTCTGCGCTTGTCTGGCAGGAGCAGTTAGTGCATGTCACCTTGTGTTGAGAGGTTGCAAGTTAATGGTATAGTTGGATAACTGTTAAGGGTCAGACTAACCCAGCTTTCTCTGTTGAAAAAAAAGATTTAAACAAGCAATGCAGTGGGTGAAACTTTTTTTTTTTGAAAGGCAAGCTGGGGTTAAGCAGACCCCTACCAGAACAGCCGCTTACCACATGGGATACTGCCTCGGTGGGGAAGTGGGTGTAACTTAACATAATGAATCACTCAAACCTGCATTTTTATTACTGGATCAATATCAAACACCCATCCATCGAGTATACGCACTTTAAGAACATAAAGAGAGCGACAAAAGATACAATAAAAAGTGGACTAAACTTTTAACCCTTGATACCAAAAAATATTACCATGAGGGAAGAGATAGTCCCAGAGATGGCAAAGACAGTGCCCAAAAGCACAATAGTGGCATCCAAAACCATCTCCTTCCAACCTAACCCTCTCCTAAATGTCAAAAAATGGAACAGAGCAGGCAACACAAACCCCAGAACACAACAAACACTGCTCCCCACCAATGACAAGAAATCAGCAAAGTTTGGCACCAGGAGTGCCACCAATGTGGTCACCAAAACCACCAACCACCTCAACCACAAGGAGTACATACCCTCAGTGATCCTCCTCTCCATCACCTCATGAACTGGGTTCATCATCAAAGGGAAGGAGAAGAAGAGGTTTATAGCAAGGGCCAACTGCACAAGGTCAGTGCCCAAGCTCTTGGCAAAATTGGTGGTGATGATGTCCTTGGTCATGTCTCCAAATGCAAAGTAACCAAGTGCACCAAATGCTCCATACATCAAAGAGATGAAAGCTATTGAAACAGCTAGCACCTTGCCAAACTTCTCCTTCTTCTCAGTCTCTGACTCCAAGGGCAGAACCATCCCTATCCCCTCAAATGCGTAGACAGCCACCCCAAGACCATAGAACATCAACCCCCATCCACCATTGAAGGCGTTCAATTCCGGTTTTTTCTCCAAGAAGATGACCAAATCCTCTGCCATCACAGCCCCCATGGCCGAAAGATCCACGACGTCGGCGAAGATACTCAAAGGAGCCAAATGGGTCAGTCTCCGAATCGAATTCACCCCCAATTGGAAGGGGAAAATGCCCCATATGAATACAGATTTGGGCAAGAGACCCAGAATTTTGTGGTGATAATGAGAGAGGAAGGTGGAGACCAAAGTGTTTGATATGAAGATGAGGTAGCTCGCGCAGAAACCGGCTTGGCTGAGCACGATCATCACGTCGACCGCGAGACGTCCCGGCGATCCACAAACGGCGTATCCGAGATCACCGAAGCTGCTGATTTTCCAGAAGCCCTCGGCTTCGAGCTTCCTCCTGGTGTGGACCAGAAGCATCATGCAGTAGTAGGTGAGAAAAGCCACAAGGAAGATCATGAGGACGCCGGAGACCCATCCGGTCTTCATGAAGGTGTAAGGCAAGCCCAGAACTCCCGCACCAACGATGGCGATGAAGATGTTGGCGAAGGTCTTGGGGATGGACGAGAGTTTCTGTGACTTCTGGAGGAGTGGGGTGTTCTCTCTCGGAAGGGAGAGGTTGTGGGTAGAAGAGCTTGCTTTGTTTGAGAAAACCATCTTGCTCTAGGGTCGCAGTTTGATGGTTTTCTTGTGGATCTTTTTGAAGCAGAGGGATTGGGTAACAATTGGAGGAAATATGAAAATAATTGGGATAACTGATTGGATGCAGAGGGAATTGTTATGGGACACTCATCAATTGGGGTACTAAATTCAGGGGATTTTGAAGGTGGGTGGTGCAGAAGCAAAGGGTATGAAGATTTTGCTTGTTATGGCACACCCATCTAAGGTTAGGGTTTGATGGATTTGGAATTGGATGGTCTGTCAGAGGGTGGTGCAATAAATTTTTGGGTGCTGAATTCAGGAAATTTTGAAGATAGTGATATAGAAGCAAAGGGTATCAGATGATGATTCTGCTTCCTTTTGACAATTTGTATCTCAAATTCAGGGTCTAGAGATGGATGAATGGTTTTGGGAGAAAAAGGTTGATCTTATTGTGTGAGAAATTTATGGTAGGGGGGAGGAATGTTCAGAAGAAAAGCTGGAGGAGAGTTTGGGGAGAGATTAGGATTCAAGATCTTGGGTGGGAGCGAGAGGATGTGTGGGAGATGGGCTAGACAGGCTATGAGGTTGGGGAAGAGATTTTCATAAATAAAGGGAGGGATGCAACACAATCTTTCTTGGAGATGTGCCCTGAGTTTTTTTTTTATCAAATTTCTAATTATTTTATTTCACTTCACAAGGATGTTTTTGTTCTATTGGTGACTACTTATTGAGTGTAAAGTTTTGATGATGTCAATGGTGGGTGGTCCTCTTCGGCAGGGCGAGGCTGGTTAAAGAAAATAAAAAATTCCAAGATTGGTACTCATTCCTAATTTAGTTTTTTTTTTTTTTTGTTAAAGTGGGGAAGTATTACAAGATTTTAGTTCACATTAACGATTAGAACCTTGGGATTTACTTTTCCCATATTAGGATTTGTTTGACTGAAGAAGAATAAGAATTTAGTTTACATTTTCGGCTTAATTAGTATAAAATCTGATTACACAACTAAGAAAGATTGCCACTAAGTGGTTCACATTCCTAAGCTTCTTTTTGTTTTTGTCTGCATTTTATTCTCGATGTGGCAAAAGAAGAAACCATCAACTCAAATGGGCTCACGGATTGCCTATGATTTACTTGTTTGTGCTTGTTTTGGTATTGATTGTGTGCAATTTGGTGATGGTTCATTTAGATTACATCAACAACGTCATGCATGGCAGTGACCTGCTTGATAGCTACCCATCTTGTCATTTTCGATATGGGTGTGGTGTTCATCTAGAGAAATGTTGAGATGGATGGTCCATCAACAGTGAATCTTCATAAAAAAAAATGATCTTTTTACTAAAAAGCAAAAAAAAAAAAAACAAATTTGCTAAATATTGTAACAAATATATTGTCAAATAGAATATAGTTATTTTTTGGTAGATAATAACAAGCTTGTCACGATTTTGACAAAAATATTTTTCTTTTTAGTTAATTTTGGCACAAGTGTAACAAATATATTCTCAAATATAATATAGTTATTTTTTGGTATATAATAACAAGCTTGTCACGATTTTGACAAAAAATATTTTTCTTTTTAGTTAATTTTGGCATAATGATTGAAGGTGTGTTTGTATGAAAATGGATCATAGCAGGAGAAGAGAAGTTTGAAACGTAAGAAAGCCTTTAGATGGTCAGAACTTTAGAGATGAATTTCATGGTTGAAATGATGGCTTGGTCTAAACTCAAGGGGTTTGGCGTAGTGGGATTGGGGCTTAGACCGTTTGACCGGCAGTCTAAGTTCAAATCCCATGGGCGACACCCCCTCATGAGCCGAAGCTTGGCGACTCATTGGGGTTGAGGGGTAAGCCCCAATGCCTTCTGCTCCAAAGTCCCCTAATTTCTAATGAAGAATCCCCTTTACGTGGCCATGACTCCCAATTGGATCGGATCTAAAGAAGCTAAATATATCACGAGTCTGACCCATTTGCATCCCTAACCATGGGCAGTGCAGAAATGCATGAGAAGTGCATTTCTACATAAACCCCTCACTTTCAGTGGTATGCAAACACTCTCAGACAATGTTGTGAATGTTTTAATGCCAGAAAATAGATATTTAAATTTATCCGATTCAGATTTTTTTTCAAATAAATCATAAAATGTTTCAAGATATTTTTTAACTATTTTTAGTGTTTTAATATTTTTGTAACATGTGTCAACTGCTGGTTAAAATTTGGTTGCAGTCCGAATGGAAATCGTCCAGTTCACCGGAATCGTTGGCTTACCACTTCCGTGGCCGATACTAATTTGACAACATTGCTTCAGATGAAGTAGGGGTGTCAACGGGTCTTGGTTGGGTTCAGGTGGAATTAGACTTGGATCTGATTTTTTAGTATGGTATCAGGTCCAGACCCAGGTCTAAGCGGGTTTACTATAAGAGAAGCCATACCCAGACCCGATAAAAACTACATGAACCAGACCCCGGCCATACCCTGTAAAATAATATTTATTATCATTTTTTACATTAAAAATTGTGGGTCTTAACCGGAAGTCGGATAGGGCCCGGGTCTGGTATAAAATTTTACAAACTATACCCAGGTCTTAATAGAGTCTTCTTATTTGTCACCATACCCGGACCCTATAGGATTTGGTCTGGGTTGAGTTCGGGTAAACCAGACCCGTTGTCAGAAGCCATTCATGGCTGATAGGGATGGCAGTGGGGTGGGACGGGGCGGGGGACAAGGTCTCCACCCCCGCCTTCATCCCTGTTTCATGTCCTTCATCCCCGGTTCAAACGGGGATGAGGCGGGGTGGAGATGAGGCAGGGAAAAGTGGTAGGGACGGGACAGGGCGGGAATCAGGCGGGGATCGTGGCGGGGTGGGGAAAAGGGTACGTCCATCCCCGCCTCCATCCCCGAACGGGGATGGATTTTAACCTTCGTCCCCGCCTCCATCCCCGGTCCAAATGGGGCGAGGCGGGGGTCCGCTTTCCCCCGGTCCACTGCCATCCCTAATGGCTGATACTAATTTTGGCAACATTTTTAATATTATTTTAATAGTATAATAACAAATCATTTTGTGCACTTGCTTGCATTTGGAAACCACCATTTGTTTCCATGCTTGTGTATTTGAGGGCAATTCTGTCTTATTGAGATTTTTATACGTAGGTTTTACAAGAAACTCATCATGTGCTTATCGAATAATTATTTAGAAGCGACAAGGCCGGCTACACACACTTAATGTCAAAAAAACAAAAACAAATGAGGCACTGAACCTTAGAAAAGTGGTGGCTAAGAACGAAGATAGCTACTGCAGCACCACTTTTCTAAGTTTTTTTACCCCCCCCGTCTCAGACATGCCTGACAACCATCCATCTGAGAGCAGATTAGGTGATCTGTGACATCTTTACCGTCCATTGCTTCATCTTACAAGGACCTCATGATCCTTGTGTACATTGTGGACGGTGAGGATGCCAAATCACATGATGTGCTCAAGAGCGAATCACTGGGTGAGATTAGCAATGACAATCACAAACCCTACGCGTCTCACTTGAAATTAGCTACAGTACAGAGGGGTGAGGTTTGTGGTTGTAAAAGCTAGGTAAGAGTGCAGCTTTGAACAGGATCCGCTCTCTCCATCTACTCTCCATCCATCTTGGCATTTCTTGATTCATGAGGGGAGCAACTTGCAGTTCGGGTTCATAAGAGATTCATTTGGATCCAGTTTAGTTTAAGAATTTATTTGATCTTAAATATATTTTTTTAATGTAATAATTAAATTCATCTCTAATCCAAAATAAAATTAGGGTTTCCCATGTTTTCCTATAAATACCCAATATAAGAAGAGGTTGATTTGAATTGAAACTTGTTATTTTCTTTGATTTTTATGTATTAATTAAATTTTTATTTTCATTAATCTTGCTTTGGTAGCCTAAACCTGTAAAAGTAGCATAACTTAGCCGGGTTTTTTTTTTTTTTTTGCTAATTGAGTAACCGATTTATATTAGAGAGCGATAGAGCAGCATTTGACCTTGTGATATCCATCATTATTCAAGGAATCTTGGAGGGTATGACCTTGAGTTATCATCCAAGAAGTCTCCCTCTTTGGTGGGACGTCATGCAACCTTTCATAGGGGCACATTTTGTGAATGATTTGCTGTCAAATTGTCCAGCAAAGTGTGAAACACAGAGACAGACAACGGAAAAAATAAAGGCATGCAACCTTTCTGTATCAAATGCATAGGGGCATGCACATTTTGTGAATTATTTGCTCTCAACTTGTGGAGCAAAGTGTGGAAGAAAATATAGAGCCAGCCAATGGGGAAAATAAAGGCCAAAACGACAGAAGAAGGATAGCTCCTTCCTCACGATATGTCCCACAATGGCCATTGGCTGCCATATGTCTATGCTTCAATAATTTATGATTAAATTAACATCTTCCCTACCCACCTCTCTCTCTCTCTCTCTCTCTCACACACACACACACACACACTAGTGATTCACATGGGAACATGGTCTGAAAACTTGTGCATGATATAAATTCGAGCACTCAGCATAGGGCCAAATAAAATTCTCAAGTTGGTGCAGTAAAAAGTTTGGATTTAATTGAGTCTCTCTCTCTCTCTCTTCCCCTAAAGGAGGCTTGACTTTGCTACTCTAAACCAACCAAATAGATCCTACATCCATATAAGGTAATATTTCTGCAAGGTCACTGTAAAAAACCCTAATACGAGACACAAACATTTACTTGTCTTATTTGATTTCTAAATTAGCTAATATAGAGGGAAGCAGATCAGGTCATGCCGAACATGAGCGTTTTTGCTCATGCCGACATCGTGGCCATCCGATTTGCATTTTAAAAAGGTCAAAAGTCAACAAAACCACGTGGCATTCATCTAAAATGCAAACAGACGGCCACGATGTCGGCATGAGAAAAAACTCTCATGTTCAGCATGACCTGATCTGCTTCCAATATAGACATGTGTTACTTCTGTGTTGAGGGTTAGGCAAGAAGAAATCTATTGTGGCCCTCAACCACGATATCATACAGTTGTAGACATGCACTGTTTTTTTTTTAGTTTTACTCGGAGAAACCACCTCAGGCGCAGAGACCTAGCCGTGCTGGCTCAGCCTGCTGTACTATGTCCCAAATAAAACTCCGAGGGCTTACCCCTTGATCCCAGAGAATCATCAAACTTCGGCTTATGCAGGGGTGACGTGCCCACGGGATTTGAGTTTTGACTGCTCGCCGTCTAGGCCCCATCTCACTACACCAAACCCTTCGGGTCTAAAACGTATTGAGCCAAGCTGAAGCAAGGTTATTTATTTTTATAGGCAAGCTAGGGTTAGGCAGACACCCACCAGTTATACAACCATACCATTGGGATTTGAACTTGCAACGCCGGCCCAACACAAGGTGACGTGCACTAACTGCTGCTACGAGACAAGCGGATAGCGATAAAGTAGAGTTTCAAAGCTGGAAGCAATAGAATTTGAAGTCAAACTAATTTCTTGCAAGCCAAACATTTTGACCATGTTCAGCTTGCCAATCCTATTTTAAGAGATTGAACTAACACATTAAAAGCCAAGCACCAGCAGAACCCTGAGAAGCTCGTCTGGTTTTCCAGCCCTAGCTAGAAGCAACCACCGACTTGACTATTAAATGAAACTATTTATAGTCTCAATTATATTCTATTTATGGTCCTGTGTCTTAATAATGCTTAATCATATAGTAAAAAACATGACTGAAAGTACTCCACCCTGTGATGCAAGGTAGCATAGATCATCAAATGCTTTGAATCAGGAAGGTAAACCACAACTAGGGGTGGGCATATCCGGCAGGACCGGCCCAGTCTGGCCCGCTAATGGACTGAGCTGATCGGGCCCGACCCATTTACTAACGGGTCGGGTTTTGGCTCAGTTTTTAATGGGCTCGGGTTTGAAGAAATTAAGCCCATGGCCTGTACCATTGGCCCAGTGGGCTAATGTGAAGCGGGTCAGGTTCGGCCCAGCCAAGCGTGGACTAATATTAAAATGCATAAATGCTTGATTGAAATTATGGGTTAATGAGAGAATAACAAATTCCTAATTAGTGCAACTAATTCCTAATTAGTGTAACTAATTAAGTAAATAGTAATAATTAATAAATAACAAGGTCTCATGCAACTAGTTAGGTAAATAAGAATAGTTACCCAAGTTACTATGCAACAGCTAATTTAAAAAAAATTATATTATTAAAAAATAATAAATAACTCAAAGGCTCAACCGGCCAGCTCGAGCCCAACTGGGTTTTGGCTCGGTACCTAATGAGCCTGAGCCTAAAATCATGGCCGAAACCCAGCCAATGACAGGCCAGGTCGACTTGACCCTTCAGGCCGGTTGCCCACTGCAAACCACAACCAAGAAAAAAAGTTTCATTCTAACAAAAGAGAAATCACAAAATTGATTCATTTTGGTAATGACAGGCCCGGTCACGAACTTGGTTGGTTTGTATAAGACGTGATTTTTTAAGGTTTTTTTTGGTAAAATGCTATATAAACCCTTTCTTTATAAAAACTATTTTTTTAGGGTTTTTTTTTTTCGTCTCTCTCTCTGCGTCGGGGGCATCGAATCATGCTCAGTTCTTTCCCCATCACTACTATAATCGGATGAAGAACTAATGACAAAAGGTGCATGGTTTGGAAGATAGGGAGGGTTTATAAGGAGATGAAGAGGGAAAGAGAGTCATAGTACATGGCATACTTGATGTTTCTTCATATCACATATGTTAGTCAAGAAAGTGGGAAAGAAAAAGAAACTGATAAGATGGATAACATGTTAATTTTGACATTTTTTTGCTCTACAAAATTCCTCAATACGTTGAAACATTTTGTGTTATCCATCCAAGATTTTTGCTTGCATTAGGTGAAGAAACAATTTGAAGGGTATTGTAATATTTGAAAAGAAAAAGAAACTGATAAGATGGATAACATGTTAATTTTGACTAATTTGAAGTAATTCTCAAGACTCAAAGGTCAGTAAGAAGGGTATTGTAATATTTTTGCTTGCTTTAGGTGACGAAACAATTAGGATAAAAGGATATTGATATTAGGTATATATGTGGCTAGAAGGTCACATCTAAAAAGAATGAACATAGAGAAATTAACCGGTCATAACCAAAAGCTGGTGATATTGAAAGGGACCATGTCTGTCCTGTCTGTTGTCCCGGCCTTCTCCTTCCTGTTAGGTGGGGAGCACCAAGGAGAACGCACGTGTGGTCCAGATTCAATATCACCAACTTTTCATAATGTCGAATATTACAGGATATGAGAAGACCACAGTTATAGATCTGGTTATCGAGATTTTCTCAACAAAGAAAACCTCGTGATCAATTAAAAAAATTGTTTTCCTTGGAAATATCTTACAAAACATTTTATATATATATATCTATATATATATATATATATATTTATTAAATAAATAACATGATAATATCATGATAAAAACATGTCAAGACAGATTACAACAACTTAGGTTTTCCTTAGCAAATGTATGTTATGTTTTGGACAATACAAAGGAAACACTCCCCCCAACAACCCCAACACCATCATCTATCACACCTTGGCTGGCCTCCGGTTGGTAGAACCCTTAAGGTCCCCTACCCACTGGAGAGTACACCCAGCTTCCACCTTGCGGCAAGGGATGCCACCCGTGGGTTTCGAACTTTTGTGATGTCTCGTCAACTTGGTGACATTCACAAGTTGCCCTTACCAGACGAGCTGAGCCCTTGTGAGCAAAATGTATGTATGTATGCAAAGAAAGGAAGAATCCATTGATCACCTGTTCCTGGGTTGTCCGAGAGCTAATAAGATTCGGTCCTATATTTGTTTCATGTTTGGTAAGAAACCCACCATTCCTCATAGCTCTCTGCAAGAGTCCCTTCTTTGGTGGGGTCGTTGCCGGTTCTCTCCCAATCAATCAAGTCCAACGTGCCTAGTTGACTACGTTTCAAATTGTTATTTTGGAAAACCTTGGGCTTCCGCAACCAGATTATTTAAAAGGTTTAGCATGCATCAGATTCAACATATAATGTGCATTTGTAGCATAAAAAGTGATCCGTCCGGCTCTTGGGAGATGCAGTAATGCAGGCCTGTGGGTCCCGCCCCCTGCTCACTAGTTAAAAGTTCATATCTTCAACCAGTATAGGAACCGATGACAGATCGGGTATGCCATCCGTGACTCTCAAGGCAGAGTCGATAGATCAAATCTCATTGATGGGGGATTTCATGGATGGGTGCGGATTCTATACTCCATTTCAGATTCGGTTCGCATTATAATTGTAGCCTCAAGGAAAAGCGGGTCTTATTAGCAGATTTCTGCAAGGAAGAGGTGCAGCTGATGGCAACTTCCTATCATTGATTCATGGATTATGGAGGTTTGAGAGAAGTCTGGTCCAGTATATCCCAATTGAGTCTAATGTGTTGGCGAGAACTCTCGCGCCATGGTTGTAACAGACCATGATAAACATTGGTGCAATATGAACCCGGACTGGGTTCCTTCAATGTAAATACGAAGCAGGTTATATGTTCCTCCCCGAAACAGGCAGATGTGTGTTCTCGGGTCTGAATGAGTGCCACATATGTAAGCATGTGGGGCTCATTTCCCCGTGTGTGTCTGCATCACTTAGCATCGAAGTCCAGTGTTTTTGCAAAGACTAAAGTATCATTTCCCGCCATTAGCGCCATGAAACAACGTTTCAAGTAATGTACCAAAATGATCTCCTCCAGCCAGAAAATGGAGGATAACATTTTGTTTTCGCCCTAAGCAACACCTATGCTTGAAGAGTCTCAACCTCAAAATATGTCGCCCTCTCCATTCTGGATCACCCTTACACCTCCGGAGGAGCACCCTTTGTCGTCGTCTGCTGTCGTGGGAGCGCCCTTTGTCATCGTCTGTTGCCGGAGTACCTTTTACCATCGTCTGTTGTCAGACCACCCTTGTTCATGCAATTAAGGATCTATCAGATATTAAATCAACAAGAGCAGATTCAAAAGTATGCTCTGCAACTAGTAGCTCCATGTTCTTCTGCAGAAGTTCTGACAACAACTCTGTATCAGGGGTCAGATCCCACATATCCTTTACAAGCAAACAAGCTCATTCGTAATGGAAGCCCACTACACCATTCAAATCGATACAGTTTCTCAGATATTTTTTATGTTTAATATTGTTTCAATTGGTGGTTGTACATACTCATCGAAGAGAAATAATTGAAGATCTTTACAAAGAATGGGTTGACCCTGCCAAAGAAAAGGTGATTCAGTTATTTGTAATGATCTTCGAGTTATTATTTACCATGCCAATAAAAGTAATGATTTATAGTATTAGCATGTTTTGACGTGATTCATACGACAAATATCGTAATAATTGACATTAACAAACACATAATATCTATTTACAATGATTCATACTTTAAATAATATGCAGCGAGTTTAATAGAAATCACTAAATAAGCAACGATTTGAACACACACATCGATGTACATATCGTATAATATACTACAAATCGATACAATAATTCAGCATAATCGATTATTCATATTACAAATCGATACGATAAACGTAAGTACTGTTATGCCTCACAAACCCTGAATAACAGCAATCGTGGTAACTTCATAAATCATAAATACAAATCAAGAAGCCTGATCCATCATATATTGAATGACACATAGTTTGGTAACAAAGCCAAATCGACATGATTTATGAGTTATGATTTATACGTTTAAAGCGACAATGATTTATACATTTAACGCAATAGTGATTTATGATATATAAAGTTACCAAGATTTGTACTCAAGTTTGCTAAATCATACAACGAGGTTTACTGTTGAAGCCCAAACGTTACAACCATATGTACTTATAAAGGGTGCGATTTATACATCGACTTGTAAGTTTGAAGCAACGATTTATATGTTTAAATTAGAAATGATTTATACGTTTGATGCAATAGGGATTTATAATTGTTGATGATAGCAATTCACGTGACAATTATTTAATTACCGGTATGACGCTTTAAAGTATTTTTCATAGAAATCGCTAAAGGAGCAAGGATTTGAATACGCAAATGGCCACCTCATGTCCCTACAATTGTTATTCTTCATGCACAGGTTTCAATTACATACTACAAGTATCTAACCCTAAACCCTGTGCCCGAAACCCTGAACCCTAAACCCTAAACACTAACCCTAAACCATAACCTCTAAACCTGAAACCTCGAATCCTAAACCATAAACCTTAAACCCTTTTCCCGAAACCCTAAACCCTTTACCCTAAACCCTAAACCTTAAATCATAAACCCTAAACTCTGACCCTAAACCATAACCCCTAAACCATAAACCCCTAAACCATAAACCCTAAATATCTTACTAAACCCTAATGGCTAACAGTAAACCCTTAATATATTACTAAACCTTAAACCCTAAACCCTAACCCTAACCCTAAACCCTAAACACTAACCCTAAACCATAACCCCTAAACCTGAAACCATGAACCCTAAACCCTAAACCTCTAAACCTCTAAACCTCTAAACCCTAAACCCTAAACCCTAAACCCTTAATATCTAACTAAATCCTAACGCTAAACCCTAAACCCTTAATAAATTACTAAACCCTTAACCTTAAACCCTAAACCCTTAATAAATTACTAAACCCTTAACCTTAAACCCTAAACCCTAAACCCTAGACCATAACTCCGAACCCCAAAACCCTAAACATCGTGTTGATTTGTTCTTTAGTAAGTCTAAACATTGTGTCAATTTGTTTAAAGTTATTTCCTTTCCGCTTTTTATGAATCAGTCATTAGGTAAATCGTGATACGACATATCGTTCACGTAGAAAATGCTCGTAAAAGCAAATCGCGATAAGATATTGTTCACATAGACAAAGCTAGTAAACAAAAAGCGCTATGTGACAAATCATTAACGATTTAGGTCCGTTGCTGTACAGATCTTGATAGAACACTTTTTCTATAAAACAGTGATAACAATTTGCTACTTTAACTTAATGTTTGTTGTTGTACAAATCGTGATAGAACACTTCTTCTATATAACAGTGATAGTGATTTATAACTTTTTAATAGTTATCAAGTTGTAAATCGATTTGTACTTTACTAAGTCTAAACATTGTATCGATTTGTGTACACGTGCGTAAAACCCTATTCTATGTAAAACCCTAATATAGATCTGTGTAAAACCCTATTCTATGTAAAACCCTACCTGACCCGTTGTCCATGTCTAAAACCCTAATCTATTTAACCTCTCTTCCTCTTTTCTGCGGCAGCGCAACTTCTTCTTCTTTTTCTTTTTTCTCTTATGTCTTCTTCTTCTTCTCCCTTGTATTTTTTTTCTTCTTTGTTCTTCTGTGTTCCTTCTACTTGTGCTTGATAGATGGGTTTTGATGCTGATAACGTAGTTGTTTCACGCCGTAAGGAAAGATCTGTATAATCTTCGATGATGATTATGGTTGTTATCTTTTATGTATACATTGATATATTCATGACACATACGACTATAGCTTATTTATTGTAAAGTATATCGAAATTTACACAGAATATAACGACCATAATCATCTTCAATCGTTGCCGCCATACGGGAGCAAGCATAAATATTATGCATGATAGACAGGGGGTGATGTTGATGCTCATCTATTTGATCTATTCCTACTGTCGGACCCTCCATTGTTTGCAAACCGTAATTCTTAGTTGGAAAAATATTTGCCTACCTTCGATATACATCATGACAAATATGCACATAGAATCGGTTGCTTCAAGGGGACAGTGCCTGAGCTGATGTTTGTGAAACATATTCGCATATATACCTCTCTAGAGCTTTTGCTAGCCGAAATATGAACTTTGTGCCAGGAGTGATAACATTGGAGGATCTCTGAAAGCAAAGAATGTGCAACACTCTGAAAGCAAAGAATGTTCAACTGAGGATATTTGCATGAGAAGCAAAGAATGTGTAGCACTCATATATTTTGTAAATGAATGTGGTTGTAATGTATCGTTGAAGTTAACTCGATTTATAGTTTACTATGCCTAAACATCGTGTCGATTTGTTTATTGTATTTTCCTTTCTGCTTTTTATGAATAAGACATTGTATAAATCACGGTAGGACATGTTCACTTATACAAAGCTCATAAAATTAATTCGCGAAAGGACAATCGATATCAAGCAAAAAATTGTATATCATCTTAAAAATCGTTGAAGTTAACTTGATTTATAGTTTACCATGCCTAAACATTGTGTCGATTTGTTTATTGTATTTTCCTTTCGACCTTTTATGAATCAGTCATTGTATAAATTGCAGTAGGACATGTTCACTTATACAAAGCTCATAAAATTAATTCACGAAAGGAAAATCGGTATCAAAGAAACTTTTGTATATCATCTTAAAAATCGATACTAGAAAATACCTAATATCTTACACATCGATATACATATCGCATAATATATTAATCATCGATACAACAATTTAGCATAATATCGATTTCTATCATGATTCTTTATATCGATTTAAGATATTGTTTTGATTATTAATATCGATTTAAGATATTGTTTTGATTCTAAATATCGATTTTTAAGATATCAATACGATTTTTCAAATCGATTTATGATATTGTTCTGAATCTTAATATTGATTTCTATGTTGATTCTTAATATGGATTTAAGATATTGTTTCATTCTTAATATTGATTTAAGATACTGATTTGATTATAAATATCGATTGTTAAGATATCAATAGGAATTTACATATAGATTTAAGATGCTGTTTTGATTCTTAATATCGATTTAAGATATTATTCCGATTCTAAATATCAATTTTAAAGATATCAACATGAATTTCTAAATTGATTTAAGATATTGTTCTGAATCTTAATATCGATTTCTATGTTGATTCTTAATATCGATTTATGATATTGTTTTGATTCCTAATATCATTTTAAGACATTGTTGTGATTCTAAATATCAATTTTTAAGATATCAATAGGAATTTTCATATCGATTTAATATGTTTTGATTCTTAATATTGATTTAAGATATTGACTTGATTCTAAATATTGATTTCTATCCTGATTCTGTATATCAATTTATAAGCTATCAACAGTAATTTTCATATCAATTTGTATGATATTTGATAATCCGATTGTGTTATACTATGATAATATTTTCGCAATAAAGGCAGATCTTTGTGGCCGACAACGATGTCATTTTAAAATCTTTTTTTATAAGACGTGAACCACCAAAAATGTGAACTGACAAAAAAACTTTGGCGGGTCCCATAAGCATTAAACTCCTCGGCTATAAAAGGAGTTCTTCGCAATATTTCCCCCTAATCGTTCTACAAAAATTCTAATGCTTCATCTTCTTTCTTCGGAGCACCCTTTGTCATCTCGGTAAGTTTTTGCGTTGTGCAGGTTTCCAATGGCTTACATTCCTAATAGAAAAAATGCTTTATCATCAGCGGAAAAAACTCTTGACGTAATCGTCCAAGAGTATGCTTTGTATGAGCAAGTAGAAGCGTACTATAGAATAATGAAGATTGAGAATGATAAAGGGAGCAATTGCTGGTAAAGTATAGATCAGAGCCTAATCCGTCAGATATTAAAGATGATAATCCAACGATAAAAAATAAGAAGAATGATGACGAAGACAAGCAAAATGAAAGGAAAGAGGAAAATAATGAAAAAAGCAAAGGAAACCAAGGCAAAGGAAGGAGAAGGTGGAGGATAGGGAAAAGCAAAGGAATAATAAGGAGAAGGAGGAAGAGAAGCGAAGGCAAAATGAGGAGGAGGAGGAGAGGGAGAAGCAAAGGAAGAATAAGAAGGAGGAAGAGAAGCGAAGGCAAAAGAAGGAGAAGGAGGAGGAGAGAGAAAAGCAAATAAATAATAAGGAGAAGGAGGAAAAGAAGCGAAGGCAATTGAAGAAAAAGAAGGAGGAGGAAGAGAAGCAAAGACAGTTGAAAAAGAAGGAGGAGGAAGAAGAGAAGCAAAGACAATTGAAGAAGAAGGAAAAGAAAAGGCAAAGGCAAAGGAAGCAGATTCAGGATAAGAAAGAGAAAGAAAGGCAAAGGAAGAAGAAGGAGAAGGAGGACGAGGAAGAGAAGGAAAGATAAAGAAAGAAGAAGGATGATGAGGAAGAGAAGAAAAGGCAAAGGAAGGATGGAGGATGAGGAAAAGAAGGAAAGACAAAGGAAGGATGGAGGATGAGGAAAAGAAGGAAAGACAAAGGAAGGAGAAGTAGGACAAAGAAGAGAAGGAAAGAGAAAGGAAGAAACATGAGGAGGAAGAGAAGGAAAAAGAAAGGAAGAAGCAGGACGTGGAAGAGAAGGAAAAAGAAAGGAAGAAGCCGAAGGAAGAGAAGGAAAGGGAAAGGAAAAAGCAAACGATGGACGAAAGGAAAGAAGAAGTACAAAAGCAGAGGAAGGGAGGGGATGAAGAGGAGAAAAGTATGACCAAGATACGTTAATCATTACTGTATGTCGTGATGCACTGTTGTAGGTATTATTATGTATAGCGATTACTATGAATAGTGATTACTATATACAACGATTGTTACGTATAACAATTTTTATTTAAAGCGACTATAGCGATTACTGTGATAGCGATTACTGTGATAGCGATTACTATGTATATCGATTACTTTGTATAGGGATTACTCTGTATAGCGATTACTAGGTATAGCAATTAACTATGATTTGATATTTTGTGTTACAGGCAGGTCAAAAGAAAAGCAGAGCAGCAGGTGAAAAGCTAAGAGGGCGGTGTATGTGGCTTGTAGTTCTGTCGTGGTTCAAAAAGCTAAGTGAATATCAGAAGGACCGATTATGAAAGATGCACTTCGACGGCCTTCTGGACCAACACTATTTTAAAAATTGCTGGAACACCATGACCCACTGGTCAATAAGTGGAACCATAAGACGAACATGTTTCAGTTTAGGGGTTTTGAGATGACCATGACCCTAGAAGATGTGGCACGGATTACGCATCTTAAGTGTCATGGCAGTGCTGTCCTAACATGAGATTCAAGCTATAACCCAAAGGACAATTGCACGACCCTTCTAAGAATGTCGATAGAGGAATGGCGTGAGTGTAATTCTGGTAGAGGAAATTCCTCATCGATGAAAGTTCATTTTTTCTGTAATAAATGGGAAGGTCGGTCCGCTGCATGTGCACCTGAAGCAGCTGACCAAGAGTTGCACGGCTTCCTTCTTTATTTTTTTGGACTTACTTTATTTTCCGATTGTTCTGGATCAAGAACAAGTTACTTGTAGCTGCAGTTCCTGGAAGACTTAGATGAAGTCGACAACTGGGCATGGGGTGCTGCTATGCTCGCACATGTACAGTCAACTTTATCGTGCGAGTAAGGGTACGGAAACCATTAGGGGGGTTTGGAAATTTGTTCAGGTATTTGTTTATTACATATTTAGTGCTTGTGGACTAAGCTCGTTGAAGGTTGTAGTCTTACTAATATATTGTTTTTGTAGGCCTGGACTTAGGAGCATATTGTCGTCTTGCGTCCTCAATGTGGCCCTGCGGTTTGTGGTTTTCCCATGATCGGCGCGTGGGCTTCACTAAATGTCAAGTGCGAAAATGCTCAATTCATTTTAGATGGGCTACAATTAAATGAGGTAAATGGTTTAAAATCGTTGTAATGTTTAGCATTCTTAAGTAATCATCGCTTTATGATTTTGTCATCCTTTGTACAAATTGTTATCTCTTATGCATCTAACTTTCATTAGCGTAAATCGTTATATGGTTTAGCATTCTTAAGTAATCGCCGCTTTAGGATTTTGTCTTCCTTATTAAAAATCATCATCGCATTTGCATAACTTTCATTAGCGTAAATCATTGTAATGTTTAGCATTCTTAAGTAATCATCGTTTAAGGATTTTGTCTTCTTTAGTACAAATCGTCATCGCCTTTGCATCTGATTTTTTTATACCGTAAATCATTGTAATGTTTAACATTCTCAAGTAATCACCGCATTCAACATTTCATTTTCCTTAGTACAAATCGTTATCACATTTGGATCTAACTTTCATTACAGTAAATCGTCATAATGCTTAGCATCCTCAAGTAATCATCGCATTCGGCATTTCATTTTTCTTAATACAAATCGTTATCGCATTTGCATCTAACTTTCATTGTAGTAAATCGTTGTAATGTTTATCATTCTCAAGTAATCATCACATTCGGCATTTCATTTTCATTAGTACAAATCGTTATCGCATTTGCATCTAACTTTCATTATCGTAAATCATTGTAATGTTTAGCATTCTTAACTAATAATCGCATTCAACATTTTATCTTCTTTAGTATAAATCGTTATCGCATTCAGCATTTTGCATGAATAATTATGTCTATATCTAAACCACAATCTCGATTATACAGGTTGTGTGGAGACCTTATGGGGATGGGGAGGACGAGGACGACGAGGTTGTTGTTGAGGCTGTGAGATTGTCTGTATGCGATATTTGGCTCTTTAGCAAATATGAAGTCGAGATGCATCATGGTAGTCGAGTACTCCTACAAGTTGGCTTGGGACAGTCGATACCAAAATTGCCTCTGGCATTGAAAATGAAGATGAATAGTGGTGGGGCCATAAACGTGAATTGGCACGAACGCTTCAGGGAACAATTGGATAACTGGAACAAAGGAGGTATTCGTGCCATACCATATGATTATAAAGAACGACAATACGACCCCAACTATTTCAAACAATATTGGCAACCCATGCATGGAAATCGACAGATTGAGAAGCAACCTGAAATGAGGTCACTCTTGTCCCCAAACACGTTGTCTTCCAGCATAAACGTAACGTCCATCTTGTCCATTTGGCGGATACTATGATTCCATTTGTTGCAGTACACGATAAGGAGCAAACACAACTCCCAAAGGAGAAGGTATCGTCCGACCAAAGATTTGAGATGCTGGAGAGTGAGAATAAAGAGTTACAGAAGGACGTGTATAATTTGAGTAAACAAATTGGGTCACTGGTTGAGTTGATTACCAGTGGGTTATATAAGATCAACGGAACGAAGAGGCCACCGAATAAAGAGACTCCACCAAGTGCAAGCAAGAGACGAGTTATAGGTTTATCTGACTTGTCAAGCGCAAGTGAATAAACATATATGATTTGTGTATCCCAATAATTCTACGTTGTAATTCTACCATTCTTTGTTGTAATTATATAATTCTTTCCTTAATAAGTGTAACACAGAAGTGCCACTAACTCTTTCATGATTTGTACTTACGTATAGCAATTACTGACTTTGTGTTTATTATGTATCGTGATTCCTGTGATAGTGATTACTCTATATAACGATTAATATGTATAGTGTTTAGGAAGTTACAACGATTTGTACTTACGTTTGCTAAATCGTATAGTGATTACTTGCTTAAAGTTTATTACTTTTAGTGTTTCTTGTGATAGTGATTACTTAATATGTCGATTACTCAGTATAGCAATTATGAAGATACCATTATTTGTACTTACGTTTGCCAAATCGTATAGCGATTACTGGTTTAGGGTTTATTATTTATAGTGTTTCATGTGATAGTGATTACTTAGTTTAGCGATTTATAGGTATAGCGATTATACAATTACCACGATTTGTACTTCCTGTGATAGTAATTATAGCGATTACTAGTTTTGAGTTTATTATGTATAGTGATTCCTTTAGTTGTAAGAAATGTTGCATAACATTAGTATTGGGTTTAAGATCTGACACGCTACTGATGTTATGCTACGTGTCATTCATTTACACATACTAACATTGTGTCGATGATACTAGCAAATGAAACGACATCTTTTAATTAATGTGCAATGTAATTTATTTATTTGTTAATAAACTTTTATTGCGTGATTTTTAAAAAGTGGTGGGTTGTGAAACGACGTGAACAATAAATGAATGAATTGTCATGTTCTGCAAGGTATACAAGATGTTTCCTTTAATAGTATGAAACATGTCACGTTTCATTTAAAGAAGAAAAGGAGCCTTTTTTATAACCTACTTCGTGAGCAACGAACAGAAAAACCGACATTTCCTCTAACCTCCTAAGTGCAAGTTGTATCAATGTCCAAGGACGCTACGATTCAGTCGAACATTCGCAAAAAAGGGTACCTTTAATTTCTATAACCCGCTTCAGCATTTTTACGTCGTTTACAGTTTGTTTACTAAATATAATGCAACGGTTATTTTACTGAATATTCAGCTAATTTTAGTGTAGTATCTACAAAACAAGGTGCCAGAAAACTCAGCAAAGTGCTCGAAGAGAACATCGACTAGATGCGAGATGAATTTGCAGGACACATTATTAGTAATTTTGTACGTATCAAAACACTCAGTTATACATTAATGTATGTCATGGGTATGTATATTAACAAATGCACATTTGTTCTAAACAGACTATACACGATTTCATCATGTATATTCAAAGCAAGGGAAGAACAATGTTGGCCTGTATCATCACCCCTTATTTTTTGGTATATCGGTTATCTGATATGTTTATTTTATCATTTTATTTACTAATGTACCTTTGTGTTTTAAACTTACAATTATTACTGTAAGACCTGTGAATTTTTCTGAAGAACTTACTGTTTGTGTAGAGTCGAGGTATATACTTTCCTATGTTTATAAGGTTGTAGCACGTAATTAGATAAATTGAACTATGCTTTGAATTTCGGTTTATCATGAGCGCGACCCGAAATCGCATAAGTACAGTGTATGAGTAAGAAGAAACCAATTCTGGAAGAATTAACTTCTAAAAAATTAAGGGTAAGTTTATAATGTATGTATTTAGTTTGTCCCCGAATTTGGGACCTATATGACAAAAATCCCCAGTGCATGTGAATTACGAGAATTGCTTATCGATAATACGTGAGTGGTAACGAGAGTACTTCTCGCAAACGATGGGAAATTTCTCTAAGGATATTTGAGCATTTCATGTCAATCAAGATTTTTGAAAATGGATAAATAATGTGTTGAAGTCAAATCTTATTTTTAAATCATTAAATAGGCATTTGTTTTTATAACAATTAATTAGCATTTTTTGGATCTGGAGTTGGCCCAGATCCATGGACGACCTAGCCCCTTTATGCGCCCCACTAGAGGACGTTTATGGCCATGAGAACCAGCTGATCAATGGTTGACCAACTGGGTAGTGGCATCCTTGTAAAAGGATGCTTTGCTTGAAAAGGGAGGGCCACTATTGGCCAAGCCCTTGATTCAAGGCCTCATGATGAGGCTTAAAGCTTCATCATGAGGGGCGTCTTTCCAAGAGAGGAAGGCATGGGGCTGCGCCCCATGGATTTTTGGTAATTCCTTTAAACCTTTTCAAATAACAAGAAACGGTTGGCTGGAAAGGGCGACAACCTTGGAGCTCCCCTTGCAATTTCTCAAAACTTTGATGGCAACTTTAAAACCCCTTGAATGGCATTTTTGAAAGAGGGTTTAAATCATTTCAAATAATAGGTTTTGATTGGCGTGTGTGTGAGCTTCTTGGGATGTTGTATATCCCATTGGTGGTAGCCTCAATCTAGAAACTAAAGCTTCCTCTATACCGGCTTGAAAGCCTTCGAGGGTGAGTTTCCTCTTCACATACCATGTTGTGGGTTTTGATTGAGCAAGTTTCTACGTTTTCTTGCATTTTTGTGAGCTACCATTCCACTTTGTACCACCGATATTGTGGCAAGCCTTCACGTTTTCCAGCATTTTTGTGAGTTCTATACGTTTACTTCTGTAACAATTTCGCTTTGCACTTTGACTGTGTTAGCCTTCTTCTTTTTACCTCTTTGGGTTTGTGTTCGTGATGGCCAAGATTCTGCCCGGTTATGGCAGCAAATCTAGGTTGTTACGAGGGGTTTCTTCGGTTGGCAAGGAGGCCTTAGACCGACCCTATGCTCAGCAGCTTTACCCAGCCGGGTCGACCTTCTTGGGTCCGGGTGCTGCTGGCCTGGGAAAGACAGGTCGAGCCATGGTGGATCGCACCATTGTTTTTTTTCCTTTTATCTTACTTCATTTCTGTTTTGTCTGGCCATGGACGCCATGGTTTATTTTCTTGCCCATAGGGACTAGTCCAGACTACTGGACGTGTCCAGCAGTAGGTGACCCCAGACCGACCACCAGCCTGGGCGTTTTCCTCTCTTCTTTTGTGGTCTGAAACGAACCACGACCGAGCCCCACGGCGGGGTTTGTCGGATTTGGTCACCTTTGGCCTGACATGGTCTGGATCGAATATGGTCCAGACCTGTCAAAGGCCCCGTTTCGAGCTAAGTTCGGTTAAGGGCGTCAAGACCTTCACGCCTTAGTTGTTTTCTTTTTTGGGGGATTCACGGACCTGCTGCAACCAGTGCGGCCAATAGGTTGCAGCCGGGTGCAGGCCTCCGTTTGGTGGTGGTTGGGCCACGTTTGCGGTCTGGACACTCGGTCCAGACCCTACCCAGGTTTGAGCACGCCCATTTATGGGTCTGGATCAGTTGGCTCAGACCTGGGCTGTTCTTAGTGGCTGAGCCACACTCGGTCTGGATGCCCAGTCCAGACCTCGCTCTTGTGTGAACCAGCCCGGCGTGGGTCTCGACTAGTCAGCCAGACCTGGGTTGTCCTTCATTGCCGAGACCCACGCCCGTGGTCTTTCCCTGGACCAGACCTACTCGATTTTGGTGGTTCGGCTTCTGCAATAGTGTTACAACATCGTCTACAGTCTCCTTTTTGGTTCAGCAGTGCCTCCCTGACCGGGCCCTGCTATGTGCGTGTGGTCCCTCATGGCATCGAGAGGCTGGTAGGTTGTGGGTATGTTTTGGACAGACTCCCGTCCAGCAGTTGGAATTTTTCTCCATTTTGTCACGCTTTTTAGCTTCGTTAGCAAGCCTCCGGGCTGCAGCCTATGGGGCTGCATGTGAGCTTATGGCACGGGTTGCATTTACCCCGATGACTCCATAGATTTAACTTGTCACGACATGTACGAGGAGTGCACGTATTGTCCAAAGCAAATATATATATATATATATATATATATATATATATATATATATATATATATTTGAACGCATAAAGAAATGGTGACCAGTAGATGCACGAAGTGTGGTTTCACACTTTAGTAAGTATGTCAACTTTCGCTATTAGGACGCAGGACGCTCGTAATTGATACCTTATCCAATGCACCAAATTGATGTAAGGTTTCTGCATAATTAAGGAACTTAGGGTGTATATCGAATTATAACGCTTGCTAGAAATAATGTAACTATGGCACGTCACAAAATATTTATTTAAGCATATCATCATGTGTTATGTGACGTAGTATTATGAAGAAGTTTGTATGGCATGCACACTGTCACACACTCTAGCACGAAAGCTAGCACACAAATGAATGCAAACACATGTTCGTACTTGTTATATTTGGATGTACGAATCACCTTGGCAATTAGATGTATTCCCAAAGTACGAAGGGATCTTGAGGCACACATATGGAAATTTTAGTCTTTTGAGACTTATGTGAGAGTTGGAACTCCTTGGCGAGTTTTGGTTTGGGTGATGGCCCCACCTCGTGAGATGAGCACGCCTATGTTAAAGATACATAGTCTTATATGCTTTTGCATGTCTCGTTATTCGTTTCTAGAGACGCTTTACCATGGCTAAATGTTTCTAACTGTCTCATCGTGATGCTCAATGATTTGTATCATCACCTTGCTAGTTCTCGCACTTGTTGCACAATGCACATATATGCTCACATACACCGATGGTTGGATTTGCACATTTCTGACTGTTCCATTATGTTAGTCGTAGTTCTGCTCAATTACCTCATCACAATGCATGTAACCTTATATGGTTTGATTGCAAAATTTGCTTAATTGTATTCGAAAGCATGTTATTACTAATTATCATCACCTACTGCTCCACTTTTAGTTTGCTTACTGTCTTATTACTTGCTAATGTTATATTTGTGAGATCATGGCGAATGAATGATAATGTTATGTGTTGCATGATAGCTTTGCTTTCGATTTTCACAACTGGTATATTGTGATTGGTTTGCCTCACCAGCTCGCAAGAGTATTGACCCCGTTTTATAGGGATATAGGTGTTTGCTTCTAGGCATGCGATGGAGCTCGATGTGCGGCGGAAGACATGAACTCACACTTATAGAACGTCGAGATCTTGGCAGTTGGTTTTTGTAATAAGGGAATGATTATACTATTTGTAAAATGTATTAATAAAAGATGTTTCATAAATGTTGTTGCTTCTCTCTGTGATCCGCCTAAAGATTTCCACTTGTTTTTCCCTTTTTGGTATTTCCGCATTTGCGCAATGTTTTCAAAAGAAAAAAAGTTTATCCTAAATTCCAAAGATTTTCCAAGTCAGGAATTCTGGGGGCGTCACAACTTTGGTATCAGAGCCGTGTTTAGAAGAGTGTTATAGAAGTGTGGTTCAAGTCTCTGCGCGCATCGACCATCGCACTGTAAGTATGCTTAGCTCAGTAGAATTATGTTTTTATTGTTTAATTGTTTCTTCTTCATGTTTAGCTCAAATTATATGATATTTCGGGTGTCGTCCGATGCGAGACACAATTTTGTGTTTAGGCCTTGAAATTTTGGCTTAAGGTATTGAATGTCGGAACCAAGGGGTTTGTTTATGCTTGTGGATATAGTTTCCCAAGCTAATTCGAGTCGGCTCCTGCGAGAGTCAGAGTTCTTGACTGAGACCTAGGGAACTACTTGCGTAGTTTCTCTTCTCGTTCCACATTGTGTTGGTGGAGACGATTGAAGAATCGTAGCGATGACCGAACTTTTTTCCTAATCATGTTGAAGACGATGTGGTTTTGATGAGAATCGTTGGATGAGGCTCTAAGTTCATGTTTTTCCTCTTTTTCCAACTTGTTGGAATTCTTCGTAACCCTGTCTTTGACAAAGGGTATCTTTTCAGATATTACCTTTTTGGACAGAAGGTTGAAGCCTTGTCTGTGCCAGTTGAGCCTTTGTGTATCTCGTTGGAGGATGCTGATGATTCCCAGTTGTTCTTAGTGATGAGAACACATATGATGTTTTGCCTTTAGCATGTTATTTCGTTGTCGGTGATGACATTTGACTCTTGAGAGGGTCATATTTTGGGGATAGCATAACACCGATCTTCAGGGTGTTGTTGCTCTTGAAAGAGCGTTGTGGGGATTTTTGTTTTCCCAACCACTGTCGGGAGGATTGTGGTGAGATGGCTCAGGTGGTGATTCCTGGTAGTGCCAATGATGCCGTTGGAGGGGTAACTCTTCAGCGATGCCGTTAGAGTAGTGATTCTCTAACGATGCCATCAGGGTGGTGATTCTCTGATGATGCCATTAGGGTAGTGATTCCCTAATGATGCTGCTGAAGTGGTGATTCTTCAGCAATGTCGTTAGAGTGGTGATTCTCTAACGATGCCATCAGTGTGGTGATTCTGTGATGATGCCATTGGAGTGGTGATTCCCTAATGACGCTACTGGAGTGGTAATTTTCTAGCGATGCCATTAGAGTGGTGATTCTCTAATGAAGGTCATTGAAGTGATGATTCTCCAGTGACACCGTTGGAGTGGTGAAGCTTCAGCGATGCCGTTAGAGTGGTGATTCTCTAATGATGTCGTCAAGGTGGTGATTCTCTAATGATGCCATTAGGGTGGTGATGCTCTAACGATGCTGCTGAGGTGGTGATTCTCTAGTAATGCCGTCAGGGTGGTGATTCTCTGACGATGCCATTAGGGTGGTGATTCTCTAATGATGCTACTGGAGTGGTGATGCTCCAGTAATGCCACTAGGGTGATGATTCTCTAGCGATGCCATTAGAGTGGTGATTCTCTAATGAAGGTCATTGGAGTGGTGATTCTCCAGTGACACCGTTGGAGTGGTGACGCTTCAGCGATGCCGTCAAGGTGGTGATTCTCTGACGATGTCATTAGGGTGGTGATTCTCTAATGATGCTACTGAAGTGGTGATTCTCCAGTAATGCGGATAAGGTGGTGATTCTCTAGTGATGCCATTAGAGTGGTGATCCTCTAATGAAGGTCATTGGAGTGGTGATTCTCCAGTGACACCGTTGGAGTGGTGACGCTTCAGCGATGCCGTCAGGGTGGTGATTCTCTGACGATGCCATCAGGGTGGTGATTCTCTGATGATGCCATTAGGGTGGTGATTCCCTAATGATGTTGTTGAAGTGGTGACTCTTCAACAATGTCGTTAAAGTGGTGATTCTCTAACGATGCCATTAGAGTGGTGATTCTCTGACGATGCCATTAGGGTGGTGATTCTCTAATTATGCTACTGGAGTGGTGATTCTTCAGTAATGCCATCAGAGTGGTGATTCTCTGATGATGCGTTAGAGTGGCGATTCTCTAACGATGTCGCTAGGGTGGTGATTCCCTAACGATGTTATGAGTAATGACTTTCTTTGTTTTATTGTGTTAGAGTGGTGATTCTTTAACGTTGGTTGTCTAGAATGGTGACTTTCTAGTGATAGCAGCCTTGTATGGTGTCGCTTGAGGTTGTTCGTGAAACATGTTTATATGTCGTGTTGCTGCATGATTAAGTTGTGACGTATTTTGCTTGAAGTATATATAGTGCGCCCGATGATTTTTGAATGATTGCTGCAATTATCGTTTAGCGAGCATGGTTGTCAGACCTATCGATTAATTATTATTATATCTTTTTGTCATGATAGATGACTTGGAAGACCAGATGCAACGATATTATGGGCACTGTAAACAACCTTGCGGAGGTTGTGCAACAACAAGTGGTTGCGATGCAACAGATGGGTGCAAACTTTCAACACGTAGCCCAAGGTGGGCATAACATAAGTACGGCTACCTATAAGCGCTTCATGGATTTGGACCCTCCTGCTTTTGAGGGTAAGACGGACATTGAAGCTGTTGAGTCGTGGATACGTGAGATAGAACATATTTTCCGCGTTTTGGATGTCCCAGAGGAACAGAAAGTGGATTTTGGCACCTATCGTTTGAAAGACCACGCTGAGAAGTGGTGGGACACGATCTCTTTGGTTAAATTCAAAGACACGAATGTTACGTGGGATGAATTTGTTGAAGTTTTTAACTCGACGTATTTTCCTAAGCATGAACGAAGTAAGAAGATGCAAGAATTTTTGGACCTGCAACAGAGGACGATGATCCTGTCTGACTATATTACGAAGTTTCGTTGTTTGAAGCGATATTGTCTAAATGTTTACGTTGCGGAAAATGATCGAGCAATGAAGTTCGCTCGTGGTTTGAGGCCTACTCTGAGAACCAAAGTGTTCACTAGCGGGCCAAAGTCGCTCGAGGAGGCTATTGAGGTAGCTACTCTATTGGATGAAGACCAAGCCGAGCAACAGACCAAGTTTTTTGCGATTGTGAGTGAGAAGAATCCTAGTAGGAAGGAGTCCTCGCCACCTACTAGAGAGCAAAAGCATCAGAATGTACACCAGAACTGCCAGCAAAGGCAATCCCAGCGATCGAATGCTCAGCGAAAGTGTCGACGATGCAACGAAGATCATGCTTTTGCAGCTTGTCCTCTCTATGATGGCAAGTGTTTCAAGTGTGGACAACCAGGGCATATTGCCAAGTTCTGTCCAAAGAAGTCTACTAGAGACTTAGTTGTTGCCGATTAGGCACCGTCAGAGGAGATCTAACCATTTTTGTCTTTGTTTGATGTTTTGTGATTTCGCGGACAAAATACTTTTTAAGGAGGGTAGGATGTAAGACCTGTGAACTTTTCTGAAGAACTTACTGTTTGTGTAGAGTCGAGGTATATATTTTCCTATGTTTATAAGGTTGTAGCACGTAATTAGATACAATTAAACTATGCTTTGAATTTTGGTTTATCATGAGCGCGATCCGAAATCGTGTAAGTACAGTGTATGAGTAAGAAGAGCCAAATTCTGGACGAATTAACTTCTGAAAATTTAAGGGTAAGTTTATAATGTATGTATTTAGTTTTTCCTCGAATTTGGGATCTATACGACGAAAAAACTTCGTCAATGCATGTGAATTACGAGAATTGCTTATCGATAATACGTGAGTGGTAACGAGAGTACTTCTCGCAAACGATGGAAAATTTCTCTAAGGACATTTGAACATTTCATGTCAATCGAGATTTTGAAAATGGATAAATAATGTGTTGAAGTCAAATCTTATTTTTAAATCATTAAATAGGCATTTGTTTTTATAACAATTAATTAGCGTTTTTGGATCTCGAGTTGGCCCAGATCTATGGACGACCCATCCCCTTTATGCGCCCCACTAGAGGACGTTTATGGCCATGAGGACCAGCTGGTCAATGGTTGACCAGCTGGGTAGTGGCATCCTTGTAAAAGAATGCTTTGCTTGAAAAGGGAGGGTCACTATTGGCCAAGCCCTTGGTTCAAGGCCTCATGATGAGGCTTAAAGCTTCATCATGAGGGCGTCTTTCCAAGAGAGGAAGGCATGGGGTTGCACCCCATGGACTTTTGGTAATTCCTTTAAACCTTTTCAAATAACAAGAAACGGTTGGCTGGAAAGGGCGGCAGCCTTAAGGCTCCCCTTGCAATTTCTCAAAACTTTGATGGCAACTTTAAAACCCCTTGAATGGCATTTTTGAAAGAGGGTTTAAATCATTTCAAATAATAGGTTTTGATTGGCCTTGTGGGCGGCCAAGGAGGGGCATGTTTCACCCCAGCCCTCCATCCATTCCGGATTGATCTTGGTCGTCCACTATAGAACCCTAGGTACTTATACCTAGAAGAAAGAAGGAAAGCCCAAATGAGCGATTTTCCTTCTCTCTCTTCCCTTCATTTCCTTCTCGTTTTTTCTCTCTCTCACTCACTCTTCTTCTTCTTCTCCAAGGTAGTGTGTGTGAGTGTGTGAGCTTCTTGGGATGTTGTATATCCCATTGGTGGTAGCCTCAAGCTAGAAACTGAAGCTTCCTCTATACCGGCTTGAAAGCCTTCGAGGGTGAGTTTCCTCTTCACATACCATGTTGTGGGTTTCGATTGAGCAAGTTTCTACGTTTTCTTGCATTTTTGTGAGCTACCATTCCACTTTGTACCACCTATGTTGTGGCAAGCCTTCACGTTTTCCAGCATTTTTGTGAGTTCTATGCTTTTACTTCTCTAACAATTTCGCTTTGCACTTTGACTCTGTTAGCCTTCTTCTTTTTACCTCCTTGGGTTTATGTTCGTGATGGCCAAGATTCTGCCCGGTTATGGCAGCAAATCTAGGTTGTTATGAGGGGTTCCTTCGGTTGGCAAGGAGGCCTTAGACCGACCCTATGCTCAACAGCCTTACCCAGTCGGGTCGACCTTCTTGGGTCTGAGTGTTGCTGGCCTGGGAAAGGCAGGTCGAGCCATGGTGGATCGCACCATTGTTTTTTTTTCCTTTTATCTTACTTCGTTTCTGTTTTGTCTGGCCATGGATGCCATGGTTTATTTTTTTGTCCATAGGGACTAGTCCAGACTGCTGAACGTGTCCAGCAGTAGGTGACCCCAGATCGACCACCAGCCTGGGCATTTTCTTGTCTTCTTTTGTGGTCTGAAATGAACCACGGCCGAGCCCCACGGCGGGGTTTGTGGGATTTGGTCACCTTTGGCCTGACATGGTATGGACTGAATATGGTCTAGACCTGTCAAAGGCCCCGTTCCGAGCTAAGTTCGGTTAGGGGCGTCAAGACCTTCACGCCTTAGTTGTTTTCTTTTTTTAGGGATTCACGGACCTGCTGCAATCAGTGCGGCCGATAGGCTGCAGGCTGGTAGGTCTGCGCCCCTCCGTTTGGTGGTGGTTGGGCCACGTTTGGGGTCTCGACACTCGGTCCAGACCCTGCCCAGGTGTGAGCACGCCCATTTATGGGTCTGGATCAGTCAGCTCAGACCTGGGCTGTTCTTAGTGGCTGAGCCCTACTCGGTCTGGACGCCCAGTCCAGACCTCGCTATTGTGTGAACCAGCCCGGCGTGGGTCTGGACTAGTCAGCCAGACCTGGGTTGTCCTTCATTGCCAAGACCCACGCTCGTGGTCTTTCCCTGGACCAGACCTACTCGATCCTGGTGGTTCGGCTTCTGCAATAGTGTTACAACATCGTCTACAGCCTCCTTTTTGGTTCTGCAGTGCCGCCCTAACCGGGCCCTGCTATGTGCGTGTGGTGCCCCATGGCATCGAGAGGCTGGTAGGTTGTGGGTCTGTTTTGGACAGACTCCCGCCAACAGTTGGAATTTTTCTCCATTTCGTTGCGCTTTTTAGCTTCGTTAGCAAGCCTCCGGGCTGCAGCTTATGGGGCTGCATGTGAGCTTATGGCACGGGTTCCATTTACCCCGATGACTCCATAGATTTGACTCGTCACGACATGTACGAGGAGTGCACATATTGTCCAAAGCAAATATATATATATATATATATATATATATATATATATATATATATATATATATATATATATATATATATATATTTGAACGCATAAAGAAATGGTGACCAGTAGATGCACGAAGTGTGGTTTCACACTTTAGTAAGTATGTCAACTTTCGCTATTAGGACGCAGGACGCTCGTAATTGATACCTTATCCAATGCACCAAATTGATGTAAGGTTTCTGCATAATTAAGGAACTTAGGGTGTATATCGAATTATAACGCTTGCTAGAAATAATGTAACTATGGCACGTCACAAAATATTTATTTAAGCATATCATCATGTGTTATGTGACGTAGTATTATGAAGAAGTTCGTATGACATGCACACTGTCACACACTCTAGCACGAAAGCTAGCGCACAAATGAATGCAAACACATGTTCGTACTTGTTATATTTGGATGTACAAATCACCTTGGCAATTAGATGTATTCCCTAAGTACGAAGGGATCTTGAGGCACACATATGGAAATTTTAGTCTTTTGAGACTTATGTGAGAGTTGGAACTCCTTGGCGAGTTTTGATGTGGGTGATGGCCCCACCTCGTGAGACGAGCATGCCTATGTTAGAGATACATAGCCTTATATGCTTTTGCACGTCTCGTGATTCGTTTCTAGAGACGCCTTACTGTGGCTGAATGTTTCTAATTGTCTCATCGTGATGCTCAATGATTTGTGTCATCACCTTGCTAGTTCTCGCACTTGTTGCACAATGCACATATATGCTCATATACACCGATGCTTGGATTTGCACATTTCTGATTGTTTCATTATGTTAGTCGTAGTTCTGCTCAATTACCTCTTCGTAATGCATGTAACCTTATATGGTTTGATTGCAAAATTTGCTTAATTGTATTAGAAAGCATGTTATTACTAATTATCATCACCTACTACTCCACTTTTAGTTTGCTTCTTGTCTTATTACTTGTTGATGTTATATCTGTGAGATCATGGCGAATGAATGATAATGTTATGTGTTGCATGATAGCTTTGCTTTCGATTTTCACAACTGGTATATTGTGATTGGTTTGCCTCACCAGCTCGCAAAAGTACTGACCTCGTTTTATGGGGATACAGGTGTTTGCTTCTAGGCGTGCGATGGAGCTCAATGTGCGGCGAAAGACATGAACTCACACTTCTAGAACGTCGAGATCTTGGCAGTTGGTTTTTGTAATAAGGGAATGATTGTACTATTTGTAAAATGTATTAATAAAAGATGTTTCATAAATGTTGTTACTTCTCTCTGTGATCCGCCCAGAGATTTCCACTTGTTTTTTCCTTTTTGGTATTTCCGCATTTGCGCAATGTTTTCAACAAAAAAAAATTATCCTAAATTTCAAAGGATTTTCCAAGTCGGGAATTCTGGGGGCGTCACAATTACTGTTTCGTTTAATAGAGTATTGTCCGCTGAATGCTATACGCAGCTGGATTTCTAGACGGAATACAATATTGGGGTGACGATGACCAAATGACAGACTTTTTTTTAAGTGAAAAGGTTTGTGACCATATCAATTTGTAAGATGTTAAATCTATGTAAGATCCTGTTTTGATTCTTAATATCGATTTTAAGCTATCAATAAGAATTTGCATATCGATTTAAGATATTGTTTTGATTCTTAATATCGATTTTTAAGACATTGTTTAGATTCTTAATATTGATTTCTATGTTGATTCTTAATATCAATTTAGGATATTGTTTTGATTCTCATATTGATTTAAGATATTGCTATGAATTTTAATATCGATTTCTATGCTGATTCTTAATATCGATTTAAGATATTATTTTGATTCTTAATATTGATTTCTCTGCTGATTCTTAATATCTATTTTTAATCTATCAATAGGAATTTTCATAGCGGTTTAGGATGTTTTGATTCAATGCTGACTCCTAATGTTGATTTAAGATATTGGTTTGATTCTTAATATCAATTTATATGTCGATTCTTAACATCAATTTTTATGGTATCAGTACGCATTTTCATATCTATTTTTTAAGATATTTTATAATCGATTTACAGATATTGATTCCTACATTATGGCATTCAGAAAAGCATTGGGTCTTATACGTATTGGATGTACGAGAACAAAAATTATGGCTATACAACTCCTTGGACTATAACATTGGTGTAGACTGTGACATTGTGCATTTGGTAAGTTTCTATCTTTAAGACTATTGTATCTTGTACCGTGCCCGAAATTTACTTGCTTTTGCATAAACCAGAGGTTGGATTTTTCAAAGACATGTTGGGTGTCGACATTGGCCCGTGGAGGCTTCACGTCGCAGAGAATGCTCATTTACAAAATAATGGTGTCGATTGTGGCGTCTTTGTAATAAAGTATATTGAAGCAATATACTATGGACGAGCACCAGAATTCACCGTTGTATATTATACACTTAAATATTATTTATTTACCTATATTATTGATTACTATATTTTTATATTGTTCTCATTTTTAGGTTTTTTTTTCAGAATGATATACCTGGATTCCGCAAAGAACTATGCCAGGAATTGAAGGACTTTCTAGTTGAGGATGATATAAAAAGCCATACTGCAAGATTACCTAGAAAGCTGCGAAGGACGCGAGGCCTCCAAGACTAAAAGGAAGTCATTTTAAACGTCTACCTGTTCTCAAGGATAACGTGAAGATGGTTACGTTCTACTGCTGATAGAGAGAGAAAGCAATTTTTTGTTCAACTTTCAATTTCCAATTTTTTTGTGTACAAACATTTGTAACAAATTTTGTAAGACTGTGTACAAAATTCACATTGATCCATAAACCAAAATCATAAACCTGTCATACTTGTGTTGAACACGCAAATTGCCACCTCAAGTGCCCAAATCACAACAATATAAATTCCGTAATAATTTAAGATATTATAACGATTTTTGTGAGATATTGTTTTGTTTGTTAATATCTATTTGTAATATATTATGCTGAATTGCCATATATAGATTTGTAAGATATTATGTGTTTTCTAATGTCGATTTATGAGATATGGTTTGGTTGTTAATATCAATTTGTAATATATTATGCTCAATTGTTGTATATCGATGTGTAAGATATTATGTATTTTCTAGTGTTGATTTTTATGATATTTATAGCATGATTTCTATTGTAGAATTACAAAGAATTATAACATTACAACACATAATTATTGTTTAGCGTTTGTAGCATGAAAATGCCACTGATTTGCTTTTGCGAGTTGTGTTCCTATCAAGATTTACATAATGATTGATAAAAGTCAAATGATTTGCACAAACATTGAACGTGCAATTTTATCGCAATTTGTACTCATGCACAGTGTAATTTTTATTCAGATGTGGCTGACATAGACGTCATTGTGTAAATCGTTATACCATTGTGATTTACACAATGACATATGTCTTTTAGACAATGAGCTTTGTCTAATTGAATGACACGTACCATCGTGATTTACACAATGACGTATGAAGGCTACGTGCTTTCGTGATTTGCTTTTACGGGCTATGTCTATGTCAATGATATTTCCTAATCGCTTTTATGGGCTATGTCTATGTCAGCGAAGAGCGAACATTACAAGCCTTTATTCACCGCATACATCGCTAATCTATTTTGTGATTTTCATTCACGTAGGGTGAGCATCACAACAATTTATGAACAGTACACATCTCTAATCGCTTATTGGATTTTCATTGATGAAGGGTGAACATTATAAGCCTTTGTACACCGCATACATCGCTAATCCTTTTTGCGATTTGTAAGATATTATGTATTTTTGAGTATCGATTTGTAAGATATGGTTTTGCTTGCTAATATCGATTTGTAAGTTATTATGTTGAATTTTCGTATATCGATTTATAATATATTATGCTCAATTGTTGTATATCGATGTGTAAAATATTATGTATTTTCTAGTGTCAATTTTTATGATATTTATAGTATGATTTCTAATATAGAATTACAACAACGAATTATAACATTACAACACAGAATTAGCTATTTACAACAAAGAATTATAGAATTACAACAAAGAATTATAGATTTACAACAAAGAATTATAGAACTACAACAAAGAACTATAGAATGCTAAACATTACAACGATTTGTAAAATATGAAAGTTAAATGCTACAACTATTTTGAAAGTGAAGAATCCACACATGATTCCTGCGTTGCATTGTTCGCTTTTGAATTGAATAGATCCTATCATGAAACAGAACAATATCAGACACTACATTAAGTTCAACAAAAAATGCAAACATCATCTCAAAATTGTTACATACCAAAAGACTTGTCATACTCATGCCATCGTTCCACTCAAACAGGTCGGGTGGATTGCAGGTTACAACATTGTAGTGCACGTCAGTATGGTATTACTGCATGTTGGAAATTACACAAGTTAAATATTGATAGGTTGCATGTAATACAATTTACATGGGAAGCAATATATTGTATTACATACATGTTCATGCGAAGGGCTTGGTTGCTTAGAGGTTGGTTGTTTCTTAGATATTTTCTTGCCAACCAATTTCAATGCACCCTTTGTCCTCCGACAACTGCGATTAGAGGCAGGTTTTCTTTTGATACTCTTCGCTAGGTGAATATTCTCATCATAAGCTATAACGTTTACTCTTGACTTGTCGAAGATGATGTTTACGCTTCTGCCCAACTTCTCACAAAGGTCAGGGAAAGCGTGATTTTCACCTACATTGTTCGATCTCATTTTCTTAGATTGGTCTTCACGAGTTGCAACAGACTCATGGTAAATTAACTGCACTTTTCTAAGTAATTCTCTTGACACGTTTCTCATACATACATAGGCTTCTTTGCTTTTTTATGTCAAATCTGCAACATGCATAAGTGACCTACATAGTTGTTGGTAACGGGAGGCTATCTGGCACTTCTTATCAACACTATATAGACTGACATTATTTGTCTCTAGCAGTTCAATCTTTGCTTGTCTCGTTCATCTTCGCATTATATATGACTCAGGTATTTCTTGTATCTTCTCTTGATTAAGTGCCTTTAACGCATAACAACATAAAATACCTTTGAATTCAAATATTGTGCACGTACATTCAACTGTTCTGTTGTCAACATTGTATGTAACATGTGCTTCTTACCTTTTTGGATACTCTTCGCCATCCCATATAACATGGTATTTGTGTATATTCTCATATTACATACGTCCTTTTATGTTGCAATTCATGACTTGTATAACCTCCTTCTTAGTCCATTCAAATACAGTTAGTGTATACAGATCTGCAGGTCCCGTCAATATTTTTATGCCCAAAGTTACATGGCGGGTGTTGATGCATTTCACATCTTGTTCAAGTTCATTTTGTTTAAAACCGTCTACAAATAATTCATACAGTTCCATGAAATGAAACATTGTTAAACATGAATACAATATTTTTTTCAGTGTGACATGCATAGATTCAGCTCTTTGTGTGTTTATCATACCTGCATAAAAGTATTGTCTTTCATATGTCAATGCACACTTCTCTTTGTCTGTATATAAATGTTGTAATCACACACAGTCTTTAAGGTCGTACATCTGAATCATTTGCTCTCAATCAGATATAAAGGTGACCTCGTTTATGCTCTCAAGTACACACTGTCTAAACTTTTTATCAAACACTGTCTTCTGATTAAAAATGTGTCCTATGTTCTTTGCTACATTTTGAAAGATATGACACAAACATAGGCGATGATATGCATACGGCCATACATGAGACACTGTAGTTGCAATTGCATGATCACCATCTGTAAGTACAACTCTAGGGTGCTTCTCATTCATTGCCTGTGTAAATACTCTGAACAACCACTCAAAGGTTTTCTTGGTCTAGTCATACAAAAAAGCGCCACCTAATATGCAACTCCGTGAGTGATGGTTCACTTCGACAAACTGCGCAAATGGCCATTGTTCCGTATTAATCTTCATTGTCGTATAAAAAACAAGCACATCATTGAAGCATTCATAATCCACTCTTGACTTTGAATCTGCCCAAAACATATTCACAGTATGCCCATCTTCATCCAGTTGCATTGCACTAAAGAAACCAGGGTCAATGCTTGATTTTTTCTGTAGGTAATCAACCAAAGAACATATTTCTTCATTCTTCATGTTTTCTGACATCTTCCTTCTCAAGTGGTTTCTTAGATCCATAGGTGTGAATGATACATTCTCGCGACCACCATCTACGTGCACGCAGAAATTGTATATCTTCCTTGGTGCAATGCCGGCGGTATCAGCTATTTCATCAATTGCAGCATACACTGTAGTTACTTTACGATATGACCTTAACATAGGAGTCATAAATGGAGCGGCTAATTCATGGTTATGATCATTAATTAAAGTACAAACTACATATTTCTCATTTGGAAGTCTTCTTAACACCATTCTCGCTGGACAACTGCATCTTGAATCTGGCTTGCTCTTGGTTGGATTTTCACTTGACTTCTTCCAACCTTGCTTTGAACAAACATATGCCTTTCTCACCACGACACTCTGTGCATTTTTTGCTCAAGAATACCTTCTAACACTGAAGCCAATTTTTAAGGCATAATCATTATAAAAATTGTATGCAACTTCCTCATTATTAAACTGCATTCCCTCTACAGGAACAGAGTCAAGTGTACTATCATGTAGACTTGAGGTGCTTGCACCTTTGTCAAGTGCATTGTCATGATCGTCTACCTCATTATCGAATTGCAATTCGTCTGCTGGAATATTCAAGTCAAGATTGAATCCAATGCATGCACCCTTCTTATCATGTGCATCATTAGTGCACATATTCAATTCTTCAAGTGTGTCAATAGTACGGATGTCCGTTGCTCCATGACTTCCCAATGATTGAGATACGTCATCTGCACTGCAATTAGTTGATATGCTCAACACTGTCATGTGCAAAATATCAATTTGCGTTAGCTAGCGCATACGTTTACTACAATTTATTCAAGATGCATCTCACAACGGCTACTGATTAGTTAAGCATAATAGCTTACAAATCGATATTTACAAATAACACCATATCTAACAAATCGATACTCGAAAACACATAATATCTTACAAATTTATACACGACAATTCAGCATAATATATTACAAATCGATAATAACAAATAAAATAATATCTCACAAATCGACAGTAGAAAACACATAATATCTTACAAATCAATATACGACAATTCAGCATAATATATTACAAATCGATATTAACAAACAAAACAATATCTCACAAATCGATAATAGAAAATACATAATATCTTACAAATTGATATACGGCAATTCAGCATAATATATTACAAATCGATATTAACAAACAAAACAATATCTCACAAATCGACAATAGAAAACACATAATATCTTACAAATCGATATACAGCAATTCAACATAATATATTACAAATTGATATTAACAAACAAAATAATATCTCACAAATCGTTATTAAAAAACACATAATAGCTTATAAATCGATATACGACAATTCAACATAATATTATAAATCGATATCAACAAACAAAACAATATTTAACAAATCGACACTAGAAAACACATAATATCTTACAAATCGATGTACGATAATTCAGCATAATATATTACAAACAAAACAATATCCCATAAATCAATATACATGTTACTACAACCGCAATTTGTGTTACATTGCATATACTGAGTGAATGAACGATACCGGATGGGGTAGAGGCCCTTGCTCGCATCTGTAACCAAGCATTCTTGTCAATAGGTCCCAGCATCTTACAAATGTCTTCAAGTTTCCAACTGTTGAAACAATAAAATCTACCTAGAATAACAAAATGCTTTAATGACACTCACGATGGCATACGTTCTTCAACAATAGCACGATGACATGAAAAGGTACTCACGACGCTTTAATGGCACTTGTTGGAATGTTTGTGCTTCATTGCTTTTTTCCATACTGCCTAACAAAAATGAAGAAGAAGAGAAGACTGTAAAAAAAGATGGTCGACAAATCATCCTCGATGCCCACAAATGATTGAACCAGTCGTTCAATTTATAGTTATCTCCACAAGGTAGGAACGAACCAGGAAAATTTTTTTATCTAAGTGTCTTTCTTTGCTTCTCTTTCTCCTCCTCCTTTTTTTGCCTTTGTTTTTAGCTTGTGCTACAACAAAGGCGGAACGTGCAAATGTATATACAAGGAGCGAGAGGACATTTTCATCCAACGCATATCTATCTTACGGAAGGATATTTTCGTCAAAAGCATATCTACCTTTTTTATATGTTATTTTATTATAAAGTCATTGTGGGCAACATTGGCATATGAATTATCGTGGGTCCCAAGATATTCCTTCGTACACACATAAACACGCAAATTTGTGTTTCGGGGAGAACACACACCACCCTCTCATGTAAATATGTTCATATTCTGATAACAAACTGGTAGGTGTCAGACTAACCCCAACTTTCTATGTTGAAAAAAAAAGGAACCCTCATCGAGAACCAAGTCACTTAATGGGCCTCCCTTTGAAAATATCACATTTGTTTTGCAATTATACCAACATTTGAAACTCACGATAAAATTGCAAGAATTTCAAAAAAATGGTTGATATTTGTGACTATGAGAAGAACCAAAAGGCAATTCCATGCCATATCAACAAACAACTTGGACTGTTGAATGAATTCAGGATGGGGACATGGGGCATTGCTACATTGCTCTTTTAATTTTTTTTGTTTTCCATAGGCATACCATTGGGGTTTGAACTTAACGTCCCAACATAAGGTGATGTGCATTAACTGGTCCTACCAAACAAGCCGAGCCCCCTAATGTTATAAAGGCTAACAGACTTCTGTGTTTGCTGGACATCCATCCACGTTCAACATCCCTATGAGCATTTCTGCTTCACAGTCTCGGGGCAGATTCTATCACCACCTATGTTTCTCACTACTTAGATGGGACTCTTTTCATTCATGTGGCCTGCTTTTTTCTTTTTTTGAAAGGCAGCCTGGGATTAGGCAGGCCCATACCAGTTATACAACTATTCCATTGGGTTTTGAACATGCAACATCCCAACACAAGGTGACGCAGTAGCTACTCCTACCAGACAAGCGAAGCCCAAGCCCATGTGGCCTGCTTATTTTACTTATTATTCTTCGATTCTAACCCCACCTGATCTTGCCCACAAGGGCTCCCCTCATCTGGTAGGGATGACTTGTGAATGTCACCAAGTTGACGGGACGTGATGAGTTCAAAACCCACTGGTGACATTCCTTGCTGCAAGGTCGAAGTTAGGCGTACTCGTGGGCAGGGGAGACCTCAAGGGTTTTTATCAACTGGAGGCTAGCCAATATGCAATCGGTGATGGGGGAACTCCCTTGGATTATTCAATAAAGAAAAAAAAAACACCTGATCTTTTTTTTCCTTTTTACGACGAGGAACCTCGTAAATAGTAAACCCTGGGTGGGTGCCCTAATCCACAAAGGCCACCCATTAAGCACACCACAGCTTCTAGGCAAGACGGTTCCACTATCTTCCCAAGAGCCGCCCCAACCCCACCTGATCTTCACCCAGTTGTTTGTCAAACAAATGGCCAGTACATGTTTGTGGAATGACCATTGTTCTTGATAAAAACATTGCGTTTTCTTAAGGCACATTTGGAAGCCACAAAATGATAGAAAAATGAAAGTTGAAAAGAAAAAATGACAACCTTTCCAACCATTTAAAACGCGAGATTTTTTTTTTAAATGTGATTTTTGATAGGAAAAATTCCTCCACTTTTTTTAAATGTGATTTTTTATAGGAAAAATTCCTCCACCTGGGGGTTGACGAATTTTTTCAATAAAAAATTCTTTTTTATTAGGACAACCATTCACCCACAACACATCTCAGCCCATGGGCTGCCACAAGAAGAGGTTCCTCCATCTTCATCGTCATCCTACCCACCACCATTTTCAGGTCTCTCTCTCTTGGATGTGGTCAACCACCTCTCTATCTCTCTGAGAGGGGGCTGATCGACCCCCACCCCTATCTCTCATTTTTATCATATTTTCTATTCAGTTTTTGTCATGCTACACAAACAAGTGAAAATTTTTAATTTAGAAAAGTTACCATATTAAAACTTCTCATTGGTAAAATTTTCTTTTCTTGTGAGATTTTTTCTTGCTTCCAAATATGCCCTTAAGGTGTAAATGGGCAACCAAATGAGTTTCTAGCCTTAATGGAAAAGCATGGACTTCACAACACTAAACAACCATTGCAATTTAGAAATTAAATTGTGTTTATTTAAATGAGAAGTGATCGTGAAACTTCAAGATTCAGCAGATCATGAACCAAATACAATAAATTTATGTTCCCGCAATCAAGTAATATGTTACTTAAGATCAACCTCCATATTTCTTTGAATTCGTTGAAAAGCCGCCATCATTTTTGAGCGTGCATTCGCTAGCTTCACAATGGTTTCTAGTGCTGCAAAAAAATGTTAAGAATACAGAACTCAATCAAAAGTAGCAGGCAAAAGAAGATAAAATATTAGTGGATGTGTCAATAAACCTGTCTCGAATGAAATTTGGGCACCTCTCAGCTTTGGGGAGACCAAAACTCCATAAACAGACAGCAATTTTGATCTTTGCTTCTGGACCTAAACAAGGAAGAATAACATGAAAAATTGAAACTAGGCTGTTAAGATCAGTACCAACAACCAGCTGTTCCACAAATCAAGGGCATCTTCACTATGATATTAAGTCGACTGCATAATCAAAGTGGAAAGAGAGACGATCTGCACTTTATTCAGACCAGAACACACAGAGTGGATTGCACACCTGAGCATCGGAAGAAAGTGAAACTTCATCAATTGCTGATTGTTCTGTGTGGCAGTCCTCTAGTAAGAGCACGCAACAGACACATTTTATTAATAGCTATGTAGATTCCATAAAAAGTTGGATGGATCTTCTCATTGACTAAATAATACCAGCGTAAACAAGAAGGAAACAAAAAAGAAAAACTCAGTTCACAATAAATTGTGATATTATCACCAGAAAATCGGGATGGAGCCCGGCATCGCAACAGTGCACTGTCAGACTTGTGCTGCATATGTGCTTGTGGCTCTGATTGACTAGGAGTACAACTTCCATTGTCCGTGGATTCCCATTTGGAAAGAGTAAAAAAAGGATGTCCTAGAGATGGTTGACTGCTAATCCCCTCTTCAACTTCAGCAGTCTCATCTGTTTCATTTGAACATCAAATTAACAGAATTAGTACATTGAACAAAGAAACCATGGTCAAGTCCATCATGAAGTCTACAAAGATTAAACAGCAAGGTTATGAGCATAGACCTCTCACTTAGGGATGGACTATGGAAGATCAATGGGACTCTGGGAAGGCCTGACCCACCACCAGTCCAACCCAACCCTTATCAGCCACAGGTTGGACCAGGGCCTTATTGGGCCAAGACTCAGGACCTGGGCCCACATACAAGTTTAACCGGGTTGGGTAGGATGAGGCTCTATGTAAATGTATTTTACCCAGACCCAAGACTGGCCCAATTTGCATTCTGGCTAGGTCATGTCCTGATCTAATCAGGTTTCGGGTTGCACACACAGCCCAAACCCTGCTCCATCCTGGAGGGGTTACCAGTCAATGGCCACTCCTAATCGCACTTCGTGCACCACAAAATATCTCTCTCCTAAAATCCCAAAAAATACCTGACATACTTTCATCTTCTAACTTTACATGCAAAGTTGCAGCAGCAGGGTGCGGTTTGAGATAAAAAACTGCACTAGTTACCCGAGAAGTGCCCATGGAATGTCGTGCACTGGCTAGATCCAGCCATCCCTGCATATAGAATGTTAAAGATGGATGCTAGAGACTATGAATGTAACATGTTCATGTAATTACCAGGAAAACAGTGTTGGAAAATGTAAACAGGGGATTATATGCTGATCAAGGAAGAAGATCAAGTCTCATATATTCTAGTAAACACAATTAACACAATTAAATCAACATCAGAAGTAACTCGAAAAACAAACTATCATGTTTAAATATCAGTAGCAACCCAAGACATGATACACCATTCTTCTATAAGCACTTTTTTCCAACCAGTGAATTATTTATTCCCTCAGTGGATCTTGCTCACATAAGACCTTGGAGTAGTTAAACCACAGAACAGGTTCATTTGAAGGCAAATCTTAATCCCAGGAAAGCTCCCCAGAAAGCTGAATCTTTCAATCTTATCCATGTGTCCAGTTATTCTCCAAAAGTCCTGCCTGCATATGGAACCAGTTTCTGTAGCCATCTAATAAATCTAGCTTAAACTTCAATCAGAAGCCTGAAATCATGGAAAGCATGAAACATTCATCATTGCTAAAAGATGTTGGAGGCTTAACTTGAACAAAAATTTCTAACAAGACAAAAATACATCTCATTGAATATTTAAGTGTCATGATCAGAGTTATCGGAAGCTTCATAGATAGGTGGGAAGTGTGCTTCTCCAAAACTCATTTCGGAAGCACGATACTCCTCGCTTCCGAAACTTTATGGGAATCTCGATTCTTCTACGCTTCTTCTATGCTTTCCACACGTTTCTTTCCTGCTTCGCTACAAGCTTCTCTCAGACATCTTTGCATGTTTTTCATGTGCTTCCTTTCACGCTTCCCACTCACATCCCATGTACTTCCTCTAAATTGGTAATTATTATTTTTTAATTTTGAAAAGAATTTAACTCTTACACTACAAATTCATGAAATTTAAGGATAGTTATTTTTATTTTAGTTTTTATTCCCTGCTCATTCTATTAGCATTCACTTCCCATTTGATCTTATATCACTTTCTTTTTTATTCCTACTTCTCTTTTAAATTGATTCCTGGCTTCCCGCTTCTTATGAATTTAAAAATACCTTTCTTCTCGCTTCTGCTCTTTTCTGCTTCCTAATCTGGTAACCTTGGTCATGAATCATGATAGTACCCAATGCTCAGCCCCTGCTCCTCCCACCGGTGTATTTCTTGATACTCCGCATGGAAACTCATTAATCTATGCAATCCTTGTGCCACTTCTAATGTTCCTGGTTGCATAGTAACCAGATGCCATAATGAATAGGAGACCCCATCATACATGACTATATTGTATGAAATGATTAGACATCACTCTTGTCAAAGTTGTTTACTAGGCCATCATTCTTTAAACCCCTCAGGTTTTAGAGAATGAAGGGTAGACAAGTAAAACCAAAGATAAGGCAAAGTTTTAGAAAAAGGTAAAAACTTAGAAGCTAGAGCACTGTATCTTATAAAATAACAATGCGCTGAAAAAACAGATTGGAGCAAATTCAAGTCGCCCTCCCAACTAACACTATCTCACCTACTAAACAAGCACAACCCATGAGCTTGCATGAACACAAGGCCAAAAAAGAAAACGAATACGAGGAATTCTTGTTCAAAAGTACACCTTTCCTTTAATCATTTAAACAAACACTTGGCACGCATTGACATGAAAAAGAAAACGAGAAACAATGGCGTGTCTCAATCTTTTCAATCCAAATGTTTGAATGATATGAAATTATGAACGAATCAAATGATAAGTAACTGATTGAACAATCCATAACCAATGTAACAACATGAAAATAAACTAGCACGAATCTCTGCAAATTCGTCAGAATACCTGCCGTAGGGTAGAAGACAACGAATCGAAGAGGGTGAGGTAGTCGTCCAAAGAGTCCAGGAATTGCAGGGCGTCAAGAGATGGATCACTCATCTTCGCGTTCTCGTAAAAAGCATACGTTGCTCCCTCGATTTCGGAAATGCCGACGTCGGTGATCTGAAATTACCTCAAAATTTTCCAAAAAGCGGACTGGGTTAAGAAAATATTTCTCAAACAGCCGCCTCATCCAACCACAATGCCTTAACCGTAGTTAGCTGATGCAAAAAGACTCTTTTGCCCTTAAGCTGGACCGTTACTCTCTCTCTCTCTCTCTGCGAGAGTAAAGAAGAAGAAGGCCTTGTAAGCGTGGTACACATCTATCGCCCTCTCTCTTCTTCTTCTTCTTCTTCTTCTTTTACTTTCTTCCTATACCCATTGCTCCTTCTTCCGTGCCGTTCTTTTTCTCGTCCTCTTCCTCCGCCACACCTCTTCCTCTTCCCTTCCAATTCCCCTCCCTCATCATCATTGTCATTATCTTCTTCTCCTCTTCCTCCCCCCTTTCCCCCTCTTCTTCTTCTTCTTCTTCTTCCAAGCCGCAAATAGCCCATCCCACCCTTGGCCCCCTTTTCTTCTTGTTCTTGCCCTAACAACAGTCCCCTCTGGCCCCTCATCATCATCTTCTTCTCCTTCTCGCCCCATTCTGCCCTTCATCATCAGCATCGTCATCTTCTTCTTCTTCTTCTTCTTCTTCTTCTTCTTCTTCTTCTTCTTTGCCTGCCACCATTGTCACTCTTCTTCTTCCTGGATCCTATTAAACAGATATAAACTTGTTGGTAAGTAATGCAAGAATTTTGCGTAGTTTTTTACAATGAGCTATTCTTAGAGATTTATCAATTAGGTGTTATGTTCTTAGGCATGAATTTAAACGATTAATTGTATATCGCATAGTGTACACTTGAGAGAGTATGTGAACAAACTATTTATTTAATATCGTCAAGAATATTTGTTTGTGCTAATTTTGATTTTTTTAGCAAGTTTGTATTCTTGTATTATTTATCCTGAATTTCATTATTTCATGCCATTTCGTACATACATAATAAATGAATAAATAAACATTTAAAGGTGTTATGCAATGACGAAGGCCAAAAACAAACGAGAGAGAGCGTCGTACCTTTAGTTCGCTTCTTCTCTTTCTTATTTATTTCATAGAATATCAAAAAACAATTTAGAACGTAGAATTATTACAAGGAGTCCTAACATTTTATGATTGTTTGACAGGCGAACCAACTTTTTCAATACCAAAAGGCATTTTTGCTCTGATTTGAAGAAATCTTGAACTGTTGTAATGTTGCTACTATTTCCAGTTGTCCCACAATTTGTATTTAAAGTTTTAAACCACCATGTGACACCCTCTTTCTCTTCTTGAATCTTTCAGATGGAGAGGTTAATGAAGAAATATCAAAACAAGTACAAAAGGGCAAGAGAGGAAATGGGTAGATGGGAACAACTCCAATCTCAGTTCCTCACCCAATTTGGAAATGCATCTGCTATTATTGGAAGATTGCCGGTAACCTTTTTTTTTTTGTTTAATCCAACTTCTCTTTTCATTTGTACTTTGAAGTTCTGATTGATCTCTTTGACTGTCGGTCCTAATGAATTAGTTTTTAGGTTTTGCAAGACCCTAGTAACTATGGAATCCTGGGTTGTAACCCTCTCATTAAAAAAGAGCTTTTGGGGAAGCAATTGGAGTCCTTGGAAGCGAATTTCTTGGCCTTGCATGTTACAATGTGAGATACTATCCTCGACTTTGAGCTCTCTGTTCTCATATCTTTTTACATAGCTTTCTATAAGGAGGGAGGGAGGTGTCCATGAATGGTGTGTTTAGTTACAAAGTGCTTGAGCTTATTGGTATAGGCTAGAATTTAGTAGTTCAATGGTGTACTTTTACAGACATGGGTATGTGGTAGGAGAGTTACTAGGTCAATGTGATCTATTAACTAGGGAATTGGATGACCGGCAGGACTGTTTGAGACATTATGAACACTATATTTTCCCTGGATCCTTGGGTAGAAACCAAAATAAAAAGAGGAGAATTATGGGACTGTGTGTACTGGCATGTCTATTTGCTATATCTTCTTTAAGGCACTTGTGTTCAGGCTACATCACTATATCCTATCTTTTAAATATATCATGTTCAATTCCAATTTCATGCATTTGAAGTGTCTTGTTTGACTGTTGCTTGAAAGTTCTTCATACATTTTTTGCTCCTGGGAAACTTTGTAGGAAAGAGTTCCATGTCATTGTAAAAGCCCTTGAGAAGATTTCCCAAGATTCTTATCTCCTTCTAAAAGAGGAATGCAAACAAGTAAGCTTGCAACAGATGGAAGCACGGGTTGGAGCTGGCCCAAGTGTAACAGAGTGCCTGGAGGGTCTTAGAATCATTCATGAAATGCATCTATTAGAGTAACATACTCTTTCCAATAATCTTTTTCCTAGTTTCCATTTGGGTATTGAGTGAAAGAATGGATGGGATTGGTAGATGCTGTATCTTTGTTTTTGTTATTTTTTCCTTGACAGGTAGACTATTTTTATAAATTTCCTTCAGTTGTTAGAATACAGAGTCAAAGAAGGGTATTCTATGATATTTGGAGGTTTATTTTGTGAAGGTGTGCATTAAAGGCTTTTTCTGCTGCTTATTCTCCACCTTTTACATGTGACAAAATCTGGAAGGCTGATGCCTAACATGGTAACCGGAGCTTCTGCATCCTATGAACAATTAAGGAATTGGTCACCTAGACATTACTGCTTAATGGCACAATGAGGATGTATGACTAGGAACTATGTAGATGAATAATTTGCTACTTCAGAAATTATGATTTTAAGGATTTTTTAGCCATGTGTTACATTGGTTAGAGTTCTTAGGGATTTTTTCAATGTGGTTTTCTACCAGTATATTGTTTGTTTTTTCTCAAAGTTTATATGTTTCAGCTTGCCTTGATCTATTGGCCTAAAATAAAACAAGATTGAGGAAGTGAATGTATATATAGTGCATGGAGGGACCAAGCCAAACATTACCATATTTTGAAATCTTTTTTTTTTTTTGTTATTGTACAATATCACAAGAGATGTACAGGATATCAGGCTTTCTTGTGTCTTCTCCATCTTCACGCTCATCTCTTTTATTTTAAAATTTGAGATGGATGCCCAGCTTTAGGATCAGTAACTGCAATGTTGTAAATAAAGGAATTGGTGTCATAACTCTTTTATGTTGGTTTCTGATTTGTAAGCCTTTATCTATGCAATTTATTAATTCAAATTAAATGCATTTTTGATGCCCCCTTCCTGGAACACAGAGTTAACATTTTGATGTTATGCATTGTATCTGCAATGAGTTATTTCGTTGGGCATTAAGCCTGTTATGTTCTCAACTTATAATGTTTTAAACTTGTATTATCCCCATTGAAGTTTTGCATTATTTTAGAATTGATAAAGCCAGAAATTGCAGGATTGGTGTCATTTAGGCTGGGTAGCCACTAGCTTGCCAGTTTCCAACCTCTTTGGCACTAAAATGGTGTTAGGGATGGGGGATTTTTTAGCCTGTGAATCTGTAAATAAAAAGAAAATACTTCCGCTGATTCTGTTGCTTACAGTCTAGGTTTTGATTAGGGGATTTCATGCCTGAGATGATTTCTGCTTTCAGGTACCGCCTGAAGTTGGCTGTGGTTTCGGCCCTTAAATGGACTTCAAGGTCTGTAAATTTTGTTCATGTAGTGATAGTTGGATATGTGACAGTAATATTCTGATATTTTGTGTGAAACATGTTTAACTATTTATATAATTGATGTGAGAGATGAAAGCCAAGGAAAGAAACAAAAACACTGGCTGCTGCTTTTATTGAATTTTTCAACAGAAAATATACTGATTAATTTTGTTTTTTTAAGGCAGAAATATATATAATAAGATGCTGAAGTGTATGTTTGCCCGATCCCTTGATAATAATGTTAGAATTAGGGTTTCAGAGTTCCCTGCAAAGAGAAAAGAAAACAAGCTGAAAACACACGATTCTCAATATGGGAAATCATGCCCCTTGCTTTTCTTTTATATTAACCTTTGATAATATATATACTGGAAATACCCCCATTTACATATGACACAAAGAATACTAAGGAGCGACATTTAGGTCAAGAAGAAAAAAAATAATAAACAACACGTCCCAGCATGGTGTCTAACACGGATCTGGATCTTGATCCGGCCTCACGCTAATAGCCTCCCTCAAGTTGAGCATGGTTATCAACCATGGACAACTTTCTTCTTAAGTAGCAAAACATGTTCGTCGTGAGGCCTTTGGTAAATAAGTCAACTACTTTCTCTTCAATCCATACATATCTTGTCTCTATCTCTTCATCCTCCATTTTATGATGAATGAAGTGTTGATCAATTTCAATATGTTTTGTCTTCCCATGCTGGATAGGATTTAATGAAATATTGATAGCCCCTTGATTATCGTATAACAATAGTGATTTAGGTACAATTTCTCCCAAATCATACAACATGTGTCTAATCCAAGTTGCTTATGCAACTGGAATGATTGTAACGACCCCAACTCATACCCCTTAAAAAGTGCAGAATTTAAAAAAAAAAAAAAACATTGCAGAAACATTCTCAGAGATCGCGAGCCTTTACAGTTCTACTCCTCATTGGATAACTCAACCAACCACAAGGGATCTAACATTTATCATCCACACCATAGCAAACCAAAATTTTATTAATTAAGATAGAGTAGTCTCGAGACAATTGCATAAAGAAATTTAGAGTGCATAAACAATTGAATGTAAAAAAAAGCAGAGCCACGTTGTTCATCTGTGAAGTGGTCTATCAAACGTGTATCACTCGTAGCTCTCTCAGGAGCGAGTCGCTTCACTGATCCCCTGCGACTGCGAAAACCACAAAAGTATGGGTGTTAGAAATTCGAGGAATTCTGTGTACGAATCCCTCTAATGAAATAAATGAGCATAAAGAATACAGATAAGAATTCATGCAATATTATGGAGGAAATGCATTTATGACAGATCTTGAAGATATTTTCTTAACATCTTATAAGCGTCGCTCCTAGAACTACTCTGAGCCTGAAAATGATAAAAATTATAGGAATTAGACTACCACGTCTAAGTAAGAAAACTGTAATTATTCTTGCAAGTGGATCGTGTGTCAGGTAGGTGATGTGGGTGTCGTGTCTGATTTTCAGTCTATACATAAACACATAAAGAAGTCGATGCAACAACAATAACAGACATATATCTAAGTAGAGGAGTAGATTATGCAACATTTATAATTAAGCACGTAAAGCATTTTATGCAACTACAACAATTAAGCAAGTAAGGTATTAAGCAATTAAAGCATATTCTATATCAGAACTAACAGTAACATGCATAACATCTATATAACATCCACAATATGAATTCAATTATCTCATATTTGCACATTTTAGGATATCGTTTCATCACAAGCACCGAATATAAAGCATGCTGAAAGAATATGCAAATGTCTCTTTAATGACTTCATCACAGTGATACCTAACTGTTTTAATTAATGTTTATTTTATCTTATCCCGCGGGTACACACGGGCCAAGGCAACCATCTCAGAAAAGAATGTTCGGGGGTATATTATTCAAGGGTATCTTATTAACCCGAACATTCTAACTGAGACTGAAATCCCAAGGGAGCGACCAGTGACCGAGAGAACCTCCCAAAGGCCGAAACCAAAACAGGATGCATCCCTAACTTCTGCAGAAAAACAAAGAACTACCACCTAGGACACATTGGCAGTCTGGGTCCCCCAACTCCGAGGACTGGGACCAACGAGTCGCTTTACGCTCGAACAAAAACATATGTCCCCGAAGTTTTGTACCACCTATCTTCTCCAAGGTAAGCCTGAAACTGAGTGGTTTAATCTTTTCATTTAATTTATTTCCCGAAGTACAGGGCATTTCCCCAACTTCCTTCTACTACCACAGTAGTAGAATTCCCAACCTTAGTCAATTTACCCAGGGTATAAAACCGTCCCAAACCTTTGTCATATTGTTTGCATAACCCACCTGAAGTGCTCCGGTGCCTTTAAACCAGTCAAGCACGAATGTTAATATTTATGTGGGTATTAACCTTTTTAAACTTGAGTGCCAAGGTAAAACCTTCAAGTACCAGGCTTGGTGATTCACATGCCAGCCTTAAACCATAACAATTACACATAAAGGAAAATTTCTCTTATTCATCTATCACTACCATGGTTTTCTTAACTAAAAGAGTGGTTACAACTTTCTTTGACTTGAATCATCATTAACTTAGCTCGGCCCTTTATAAGGATCAATGGTGATAAACTTTTCTAAATGATAATTGGCACATTCACAAACCCACTATTGATAGTTCATTAATAGGAACTTAAGATTTTTATGCATACTATTTACAACATGTTAAAGGGGAAGGAGGCAACTCCTAAAGATCTTGAAATATTTACAATTGTCGAAACTAACATATGCAGTGTCTATAGCCAATATACCAAAACATAACCTTTTGATGTGCATCACAATGCAGGCCGAAAATAGTAGAGTCTGTAGCATATTCTACCTATTTCAGTTATACAACACAGGAAATTCAATGTACCATAGAGGTGACAACTAGGTATTATTCAGATAGCATACTGAAATTCAAAAAAATAAAAATCCAATATGAATCACTCAGCCATTCTACTATATCCCACAGATTAACTAAGTGAGGTACAGTACGGTGTGTTACACAGAAAATACAGGAAAGAACCAAAAATTCATTCAGCCGCATGTACTAAACACCCCTATTTTTCAGTTCAGCCATCATACAGCATATACATCAAACCATGGTTTCAGCCATTCTACTGCATTTTACAGGATTATTAAGTATTAAACAGCATGTTGTATTATGCAGAACCAAACAAAAACAAAAAGAAACAACTACTAGACATTCCTTCAGAACCGATGGTGTGATCGAGATACTCGGCTGGACCCAAAAACCAAAAGCAACTACCTCTTAAGTTCTCCCACATGTTCAATTCGCAAGGTCAACAACTCGTAAACATATCAATTACTCACGGTAGTAAGACAGGAATCATAAACATAAAGAAACGATTAATTGAAGGCATGCGATATTCATCATTTAAGTATCCAAAACAATTTCAACGATGATTCAAACAATATCAGACCTTCTTTGAAACAGTCATACAAAATTCAGACTTGAAAGGATTGAAAAAGACACACCGACTCTTAGTTAGGGCTTTCAATACCAAGGTCAAGAAAAACCCAATTCGAACTAGAGTTTTCGATTGGAAAGGACATAGATTTCCCATCTAAATTCCAGACAAAATAACTAATCCGAGAATGAGGAATGACTCTTCAAGCCAACACCCAATCGGTTAAAAAGGATCTCCCCGCAGTCCTAAATCCCCATCATCTCCTCGAATAGGGTAAAACACGAAAACCCCTAATCATGGTAATATCTATTGTAACCCCCCCCCAAAAAAAAAACATGAAATACCTACAGAAATAAGCACAGTAACCTACCATTATCCGGCGAGGATGTTGCGGCAGTCACGAGGGGAGGTCGGTCGGCCTGGACAGCACCACCACCGGAAAGGTCGGCTTCTCCCTGCAAGGTCTCGAGCTGCATGCCTGAGATCGGAGGGTGCTTTGAGGGTTAGAGAGGTAGAGGAGAGTGAGAGAGAGAATGGGATAGCGAGAGAGGGAGAAAAAAGGGGTTCGGGGGTCCCCCTTTGTAGGAGGGTGGCCACCCGAAAAGGAAGGGAAGCATACCTTCCCGGCGGCTGCAGTGTGCTTCCCCACCTCCCCATCTCCTTACGTGTTAACACCCGATATATCGGGGGAAGGGTTTCCCCCCCTTTGTTATATTTATCGGGCAACCCCTATCGGGTTGCCCCCCCCCCCCCCCCCTTTCTTTATCCCTCCCTGTAATAAAATTTTACAGGGAGTGGGTCGGGTCCGGGTCCGACCCCCGACCCGCAATGCTGGATCCAATTTCGATTTGGATCCGGGTCGCGTGAATAACAGTGGATCCAGGGGTTGGATCCACTTGGGTCCAATAGTGGGTTTGAAAAGTTTAAAATAAAAATTATTAGTTATTTATTTATAAAGTATTACTATTATATAAATACTTTAATACGCACACATATCTTTCTTTTGGATCCGGGTAACGGATCCTAGGCCCAAATCATGTTAATTATAGAATGTATATATAAACATAATTTCTAAGTTCTGTATAAAATTTGTGGTTGTTACAGGTAGTGTATGTGCTCCATCATATGAGGCACCTGTTTTCATAATCAGTACACCTCCAGCCATCTGCATTAACTAGCACCATACAAGTATAAACAAATAGTACAGGAAAAGGCCTGCAAGGCCACATCAATCTCTTAGGTCTTAACAACATGAATAGTGATCCTCAAACACATCTGGTTTCCCAGGACCTGAGCTGACCATGTGTTGGATAATGTGACAATTTTGATTGTCATTGTACTGAAGGATGATGAAGTATCAAAAGAATGTTACCAAGGACGCTTCACTTGAGAATTCTATTTGGACAACTTTGCAACAAGTATCAGTTGTTCCAATTGACAAGGTCTAGGCCTCCATGTGGTAGGGATTTGATTGATTGACAAGATCCTTTTTCTTACTCCAAACTTTGTCAAAGGGAACTTCTTATCATTGTGCAGTATGAATCCAAAACATTTGTCATGCAATTAAATAATGTGCATATGCATATTCTTCTTGTTAAAAACCATACTTGAATTTTATCGTACTACCAAGCTTGGACAGCCTAGACTTTTTATACTTGGACACCCATGTTGGTGTCACCTAATGCCTAGTTTTGCAGGTTGATGACATTCTCTTTGTTTCTGCTATTGTTCTTGTGTATGGTATCTGAAATTGTTGATTCTTCATCATACTTATGCATTCCTTAATGCTTAAGCACAGTTTGGCTAGGCCTTGTCTTGCACTTCTCATGTTCAATATCGTGTTGGTTAATAATTTAACCTTTACCTATCATTTGTAAAGCAGTTCAGGTGATTTAGCTGCCTTTGGTCATCTCCTTGCTGATCAGCCCAACATCCCCAAAACTCAAGGTGTGGGTGGTAACATATAGGAGAATTCTTATTGTATAAAACTAAATCATACTATCCAAAGCACTCCGTGACGACAACCAGAATTATTAATTGCATGATTACTTTATGCAGTGCAACTTATTTTTAACAAGATATTCATGGACGATACTGGTTGATTATAGCTCTACAAGTATGCGTGGAAGGTAAAGTGATACACTTGCTGCAGACTTCAGTGGGAGATTAAACCTGGAACAAGGAACATGTAGCTTCCCTTTCATCAACAACTGGAGCCTGGTGTTGTTGTTATGCATGTTGGAAACATATATCGTTATCAAATGCTGTCATGTGCTTTTCTTTTTTCTTTCATGGCACTTCTTTGTATAGATCATTTATCTTTGAATCGTACCCTGCATGTTAATGCTTGCTTGATTGTTAGATTCTCTCAAATATCACCTTATCACTGCTACTCAGGATACATCATTCTTTCTATGTTGATTCTTTTGTTGTCTTTTTTTTTATGAATGCCCTATGTTTTAGTCCATTTTGATTTCATTACTGAAACCATTACAATGACTTGCCCGATTTCACTTGATCATGCGATGCTGTGGAAAGCGGAGCCATGTTGTTCATCTTTCCATGGCGGCAAAGTTGTCCTTGAAGTTGTTTCTTGATCAAGAAATTTAGCGGAATTGGAATCTACTTCCACTAAATTCTTTAGCCACTTTTAGACCAGAAAGAGGAAGAAGTGGAATTGGATTCCTGTTCCACTGTTTCCTGAATCCAAATACACACACTAATATGTATCTGCGTTCTGGTTCTTTTGTACTTCACTTGAAGTCTTTACCTCTATTCCAGTAGCAGTGATAAGGTGACCATGTAGGATAAAAAAATCAAGCTATTTCCTTTATGCCTTATGTTTGAAAGTTTTAAGTGAATCAGATCAGGTGATCTGTCAAATCATGGTCGGAAAATGCTCTATCAACTCTACCATCCATTAATCTCATCTAACCATCCTCTATGCAAGTGTTCATACTTCACATGATATGATTTCTCCTTTCTTAATATGGATTCCAACCATTCATGATCTGTGTGTGAATGAGTATGCAAGCGTACTGCTTCAGTTGAAGAATACAACAACAACAACAACAACTACGCCTTCATCCCAAAACAATTGGGGTCAGCGATATGAACCAAAAAAGAAATTCATTTTGGGTCTTCCACATGAATCATTTTCCTCCAATCATTTCTATCCAACGCCATGTCCTCGGTGAGGTTCAAAGCATTCATATCCTTTCCTATCATCTCCATCCAAGTCTTCCTAGGCCTACCCCGACCTCTTTTAACTAATATATTTTCCCATTTCTCCAACCTTCTAACTGGAGCATCATTAGGCCTTCGCCGAATATGTCCAAACCACCGTAAACGATTCTCTCGCATCTTATTTTCAATGGGTGCAACACCTACCTTCTTACGTATCTCTTCGTTCCGAATCTTATCTTTTATTGTATTTCCACACATCCATCTAAGCATCCGCATCTCAGCTACACTCATTTTTTGAATATGATGTCTCTTGGCAGCCCAACATTCCGTACCATATAGTAAAGCGGGTCTAATAGTCGTCCTATAAAACTTTCCCTTCAACCGCAATGGCATTCTACGATCGCACAGCACTCCAGTAGCACTTTTCCATTTCATCCACCCAACCTTTATCCTATGATTTACATCTCCATCAATTTCTCCATACTTTTGAATGATGGATCCCAAATATTTGAAATAATCATTCACCGGTATATCTTGCTCACCAAGCTTCACTACACTCCCATCCCTACTTCGTTGCTTACTAAACCGACATTCCATATATTCAGTCTTACTCTTACTCAACTTAAAACCTCTAGCTTCCAATGTCTGTCTCCATAATTCTAACTTAGCATTAACCCCAGCTCTAGACTCATCAATCAAAACAATATCATCAGCAAACAACATACACCACGGTACATTTTCTTGAATTGATCTCGTAAGCTCATCCATCACTATCGCAAATAGGAAAGGGCTTAAAGCAGATCCTTGATGTAACCCAACCGTTATCGGAAAATTGGTTGTCACCCCTCCACAAGTGCGGACATTGGTTACTACTCGTTTTGCTTCAGTTGAAGAATGATAAAGAAAATTTTGGTAAGTTTGATGTCACGACACCATATCATGGGCAGTTGTCTGGATGCTAGGGATGATGGATTAGTGCTGCAAAACGAGTTTCTCTATCTAAGGAAGGTTAGTCTCTTTGGAGAGTGGAGTAAACAGTCTACTGAAGCTCCTGAGAGCCAGCAGAATAGCCAGAAATGGGTCTTTCAAATCCTTTACCTATGGATGCAGGGAGAAGAGAAGAGCCTGACCCACATGGTTTCCACTGGCATTTTTCTTTTGAGATTTGAGCGGGAATATTTGCAAGAGCTCACGTTTAAGGGGTGCTTGGATTAATTGCATGTCTTGAACTTAAGTTCAGAAGAACATATGATGCATGTCTATGTTTGGTTTTTTATGAGGCATGGACATAGGGGTGCAAATGGGTCGGATATCTGATCCGAGTCTGACATGTTATTTTTAGTTCAGATCCTTCAAGTAAGATCTGAACGTGCATTTTTGGATTTGAATCAAATCTGGGTCAATCTTATAGGTAGGATCAAATTCAAATTTGGATCAAAATTTAACTTTTTGCATTTTTCACATGTAAATAGTTTTTTTTTTACTTTTTTTATCGGATCCAGTATCACCACATAGTTTGGATTTGGATTCAGATTTCAGATCTACTGTTCATATTTTGTATTCAAATTTAGATCTAGCATGATCCAGCTTGAGTCCCATTCATTTGCACCCCTACATCAACATGGATGTATTGGGCTTTGAAGGCCTTTAGGGGGCATTTGACTGCGTAGCCCGCTCATCGCATAGGACGCTGGCTCAGTCAAACTGCAGATGCTCGGATGTCCCATGAGACACGATTTTTCTGTTTCGAAAACCCCTACACCCCCTCCCTAGAATGCTATGGATGAGGAAGTGGGGGGGGGGGGGGGTATATATATGATACATTTGTGCTAAATGAAACATGCTAAACAGGTTTTTTGGGTTTTCTCATTTTATATTTTTAAGTATAATCGTACAGATGTGATCTATGTAATTGATTTTATAGGGATCATCTCTTGAAGTGTTCTGGTACATGGGTGAGTTTTTATAAGGTTCGAAAAATCAACTGTCCAAACTCTGTAAATTTTTTAGGCTTCAAATATCATTTTTTTTCATTGAAAACACATAAACCATGTGTGGATTTGGATTCCTAGTAAATCGACCATGCCCAACACATTTATGCGGTTGGAACCATGAAAACAAAATACTGAAAAAGCTTAAAACCCATTTAGCATGTTTCATTTAGCATATATATATATATTGGCTACTAATGAAGGTGCATAACTAATAAGCTAGAAATCATAGGTGTAAGTTGCATCGACTCAATCTCACCACATAGATGTATTCAACATGGTTTTTTTGCTAAGGATCAAGTCTTGGATCGTGTTTGCCTGATGTAAAAATGTGATCTTTTGAATTATGAAATTTTGGCACATTGTGGGCCATTGATTTTTGGACCCTTTTAAAAACAAAATTACTTGTCATAATCACATGATTCAAAACAAGTTTCTCACTAAACAAACCATGAAGATCACATCTATCATGTTTGATCTACAAAAATTTGAAATTTTTTGAAGAAAAAAGTGTTTTCTACTCATTAGTTATGTGCCTTCATTAGTAGCCAATATTTACAGTCGCACTATACGAATAATTCACAAGGATGAAGGTCAATAGCACCGACTTTTCTCACCACTATAGTCTTATTTATTGTTGCTATAGGTCTATAACGGCAACAAAAAATTGCTGCCAATTTTTTGCCTTAGTTGAGTAATAATGGCAACATTTATAGGTCGTCGTTAATGTGTGACCCAACACTGATGAAGAATCTCGTTGGAACTGGGAACATCGATAACGGCGACCCACCTTATAATGATGACATTTTTTTGTCGCCTTTATAGCCTGCAACATAGAGAATTAACTCGTTGTTATGATTGATAACGACGAGAAGTCGTCATTATAGTCTATAAAAGCGATAATTAAGTTGTTATAGGTTGTAACAGTGACATAAGGTTAAGGCCAACAATGGTGACACAATAATGTTGTCGTTATAGGCCTTAAACCTACAAAAATAAATTTTTTATATTAGTTTTAACATTTTTTTATATTACATTAAATAAAAGAGTAAGTACAATTCAAATATACACTTTAAACCTACATTCAAATATAAACATACATATCAAAAAGCAAACACACTTCAAAAATTAAACATACATCATCTTCAACCCCCTACCCTAAATCCTCTCCAAACTTGCAACAAATACACTTTAAGAAACATACATCCTCTCCAACCCCCTCCCCTACATTCTCTCCAAGCATGCAACAAATACAGAATATAAAAACAAACATGCATCCTCTCCAACCCCCTATCCTACATCCTCTTCAAACCTGCAACAAACACACTTCAAGAATGAGTATAATCGGATAATTCAAAAAAATTTATAAAAAAAAATAATTATGACAATATTAATGATGATGATAGCAATATGAGAATTTAGTCTGGTAACTTATAAATATTTTAATCACATTACGATTGAAGGCTCAATGATGTTTTTACATTTTCCTGTACTTTCATGAGAATCTAAAAAGGCATAAAGATACATTAACAAAATATCTTTTCATATTCAAGAGGATATCAACTCCGATTCAATATATATATATATATATATATATATATATATATATATATATATATCATCAGTTTTACACTAACTACAACATCTCATTATGGTAAAAATTAATACAGGACAAACAGAAAAAAAAAGATATAAACAGATTTGTGTTCTTAGAACATAACATGACATAAAAAACTATGATATGTTTATCCAATAAATAGACATCTAGCAGTCTTGTCTATGAGAAAATAAGAGAGATCTAGGACGGGGGGTTCTATCTGAGAGAATCTATAAAGGTCTTCATCTGCTCTCTGAGCTTCTTAGTTTCTTCTCTCGCTCTAGTTGTTGAAGGAGTCGCTCACGCTCTCTCTCGCTCCCGTTCAACTTTTTTCATCCTTTGTTCTTCTCTTAATTGTTGGAGCTCTAACTATGTCACTGTCAGCTGAGAAGATAGCTCTGAAACACGAGTTTTGTCTTTGAATGGAATGACAAATACACATATCCCTCTCACAAGTCCAGACTGCTCTCTGAGGACTTTGGCAAAGATGTCTTGTTGCGACATCGACATGCCTCCTTGTGAATAACATGTTTTATCACTTTCATTCTCCATAGAGTGCAACTTATTCTGCACATGATTATTAGAAACTAATGATAAATGTATAAAATATAATGAATAAATATGGCTTCTGTTTTGCTACTACAAAGTGTGAGTTACTTACAAATGTGTCTTCTACTTTGCTCTAGATGAATGTCATGTAATATGAATGGGTGTACGTCTCTTCGTAAAATGCACGCGTTGTTAGTTTATGCACTTCAATTTTAGTCTGCAAATAACAAATTTAAAATCTATTAAATCAAACATATTTAGCGATATACTACAATATAAAAAATTTAACTTAGGGAATAAGAAACTTACCTTCGTATGAAACCCCTGGATGTACGAAGATGATCCACTGGTATGTTGGACCGTCTATTTTGCTCTATTAACGAAATTTTCTTCGACATCCGTTATTAACCAAAGGAAAAATCAATTAGTTCACAAAAATCTAAAATTTTGAATATTTATTTACTTATGAATATATATCCAATATTTATCATCCAATAGTCTCCAGTAAAAAGTTGTAAATCCTTTTCCACACTTCAGAGTTGACTCCCTCAGAAGAATGTTTTGTTGCTTTGTCGTGGTTTTCAAACCTCTCATAATGCTTGTAAAAACCTTCTCACACCCTAAAATATGATAGTTGAAGCTACTTATCCATGGTAGCACGATGTTCAGCTATATCATTGTTTAAATCAAACTCGACCTGCACGAAATTATCAAAATATAGTTAGCAACACTTTTTTTATGAATTAATCTGGTTGGGTATGTCCTGATCTTTTGTCATCCCGAGAGAGAGAATGGTGCTACAAGCCTTATAGGACATGTTGTATTTTAGAGGGTTGAAGGCGTCTCTTATCCCCATCCCCCAGAGGTTAGGGGACAGGTCTACCAGTGAGTCCTAGGTGGTAGTACCATAGCTCTGCAGAGTTAGGGATGCATGCCTGATTTTTTGCCGACGATTTTGGTTTGGCGTAGGCCAAGACCTGGGACCATGGGTCTGTTCTATCAACTGCCGCATTGCAGGGTTGAATCGCTAACAAAAGAACCAGTTAAGTCATAAGAGGGCAATTAAAATATATAGAATAATAAATACTCCTATGATTGTTTCTGGATGTCTATACCCTCTTTTGTACCAGATGGGTCTTAATAAACAAGAGAAACAATTAATTAGATTTCTTGGAATCACTACTATCACATGCATAAACATATAGTTATGGACATGTAGAGACTACTAAGGTTTATGATTATTGTATGAGATTTATTATATGTGAATGAAAAAGACATGTTTATGTTGGTCATATGATTTGACATGTTGATACAAGCCATGGGATTGGTTGTTGCACGTGAGGTGCTTGTGTTTGTGAAACACACGAGAAATGTCAAATTAAGGTCTATTCCTTTTATATAATTGGATGCAAAGTGCATAAATGTTCTGAGAAATGCCATGTGAATTTATAAATTAGATAATGCATGTCTTAGTCATGAATTGAACATGAGCATGTTTCTTTTGAGAATGAAGAAAGTGAATATTTACAATATCTTGAACTGTTGCATGTATTTCACTTCGAAGCATGCTAGAATGGTAAACTTTCATTTATTTATGCAAACATTTATCATGATTATGAATAATTGTAATGTTGAATACCGTGCTTGAGAAAGAATATGAGTTTGAGATGCATGCATATGAATTACGCAAGTATGAATGCTATGAATGAATGATGATAAATGAAATTGAATATCATATGCATGGTTCGATGTGGATTCCCCTGACTCTCATTCTAAAATGATGGGAACTGCACTTTGATTGCATCAGTACAACGTAATTGTATTCTTTATATTTAGTTTTGGTTTTCGCAGGCATGTGGTTGATGCCCTATAATATTTACAGATAACCTCATGGAGGATTGAAGCAAAGCGTTGATTGTTGCGTGGCAGAAGACTCTATTCTTACCTAGTATGGTCTCTAGAGGACCCAAACATTTTGGGAGGATTATAAACTTGTCAAAATTTAAGTTTCATGTCTAGATCTTTAAACTTTAAGAATTGTAACATTTTGGAATGAGAAGAATGTTAAATTTTTTCCTTTTCATTTCTGCAATGATTATGCATGTGATTTAGAAATTTTGAATTCTTACGTAACTCCTCAATTGTCTTAAACCTTAGATAAGTTTTGCCTTCCACATTTTTGTATCTTTTTCACATGAGAGCATCCTTAGAGTAATAAACCCAATTGAGATGCATTTATGGATGATTTTGTACTGTATATGATACTAAGAGGCTAATATACACTCGCGCAGGCTAATATACACTCACGCTTGTGCTTAGGTGGGTCGTCTAGTATTTGGAATGGTTGAAATGTGGTCGTAGACGAACTTGTGAGATATTACTTCAAAGAATCATGTGTACTTTTATAATAAATAAAAAGTTTTAAATTTTTTCTCACAAATTTGGGTTTGGGAAAGTTTTTAAAAGGTTGAATTTTTTAGGGATGTTACATCTATCACCCTCTATCCTCCAATTTAGTTGTTTATATGTGATAAGGAACACAATTTAATTTTTTTAAAACAATATGTTGTATGGTTGTTGTAGGTAATTAATGATGGCCTCTGGAAGAGTTAAAGTACATTTTCATATCATTGATCATCCTACTTGGAGATCTATAGTAATCTAAAAAACAACTATAAGAAATTTATAGCATTGATGTCTCATAAAATCAGATATGTGAAAGAGTTATTGAGCCTATGGTATAGTTGTTCTCTTAAAGTAGGTAGCCAAGATATATGGATAGATGTTTTGGAGGAGGATGATATAGAGTCGATGTTATTTAGCGGTGATGTTTACTTAGTTGCTCACAAAGTTGAAGACAAGTTATCACTTTGGGAGTTAAATAAGAAGCAGTTAATGAACCCAATGATGGAAATCCTTTGAAAGTCATCCAATTGTCTCAAACATTGAGCTCAGGCACACGGAGGGTATGCAGTTTCGAGAACCACTTATGGATATAGATGTTCAACATGTGGGCAATGAAGAATGAATAATTGATGTTGTATATGATCAAAGGATCACTGCAGATGATATAAAACCACGTGGGCAAATCAGTGCCAGCGATATTTATTGCAGTAATTTGAATTACATCCAGCCTTCCCGGATAAATGACAAAGTTAGGCACAAGTTCTAATTTATTATTGAGACATAGGTGCAATGATGGATGTGAAGTTTTTATGTTTAATCTTGAATATTGAAAATATAGGAATGTTGAATGCCTGAATAAGTTGAAAGTGATAGATACGACGAATCTTGATTTAGTTTGTGTAACTGAACAATCAATTAATGGCAGCAGTGGAAAATCAGGTGCTATTGATAATGATAACTATATTGTGTCGATGGGAGAGAATGAAGACTGATGACATGGGACAAATAATAGCGGGTGAAAGTGATACACATATGACAATGAAAAAGTCAAACCTTTGGTACGTTGTATAAGTTATATAAACATTTGTTGGGTAGAAGAATTATTTTATTTTTAACACTAATGAGATGTGGTTGAATATGTTCGCATTCAATGGATTCTTATATAATAAAGTGCAATTAAAAATCATTGAAGCAAATACATCTCATTTGTATGACCAATTGTGTAACGAAAAGTTTAACGATTGTGAACAATTTTAGTGGCTAACAACAAGCTCAAATGATCAAGCAATTGTTGTCGAAAAAAGGTTTAATGATCTTCAACATTGTTGTAATGTTTTGAAAGATCATGTCATTAGGAATAACTATAAAACAAAATTTATGACGATATACAATAATTGAGTCATTGTCGTATGCACGAGAAAGAACCTGCAAACTATGATTGTTTGCCCCTAGAAGATACATTGCACAAAGGTGCAAAGGGCAGAGCTCTTTCAAGTGAAGAATTATCAAAGTGATCATACATGTAGTGGATCACTAGGCAACCCTGTAGTGAAAAAAATGTTTCTCAAGTAGATTTCAAGTGTTATTCACAAACGCATACATGATAACCCAAAGATAACTCTAAGAGAAATCATGAATGACATAAGTCACAAGGAAGGAATGTAGGTCACTTATAAACAAGCATGGTGTTAATGAGAACAGACTAAGGAGGTGTTGTATGGTTCATTCGAAGAATCGTTCAAGATGTTTTCAACCTATTTAGATCATTTGATGAAAGATAACCGAGGATCACTAGGGTACATTTAGACCGATCAGAAAGATTAATTTCAGTACTTGTTCTTATTCTTTCTTCCAAGCATTGATGAGTTTTTAAAAAGATGCCCTCTAGTTATTATGGTAGATGGCACATTCTTAAAAAGAAGATACAAGAGTATATTGTTGTCAGTCCATAGTATTGATCCTTGTGAGAATGTTTCTAATAGTATTTATAGTTGTTGATAAGGAGTCAACGAATTCATAATCATGGTTTTTGAAGCATCTAAGGAAAGAACTCATATGCTTCGACGAATATAGAGAGAGATTAGAGCTTACAATTATCTCAGCTAGGCATGAAGGTCTAAAGTATATAGTTCCTCATACATGGCCTACATGTCGTGTTGGATATTGCATAAAGTATTTGACAAAGAACTTTTTTAAGAAATTTGGTTCACCACTCAGTGCACTTTGGTGGAATACAGTTTGAGTAGCCATGAGACAATAATGCAATTATTTTCTTCAAAAAAATTTGGAGCAGGATGAAGCCACATACAATTATATTATCACTGACATGAAACCGGAACATTGGGTTAACACTCACTTTTCAGCCAAAAGATATGGGTGCTTAACATCTAATATAACAAAAAACTTTAATTTGTAGATTCTCGCTATATGTGACAAGCCTCTAATTTCTCTTATTGAAAGGCTTCGTCTCATGCTGATGAAACTTTTTAAAAAATGAAATAATGTCGGGCAGCAAATGCATGGTGTTATGGTGTCGAAGATAAAAGCAAGGCCAAAGGAATTGTAGAGAAAGACACAACAACTACGTGTCATAGTAGTGCATTGCAATCGACATCGGTACGAAGCCCGCAATCGATCTTACGATTGTGCTCTTGTGAAGAGTACAGGTTAGCGAGGTTCCTTGCAAACATGCGATCACATGCATTTTGTATGAGGAAAACCTATCAGAGAATTATTGTGATAAGTTCTTCAAAACTGAATAATATTGGGTTGTGTACCATGAATATTCATTCTTCTCGATGACGGATAATGTCCCACACATCGCTCCATCGACGCTTATACTTGTATATCCACTAAAAGCGATTTGTAAATTAGGGCAACCTAAGGTGAAGAGATAAATAACAAATCACAAGGATATTATGTCATACAAGTGCAATATATGTGGTGAGGTTGGTCACAACATGCAAAAACATGAATAATAATATGTTAGAGTACATATGCTTTGCAAAATATTGGATTTGTTAGGAGTTGTTACATGGTTTATTTTTTTGTATTTATCTAGTATTCTTTAATTAATTGTTCTGATATCTTTTGTCTTTTATGTATATGTTATGTACTATGTATAAATTTAAAAGAGAATGTGACAAAAAGAAAACCAAACCTCCATCCCCACCCCAAGCAAGGAACCAATTGTGGTGCATGAGGAAGATGTGCAACAAAAAACAAAAGAGCATAAATAATATGAATTTGGTGAAGAAACTTTGTTGGAAAGTGGTGTAAGTGTTAAGGTTGCTCGTTTGCATAGTTATTTTTTTTACGTTTGTATGCAAATTCATTTGAATCTAACATAAATGTACCATATAATTTGTCTATGTAGAATCTAGCAAGATTCATAGAAAGAATTCAAACGACATTTAACAAGGACATGTAAAGATGAATGAAACTGCCAACGTCCCTTTACGTTACCATATATTTCTTTGTGAGTCTGAATTGTGAGGTGTCTGTTAGTTTTCTATCGGCTAATAAAAACTAACTAGTAAACATTTTTTATTTACAGAAAATGCTTGCAACTAAAGGGCAATGAGATAGGGCAACAAAGTGCTTAGAGAGCAACAAGTTATCATATCAATTCTTTGAAGCTAACAAAGTATTTGTTAGACAACTTTGCGTACTTATAAAACTTAAATTTTTATGTGCACAATGACTTTAAACTTGATTTATGTTGCAGCTCTTAATTTTTGTCAATTGAGACAACTACCACTGAGTTCTTTGAGAAATGGACATAAAAGAGAAGGTATTTAAGTTATACAATTCCATGTGGTCCACAAATTTTGCAATAAAGAACATCATACAATTAGTACGATAAGATTACTTATTCAATAATACACTCATTTTTTTGCATTTGTTTGTTAACTACTCATTTTGCAAATATTTTTTAACTCATTTTTTCTAGTCAATTTTTTCAGCGTGGTCTAGTTACAATTGTTACAACGATTGGTCAGTTGAGACCAGGAGGGTATTCCTCAACAGGAAAATAGGTAATTTCTTTGTATATGTATGTTAACTCAATTCGTACATGTACATGTTCTTGAGGACTTGGTATATGATTGTTACATGTATGATTGTGATATATTTGTCCTCATGTACATGCAATACTTAGGCATAAATTGATATTTGAACTTCATGTAGGTACATGTTTATATGTCATTTTTGTTTTGGCATTTAGGATGTAAAATATAGTTAGTTGTTTGCTAATAACAATTTTTTCATAAATATGTCACAAATTATAGGAGGCATATGATCAAATCCTACGAACACATGAAGAAGAAGGCTTTGGAGGGTGTCAAAAAGAAGGCTGACAGGGAGGTAAAGAACAAAAATGAACTGTAGCAGAACACAGATGGTACAAAGACCATAAAAAATGTGGAGGTTGAGTAGATGTCAAACAGTGAGGTGTCGACTGAAAAAGTCTCGATAGCTGAACTGTGGACAATTATAGGGAGTTTAGTTTGAATTGTTAATGTAAAACTGTAATTCTAAATTTGTATGAATTCAATGTTGAATGAAATTCATTATAAATTATGATATGAGCTTAAATTTTTTATGTTTAGTATGAATTTGAACTGTGAATGAATTTAAGATGATATCTTCTATAAATGATATGTTTTGTATGGATTATGTAAATGATATGTTCTGTAAATGATAAGTTTTATATTTGTAATAGTTAAAAAATGACTTTGTGAGGAAGTTTGCATATAATATAGGCTAAGATGAAGAAGTATGCATATAATATATGCAAAGATGAGGATGTCCGCATATAATGAGAAAATTTGCATATAATATAAGTGAGGATGAGAAAGTCGACATACAATATAGGCGACATTGAAAGTCCTACAAATAGTTTGTGAATAACTTATGTTATATGCAAACTTTCTCATCCTCACTTATTTTATATGCAAACTTCCTCACAAATTTATTTTTTAACTATTATAAACATATAAACTTATAATTTACAGAACAAATCGTTTACAGAATCCATGTAAAATATATTATTTACATAACATATCATTTACAAAACCCATATAAAACATATCATTTACAGAACATCTTACAAACTCATTCACAATTTTACCTCTTACAAACTACTCAATTCAAATTCATTTACAGTTTTTCATTAAAAAACTACAGAACAATCTCACTTACAAAAAAATTACAAAGCAATTGAAGGTTCTGCGGTCACTATTATAGATGCTTTAGGGGCACTCATAGCTGCTTGTTCACCTTATTTGCGTAATCGAGAAGGCAAGTTTTAGTTTGTAACATATCCTTCAACATGTAGATTTTGTCTAGTGCAAGTGCTAACTCTGTTTTTGTTGTGGATACAGTCTTTTTGTGCTTCACTCCAACTTCCTTCTCATCCTCAATGACCCTCTTTGCGAAGGGATTGCCTGCAACCTGCTGGGATGAAGTGCTGCCATAATAGTTGCTAGAAAAGTGGTTGGTGGAAAATTAGTTAGGGACCACAAAGAACCCTAAAAAATTATGTGAAAATAGCCCTCGAGCATGGAGAATCGGTTTTTATAATCAATCGTTAAAAAATATGAACTTCATATGTATATGCAAAGTTTGTAAGGTATATGCGGACTAAGTAGGATATTTGCAAGGTTACGAGTTTTAGTTTAACAATATGCTTGTACCTATTTTTATGCAAACTTCTAAGGTATATACAAACTTAATCAGTTATTGGCGAAGTTTCAAGGTTTGAGGATGTTCACACCTATTTTTATGCAAACTTCTTATATATAAGCACACTTAATCAAGAATTTGTGAGGTTAGAAAGTTTAGTATTACTGGATGTTTGCACCTATTTTTATGCAAACTTTTAAGATATATGCGCACTTAGTTTGATATTTGCAAAGTTTCGAGGTTTGAGTTTAACAGGATATTTGTACATATTTTTATGCACACTTCCTATATATATGCTCACTTAGTTATAGGGGTGGCAAAACCTGACACGACCCGCCAACCTGCCTCTTAGGCGGGTTCGGGTTTGGAAAAAACAAACCCATTTAATAAACGGGTCGACCCGCCTAACCCGTTTATTAAACGGGTCGGGTTTGTGTTAGGGGTATGCCAACCCGCCAACCCGACCCGCCAACCCGTCGACCTGCCAACCCGACCCGTCAACCCGACCTGCCAACCTGAGAACCCGTTTACCCGACCCAACCCATTTATTAAATGGGTTGGCGGGTCGTGTCGGGTTACACGTTTATTAAATGGGATGGGTTCGTGTTTGCCACAACCGACTCGTTTAATAAATGGGTTGGGTTCGGGTTGAGGTATGCTGACCCGCCAACCCGACACGATTGCCACCCCTACTTAGTTAGGCATTTATGAAGTTTTGAGGTTCGAGTTTAACTGAATGTTCGCAAATATTATTACACAAACTTTGTGAAGTCTGCAAAAAAATGTGCAGACCTCATTTTAAGTGAGAGCTTGCAGCACTTGACGAATGAAGCGATATTTTGCACGAACTTCATGAGTGTCGCATATGCAAAGGGTAAAAAAGACATTTCAAAGCTAGCTAATTAAGATTTTGAACATGGGAAAATTATAGGGCATTTCAAGAAACATATCAAACTATCCATACAATATAGTTGTTTTTAGCTATATATATATATATAGTAAATTAAAAGCTTACCCAATAGAAAACCTCTCAAACCTATAAATAAGAAATATTTATCATATTTTTGTTGTTTTTTGAAATTATGACCTTACAAATGTGTTTAGCATGATTGATTTACTAGAATTTGATACTTGAATCATGTATTTTAGATGAGAAAATGGTATTTGGAGCTTCAAAAATTTATAAAATTGTAGGCCATTGATTTTTAAAACCTTATAATAACATATCCATGCATCAAATGTTGTAGGAACTGATTCCTTTAAAAAACAAATGCATAGATCACATATGTAAGGTTTGAATTTCGAAAAAACACCAAAAATCTGATAAATGTTTTTGATTGTATAGGTTTGAGAGGTTTTCTATTGGGTAGGTTTTCATATATATATATATATATATATATATATATATATATATATATATATATATATATATATATATATATATATATATATGTGGGTGTTGGGAAAATGTCTTGGGTAAGTTGTAACATCTGCGATTTTCTTGATTTCGAGTTATTACGAAATTAAGACTTAAGTTATGAAGAATATTATAAGAATAATTATAAAATTTAAAAATATGTGGATTACACAAGAGAATAAATGATTTTTTTCATATATTTGTATTATGGATCTTGGATTGAATTAAGTTCAGATCCAAACCTGAGTTGGATCCAGTGTTGTTTTGGATTTGGTGTTTAAATATGATTCTTTATGGTGCTTTTCATGTATTAATCCATATTAAGCTAGAATAAACCAGAAATAATAAGATTCCAAAGGTTTTATAATCTTAAAAAGGGTTTTTACAAATTTGTTTTCTGAGAAACCTAAAGTTGTGATGTTTGACATATTTTTTTCTAACCAGTTTCAGAAATAAATCGATAACTCTATGAATACCAGTCCAAAAAATCTAAATAAAATCACTAAGATCATCTACACATCTTGATCTTGAATTTAAAATCTTTTTTCTTTCATTTTGGATTTGTATTAATGCATATATGTCTATTTTAATAGAGCTCTAATTTCTGGCCCTGTTTAAAGGATGATTTCAACCCATCTTTGATAAACGTTGTAAACACCTACAAAAAATAACTCTAAATATTTTATAAAAAATTTGGATAAATCTCAATATCTAATATAAGACTGTTCAAAAAGGGTTTTGTCAAAAATAATTTACAAAAAATTCAAGAAATACTTTAATCGGATTAAAATCTTGCAGATTACAGATTCTTGATCAAAACTCTGTCAGGATAGGGTTTCATAAAAGATTTTTAATTGTTTTTAATTATGCTTATATTTATTATTTTTGTAAATGGTCTATTAGGTTGTATTCTTGACAGGTATAGGTAACCACGGCTAAAATCTCATGATTTTATAAGCAATCTTCTATTCTTGATAGATTTTTTAATATAGGGTCACCATATAAACTTATATTTGTTTTAAATTAGTAATTAATTAAGGTTAAAATAATAGATAATTAAAATAATTATTTAATTAATTAAGAAAATTAGTTGGAATATCCTTAGATTAGGACTCATAGGGATTAGCCTTAGAGAGTTCTGGCTGGGATGGAATTCCAAGAAGGGGGAAGCACCCACTTGGTGGATTTTTATTATATAAAAAAAAAGAGTTATCTCTTATTCTTATTCTCAACTCTTTTGATCTTCTTCTTTCTTGGACCTTTTTTTGCAGTCATTCGAGCTCTACCAAGGTCCTAAGATGGGATACGAAGGTCGATCTATGGTTAGAAACTCGATTAAGGTAGGTACACCAATCGTGTAGACACGGGTTTTTCCAAACACATGAAATATGCGTAAAACGAATTTTAGATCTGAACCAATAAAGGATGGCCTTGAAACACCTCTCTAAGGTTGATTTTCAATCTACATAATACATATTTATGGATCTATGTTATTAAAGAATTAAAAAAAAAAATTTGAAACATGACAATTTGCGAGCTTGTAAAGAAAAAAATGATTTAGGGATAGGTTCTTTAATGTTTTCGTTAGATCTTATTATTCCAACATGGTCAATATGTTAATCTTAGTTTATATTGATGAAATATATGTTTTATATGACTTAAAAAATTGTTATATGCTTGAATCCATGTTGTTGTATGCGAAAGATCATTTTAATGAAGGTTTTGGCAAAAATGTTATTAGGGCTTTGTTGTTTTTGATAATGAAAGTTGATCTAAGCATGTATGATGGATTATTTCATGTTTTGCATGATTAAATTTCATGTTAGTACATACAGAATCCGTGTTTTCATGATTGATTAGGGTTTATTATGATTCTTTCATATATAAAACCTTATTTGAGCTATTTCTTGATGGCTTTACGATTCTCGGATAATGTATGTTATTTATTTTAGATAGCATGAATCTGAGCAAATAATTATTGCATGATGATATAAATATGATTAGAGCACCAAAAAGTCATGATTGTTTGGATCTTTACCTTGAATCTTATAATTTCTAGATGGATCTTGCGTGATTTTGGATCTTGGTTTTTTGTCTTCATTTTTTATCTCGACCTATTTTAGAAAAAAAATTGATAACTCATTGAAAATGAAGTCAATAAATTAAAATAAAAATACTAGAGTGTTCTACATATTCAGGGCTTGAATTTAGACTTATGATCAGTATTAAGGCTGAAATGTCCTTTATAACAGAGCATTAGTTTTCTTCTCTATCTGCAGGAATGTTCTCACTCACGATTTTGTTGATTTTAAATACCCCATAAAAACTCATCAAAATAAATTGGAAAAAATCTGGGAGAAAGAAAATAAGTATAAGAAGATCTTATAAAAAGGGTTTTATAAAAAGATTTTTCTGTAAGATTTGAGAAATTCTTCAAACTGAGATAAATTTCTGCAGAGGACAGGATCTGGTTTATATTTTTCATGAACAAGGTTTAGTCTAGGAATTTTCATGGTTTTTCTACAATGAAGTTTTATGTTATATTTTTTGGACTGTTTTCATAAGACATAAGGGAATTATCAATAAAATTGGAAAAGTGTAATTCAGTATTTGGAAGTTTTGGTGGGTTTTCCAAAAATGGGTTAACAGGGACCCCAATTTACACATGAGGCCATATATGATTGCTTGAATGCATTTTACATTATGCAATGTATTCTATGTTACTTTTGTTTTGTAACCATTCATATGACATGCATATTGATGAATATTGAATATTATAGAGCATGATCAGTGTAAAGTGAATTGTTACACATGTTGTTGATTGTTTAAGGATGATCATGAATTGCCTGTAGTTGCAGCCTTTATTTATGCATGTGAGCATATAACATGGTGATAATAATGTATGATATGAGTAGGTGTGTGGGGCTCGGTGTGAGCCAAGGTTTGGTGGAGCCTATGGGTGCCTATGGTGCACTAGAGACAAAAAAGATATCCATGCACATAATCACATAATTGCCTCGTGAATTCCGAGCTCATAGTGTAAACTGTGAGATCTAGATGAGTCAAAAATAGACTTGCTTATGAAATCTCCAGTAGGGAGATTGGGCTGGCGATCCCGAGTGTGTACGATGAACACATATAATTTAATTTATGAGCCTAAAAATTAAATAACACCCATGACCCATTCAGAACAGGTCCTTTAGACTTTAACCCACTTTGGAGAGAGTGAAGGTACATGCAACTGGGTGACCGTTGAGTTGTTTTGGAGAATGGTGGTGTCTTCTGGTCTTCTATCTCTAGTCGTAGGGGGTCCAGACTACCATGTGTCCTAGGTGGTAGGTCTAAAATCTCTACATAGTAGGAATCGATTCTGTGTTGGACTACTGAGAGTTCTCTTAGTTACAAACCGCCCCTGTGAGACCTCGATGTGAGGTTGCAAGTTCTTTCAGTTCAATAAGGTTAATAAAATACATGGCATAATATATCCCTCATTGAATTGGATGAGTTGAAGTTAAGAACTCGAGAGTGTATGTAAAATCTAGAAATTTTAAGAATTTTCCAGATAAATAAATATAGAATTTTTTGCAAAAGAAATGTGATAATATCATGTCTTTGGAATGAATTGATGAATTGATATTGGATCTGAACTGGATCACATGGATCCATTAATTAGATTCGAATTTGGCAATTGGATTCGAGTTCTAGGAAGATCTGAAACCCAGCCCGATTTTAATTCGATCTTGATGGATTGTAAACACCCCAAATTTTCCTCACTCATTCTCAACCAATCCTCCTCAGGCAATGCCAACCCTGTCAGGTCAGTGTAGGAGTCAAACCCCGAGTCAGTTTCAGAAAATCACCATTTTACCCATTTTTATTAGAAAAATTACCATTTTACCCCTAGGTCATCCCGGACCCCAGTCAGTTGGAGTCAACCAAGCTCATTGGTCAGTTCAAGACAGTTAGAATATCAGTTATCTCAAGCTCATCTAAGCTCATAATGAATAAACCATTTTCATTTCTGACCATTCCTGCCAGAATGGGATCATTTCTTCATAAATGAGCTCATTTCTCACTCGAATCCAAACCAATTGTCTTTGAGTCAATCATTCCCAGTCAGTCATGTTCCCCAGAGTCTAACTTGAGCTCACCAGAAGTTCAAGCACTCCAATTTCAGTTTAAAACCATTTCTAAGTGTCCAGGAGCCCATTTCAGCTCTTTTAGCTGAAATTGAGCCGAGTTTAGTCAGTTGAGCTAGTGTTTGAGCCTCAATTTTAGTTCACCTCAGTATTACTGACCTTTGTTTCAGCTCAAATCCAGTTCAGGTTCGTGATTCACTTCATTCCATACCATTTCTCTAAAAATGGCAGCTTTTCTTGAAAATTCAGTCGGAAAGGTCAGTTGAGTCAGTGCCTGGTCAGTTCATTTGAGTTCTGAAACTCTAAAACCCAGCTCAATCTAGCTCATATCAGTTCAATCCAGCTTGAACCCCAATTTTCAGTGTCACTCTGACCCAGTAGAGTCTCGAAAACCATTTCTTGAGCTATTTTGCAATTTTTTGTCAATTTTAATGCTTTTTAAACTGGTACAGCTGCCAATCGGGGTCTAACATCTAAAATTCTCCATTCAGGGTCTGCATTTCGCATGTCATTTCTCATCATTTCATATCATTTCTCAGCATTTCATAACATTTCATCACATTTCATTTCATTTTCGAAGTCCAGAACTCTAGTTTTATAAATTTCAATCCAGATCAAGTTTCAAAAGCTTTCAGAAATCAATTTCAAACCCCAGGTTTTTCAAAATTGACATTTCTACCCCCGGGAGTCTAAATTTGGAAATATTTTCTCGAGAAAAACAATCTGAATTTATTTCAAACTCAAATTTTCAAATTCTACACTAGATTTGCTTCACAACGGGGTATTGAACTTCAAAATCCGAGCTCGTTCCAAAAACTGCCAAAAAATAGCTCGTTTTGTCTGGAATTTTTTTGAAAAGACTATTTTACCCCTTTAATCAGCAAAATGAATTTCAAAAGTGGAATTTGGACCCGCTCTGAGATGGCCCATCCATTTGCATTTTCTTGTTTTAATTTATAAGAAAAGAAAAAAATTTATCTTTTTCTTTATTTTTTTGGTTTGTTTTATTTTATTTATTTTGATTTTTTTTAATTATTTTATTCTTCCTAAGGTGGGACCCACAAGGGGGTCACCCAAACCTCCAGCCCATTTCCTTTCTTTCTTCCTCCATTTTCTTTATTTTTATTTTTATTTTTATTTTATTTTCTTTCCTTCTTTCTTTCTTTTCTTTCTTTTCTTTCTTTCTTCTTCTTTTTTTCTTTTTCTTTCTTTCTTTCTTTCTTTCCTCCTTTTTTTCCTCTCCCAGCCACTCACATATACCCCTTTTCAGCCCCTTCTCTTCCTTTACCTCCTTTCCTTTCCTTTTCCTTCTTCCCATTTTCTTTCTTTTTCTTTCCCTTCCTTCTTTCCCCTTTCTTCCTTACCTCCTTTCCTTCTTTTTCAAAGAGCACAATGGCTACAGCAATCCACGTACGTGGATTCATAAGATACCTTTAAGAACTTAGGTTTTGATTTTTATCAAAACCTAAGTTAGCATAAAAGCAAAAAGAGGAGGAACGACTGGGGGTTCTCATTCAACGCAGCTCTCTCTCTCCCTTGAACTCTCTCTCTCTCTCCCTTTACTTCTATTCTTCCCTCCTTGGCTGCTCCAGCCACAGCACCCTTTCTCTTTCATCACAGCCTTCTTTGGTGGCAGCAAGAGCCCATCCAGCTAGCAGCATAGAATCACCACCACAGCCCACCATGTTGCATCTTCAGCCAGCTCCACCAGAGATCCACGCCATCTTCAGCCAAGCTCCACCTCCAACAAGCTTCATCATCTACCAACGTCAAGGCAGCCTCCTTCAGCCCATTGATCCCGCAGCTCCATCATCAAACACCACCTTGGCCCAGCCACCTTAAGACCCATCTTCCTTCCATTCTCCAAGAGGATTCACGCTCAGCCATTAGCCCTCTCTCATTAAGCTGATTTGATGATTAAAAACTTAGGACTTGATTGTTATCAAGCCCTAAGTCATTTACACAAGAGCATTCACGTAGCCACTGCTACTTTAGCCAAGACAGCCACAGCAAGGTCCAGCCCAACAATCTCCAAGGTGACGGCTGGCAGCAGCTCATTAGCACCCACTTTGATGCCTTCCTTCAGACGGCTTTCCATTGCAACTATCATTGCTCCCGGTGTATACAGACCTTCCCAGGCTCTTTTCCCTTCGGTTAATCCCAGCAAACACTAAGGAAACCCCCTCTAGCCTTTGCCTCAACCGATCCAAGGTAACAACCTATTCTTTGCTTACACTCTACATAATTTTTATCAATGCATGTTGAGTAGGTTTGATCATTGCCTATTGAGATGAGGGATTTAGCATAAAGTTCATTCAAAACTCAGATTTGAGATCATACGTTTCTAAGTTTAAATCATAGAAAATAGCAGATGTTTTTGTTTCATATGTGTAGGCTATATGAAAGAGGTGATTAATCCCATTCGATGGGTTAAGTCTCCCCTTTCAAGCAGCCAAAATCAATGAAGTGCTTCATGCCTCCCTAATATTTATTTTTTTTTATTTTTATGTTTTATCATCATCATGTAGAGTTGATTTTTTTTTTTTTTACATTTAACGTTGCATTTAGTTTTATTTCTTAGTTTAATAGTTGTTTAGTTTAATTCTATTAATAGTTGATACTTAGTTCATAGGTTTTAGACTCATATGCATAGTTCAGTCGATATTTCATGCAGGAATTTTCGTCCAAAAATCCTAGAAATTTTATGATGGTTTCACATGTTTATTATTGTTTTCCTGCCGAAAATTTGGTTAAATTTGGGTTTCGGAACTCTCTCAAACAAATTAAATCCCAAACTGGGATTTCACATTTTCCAAAACTTCAATTTCAGTTTTAGTAGACAAGAACCTCCGAAATAATCATTGTGGGAAATTCGAATCATCCTCCAAAAATCATAGTGGATTCATAATTAAATCTACAAATAATCTGAAAATTTTGAGCTTTTTCCAAGCAGTTTTGGCCTCTGTCAAAAATCGGATTTTCCAGACTTCTGGGAAAATCTCGATTTTCCTTCGTCAGGGTATAGACAGACCTTAATGCATCAAGTCCGCCCAATCTGTAGCTTGTTTGCAAAAACTTTCAACACAAAAGTTATTCCTAACATTATTTCCTGTCATTTCCCTAAATTAGGGATTTTTTGGATCTGTTTCAGTATTTTGTCCGGATTTTCTCTTTCTCTCTAACAGATTCCAATGTCCAGACATTCTAGAGATTTAGGTCTCTGATAACAGTGTGGCTTTTTCCAAACCGTAACCCGAATCCCAATGGTGTCAAAATATCAAATATTTCTCTGTTTGTCAAGGACATTTTACCACAATTTCAGCCTTTTTCCCATCAGTCTTCTATTTTTCCAATGTTTTCTACCGAAACCTATTTGTTTCTCCTAAATCCTAGAGTCGTCGGATTCCGATCCGACTTGCCGGAGTGGTACAGCTCCGACCATAGGTCAAAACCAGAAAGTGTAAAGGGCAAAAATCTTTGCCTTACTGTCCTCTGTCACCCCATAAAATTTGGGAAAATTTTATAGAATTTTGATATCCTAAAACTCCTTTAGAATCAACATTTTAGGCAAAAATCACAAAATTTAGGATTTTTATTTGAATTTCTATGTTTAAAAATAAAAAAAATAGATTTTCGAGCTCCATTCTGTTTTTAGGGTTATTTTAGGTGTCCATGCCAAATTTGGTTTAATTCCAAGTTCATTTGCTCCATGTGTTAGTTTATCTTTAAATTCAGAAGCGAAAATGAGGCGAAAATCAGGTTAAATTTGATATTTTATGATATTTTCGCCATTTTAGGGTTTTTATCATGTACATAAGCATGTAGAATCATATTAGGGTTAATTTCAATCTCATTTGCATTTCATATTTTTCAATTTTGCAAAATTTATTTCAGAAAACCCTGGTTTCAAGGCCATAATCTTGTTATCGGGGGTATTTTGGTCATTTTGACCTAAATTTCGAAATTTCAATTTCTAATTCTCCAAAATTTCATGCATATCATCATATTTTATCATGTTATATTTGATTCATTTCATTTGATTTTCAAAATTCAAAAATTTACAAAATTTCTTTTAGAAAACCCTGATTTCAAGGTCATCAGGGGTATTTTGGTCATTTTGAGCACAATTTCGAATTTTCAAGTTTATTTTCGAAATTTATTCATTATTTATCATGTTTATATCAAAGGGGGTATGATTTTGGGTTTATATCTGAATAATATCCGATAATTTCCCATATTTTCGGATAAATTCAGAAAAACCTACATTTTTGTGCTAACCTTGTTTTCAAGTTTTGCAGGAACATTCAAGAAGAAGACTTAGTTTTTATTTTTTTTATTTCAATTCAATGTAACCTCAAATGTAATAATTTGGAATATGAGTTACTTTTCTGCTTAGAATAGGGCTGCATTGCATATAGTTTAATTTATGCAAATTTCAATATGTGATGTATGATTCATGCACATTATTTCAAATTCACTATGGTTTACACGAATGGCACGTGCACAAGCTCTTATGGAGTTTATAAACTCGGTGGGATTCGTATTTATGGCCATAGTCAGAATACGAAGAAAACCAAGATTTATGATCTTTATATCAGTCATATTCAGCCTACACTCTTAGGCTAACTTCAAAATGCACTGCATTTCTCAAAGTTTAAAAATGATTTCCCAATTTCTCAATGAATATCCCTTTTCAAATTCATATTCATTCATTCATATCATTCAAATTGCATTATTTTCAAATTCATTTTCCAATTTCAATTTCAGAAAAATCAATTTTCTTAAGGATTTACCAAGTCTTTCTCAGGATTGGATTTTCCCAGAATTCTAAATTTTCACATGAGATTTCAAAGTATTTCCCAAGTTCAAATCAAGATTTTCCTATGTTTTAACATTCTTAAATTTAAAAATCCCAAGTTTTCAGAAATCTATTTTCTCAGAATTCCCGTTTTTCTGAGAATTCATTTTCCCTTTCAAAAATCCATTTTCCAATGAACTTCCTGATTTTCTCAGAATTTTCAAATCCATTTCCTCAGAAAAGCAATTCCAAATTTCAAAATCAATTTTCTAAAGTTCAAATTTTCTTGAGAAATCACTTTCCAATGCAAATTTCTGATTTCCAATAAAATTTAATGATTTTCTCAAGAACTCAATTTTCAAGTACTTTTCCAATCAATTTTCAAGCATATTTCAATTTTCCAAAGCAAACATTATATTTTCTCAAACTTGCATTATTTTCAAAATTTCATAGCACAAGCCTGATTCTTTGTAAATTCTAGGAAAAATAGAGCATAATTTAGCTATTTGAGTCGAGTTAAAGCACATAATTGGTCCTTGGTTCAATTACCCCTGGTAAAGGCGCCAAGAACGGTTGAACCTCGTACCGACAGGCGGATCCCATTCCATGGAATTTTCCCGCAAATTTTCAAAACAAAGGCGAGTAATTTTCAAAACCATTTTCAAAACCATTTTCAAAACTTTGGTCGAGTTTGACTCGCGAAATTCGTTTCTCTCTCGCAAGGGAGGGGGAAAATTTTGCGATGATAACATGGATCCAAATATCTTATGGTCCCTATTCGAGACCCAAAAAGCTAATAACGACTTCTTGTAGGTGTGTAAGAAAAGATGAGATAAACGAAATTGGAAACGTGAAGCCCGTTAGGAGAAAAACCTAAACAAGAGTTTACCTAAATTAAACCAGACAAAACATGCAACGAAATGGAGTGTGGCATGGTGGAGTGGCCCGTTACCTCTTGGGAAATTGACGTAGGATCGAAAATGTGTTTTCCCTTTTGACAAAAATGCATAGAAGCTTAGACGCGTATAAATGAATTAAAAGGTACAATATTTATAGCAAAATAGACCATAGTGTAGTGGAGAGGTTCGTTGCCTATTTGGGGACAGACCCTGGTTCAAAACCGCCTACACACGGGTTTTTACATCTTTGCATTTTAAGACCTTTTTACAAAAAACAAAATGTTAAAACCCTAGCCCCGCGTTTTATCTACTCCTGAAACAAATGACAACATGAGAAGTTACCACTTGCCTTTGCAAAGAATTTAAAATAGCTAAAATCTCTCCCATCCTCCACGGTTTTAGGAGGAGCTTGCATGCACAAATGTATAAGGGCAAGAATAAAAAGAAAAAAAGTAGTTAGGGAAAACAAATGTGCGTGGAGGAATGGCAAAATGGTACTTTGGGTTAAAAGTTATCCAAATAAAGAAAACATGGTGGAGGGATGCACGGTTTTAGTTTTTTAAAAAATTTTGAAACTCCCAACCAAGTAAATAAAACCACCATAGAAAATATCATGATTCACGATTTTGCTATTCTCTCTCTCTCTCTCTCTCTCTCTCTCTCTCTCTCTCTCTCTCTCTCTCTCTCTCTCTCTCTCTCTTCTCTAACCCATCTCATAAAGGAAAAAAAACCTCTAGAATCTCCATTAACTCTCTCACACTAAGAGAGACTCCAACCGGAATTGAAGGGATCGAAGCATTGAAGCAAACAATACCATTTTTTTGGGGGCACAGTTCGTCAAATCGAGGTAAGGGGTGTTATGTCTGTGTGCGTGTGCTCGGTGCCCTGTAGCACAAGTATATTGCAGCACCCTGTGAATGCGTGAAAATGCATACATCCATTTAAAATAGTCATGGCATATGGGAGATCAAATCAATCCTCATTTCAGTGATTGATGGAGTTACATAGACTACGATTGAATCTTCTATCATGGGATGTCGATCTACCCTTAATAGGGAGATTATAGGCATAATCCAGATAGCCATGTCATAGACAATGTTTTCTGTTCATAATATATATATATATATATATAACCCTAATTTTTTTTCTAGCTGGTATGTTCAATTACGTTTTGAATGATACTAAACACAAAGAAAGGTGTTCATGCTGATTTGTATGTCCATGGGGTGATGTATTATACTATCATGTAGTTTTTGAATGTTCACACAAATACATTTTTAACGATCCTATCATGTGTTTTTTTTGTTCTTTTGTGTCTATACAATCATATCATAGAAACGTGTTCACACAAATACATTTTGAATGATCCTATCATGTGTTTTTTTCCTTTTTTGTCTATACAATCATAAATCCTATTTGCACATTATCAAGAGATCATGCAATGCATTTGAAATTTGTATGAATATTTAAATGATATGACTGTATCATGCTATCGGATAACCACGTTAACATATGCATTGTCAAGACCTTCAAATGGTATTTTTTTCTAGATGCATTATTAATATATCTTGGGATGCACGAATAATGAAATAATTGTTTTGAATGACCAAAACAAAGGGGGACATAGCATACACTCGAAGGCATTACTGCTGGAGGTGTTCAAAGAAAAAAATGTAGACATTTAGGGGTGTGTGCAATGGCAATGGGAAAATGGGTAGGGGTTGGCTTGACCCCATCCGTGTTTTCGGGTGTATTTGCAAACATGGATGGACCAGACCATTTCAATCGATCTGCCCAGCCCGACCCGGGTTGATCCAGTGTGGCCCGAGGTAGGCGGGCGTTGCGGGTGTGCTACACGCCACAACCAGTGGCAGGCTACAGACCGACAGGGGTCTGCCATGGCCAGCAAGACTTGAATATATATATATATATATATACATATATATATATGAGGTTAAAAAGGGCAGACTGCTTGGACTAACTATGACTAGTTGGTCGTTTCTGTTCGGGTGGCTAAGTGTCCGTGAACACGATAGACTGGGTTTGTTGCATTGAGTCGGAAGGCAGTTGTCACTGCACCCTTATAGGCATAACAAACTAGGGTCAAACGATACCAGCTCCTCACCAACCGTCAGTGACTGGTAGGGTATGGTATCTTGTTCACCTGCCAATGGCAGCAATCATGAAATATTGTCCTATCGATGGCTCATTGCAGCCCGAGTACGGTCGAAAGATAAATTTTTCATGGAAAAATATTTTAAGAGACAAAAATGTCACTACGGCTTCATATGATCGTTATAGTGCCATAGAAGCACTTATGAAGAGTCATATGCCATGAGGGCGTACGAACAATGGCGTACGAAAGCGTACACCCTAGCCTAGAGATGAAAGTTAAATAGTGGAAGTGCTCAGCTCAGGGTTGAGCCAAATTCTTGCAAAAATGGTTGGTGCCTATTAGGCATTGGTTGTGTAATATGCATACACTGTGATTGACCCAAATGTGGGTCAGGATTTTTTTTAAAATCCCTTGTGGTGCCATGATTCACACAACGAAATAGATAAAATATAAAGTATGATCACATAACCTAACTACAAGATTTTGGGTATACCTGGAAGATGGTATATGTTACCGATTTCTTAGGGCTCTCGATACACAAGAAAGACAGTGTATGTTACTGGACCCATATTCTACCTTGGAGAGGGTAGATGGTACAAGCTCTATGAGACAATTAGTTTTTTTGAGAACTAGGAGTCTCATCCGATCCCCAGTCATCGGAGTTAGGGGGCCAAAACTACCAATGCATTTTAGGTGGTAGATCCAAGTCTTCTGTAAAAGTTAAAGGGTGCATCCTAATTCTAGTTCTAGCCATTGGAGAGTACTCTCTCGGTCATGAACCATTCCATTTGGATATCCGTATGGCTAGTCATATGGGGTATTAATTAAAAAAGCATAACTGACCCCCATGTGATCTCAGTCTGATACGATGTTGAATGCATGTGTGTACCCACAGGGTAATTAACAAGAAAAAAAATAAAGTCAGATCACTTTTAGATCTTGTTAAGTACACTTACTACTTGTAGTTGATAGTTTAAAATTTATAGATGTGAATCATTCGTGTGATGAGTGGCTTTACCAAGATTGTTGTACATTCCAATTATTGTCTTATAATTGCAAATCATGTGTTATAATACATAGTTTTATTGATGATTCCACTTTGAGCAAGTTGTAATACATGAATTCTTAACTCTTCAGTATCACTATGAAAAATATTGCACATATAATTGTACACATGACACTGAGCACATTCATATTGATATAATGCTTCTTACTCAGATGGGGTGTAGTCTGACCCCTTCTGAATTACTATTTTTCAGGTAGCGATTAAGTCAGAGCAATTGCGGATGTTGTTGCGGAGGAAACCATGAGATTTTCATTTTTAATGATCCTGCATAAACTCTGAAAAGTTTTTGGTTATTTCATTAATGGGGTTGTAATAACTTTAGACATAATTCTATTTATTGTTATTGAATGTCATTGAGTACTCTCTTGGTGTTACCCTGTAACTTGCCCAACTCATAGACCAAGCAATTCCGCTGTTTAAAAAAAAATCCAAATTTTTTCATGCAAATTGTTGGAGTGTTACAGTGTACCTTCGGACGTGAGAAAAAGTGGCACATAAGAAATCAAAATAGAATCATTGTAATATTCAGTTTATGTATAAATTGTTATTTTATTAGATTCTGGTAATCGGTTTCAAGCCAAGGTGTAGCATAGGTCACACGGGAAAGAGTCCTAGCCTCAGAGTTTTACATTGCCAACACGATGACCGTAGGTATGGTAGGCTGAGCCAACGCGATCGAGTCTTCGTGGCGAGTGCGGGTTCTTCAGCTTATAAATTCAAAAAAAAATGTCTACGGATACAAACATGTTTAATATGTTGGTGATTATAATCTAGTGGCCCTTTCTATATAACATATTTTTGGAATCAAAAGTGTCCCTTTCTTAAGGCACATAAACTTAAGGGAGTGTTTGTGTAACGCCCCAAAATCGTGGACTTGAAACCTTTTATGAAAAAGGTTGAAAGCTTTGAAATCAATCATTTATCAGAGTTTAAAACAGAAGTTCAGCGGAAGATCAGGTTCAAAACAACAAGTTCCTATACCTTGGGCACATTACAACCAAAAGCTGATTTTCCCTTACAAACCGATTTGCAATTCAAATATATATTTTATTGAAATGAAAAGAAGAACCACATTTTGGTAATACAGTTTTAGAAATCCAGAGTTCAAATCAAAAGAGATGCTTTCAAAGAAACCTTATACCACATCCGTCAAAAGAGTTCCCAGGAGCGCAACGTCAGGAAAGGGCATTGCCTTGAATGCATCGCGTCATCATGCCATCGCAAGCTGTCTCAACCTGTTCACCACCTGCCCATGAAAATGGGTCAGTCTCACAACAGACTAGTAGGGGTGCAAAGGACAAGAAAGAACAAAGGCTGCAATAAACAAGATAAACATTAGCTCAAGTAGGAACAAGCAAGACTAGCAGATCTAATCAAAAGTGTTGTGAAGTAAGCAAAGCTCTAGTAAAGCAGACAGCTACGTACAAGAGCAATAAGGATCAGAGTGCTAAACTGACAACTATAGCAATCTCACAGATATAATAGGTGAAGAGTAACTAACTCTATTCACCAGCCAAGCAAAGCAATTGCAAAAGACAGGTATTTATAATAACACTCGTAATACATATACAAGTACCATAGGATGGCTCAATCCATCGACAAGTGATTACATTAATCGTGAGACACAAGCTATTGTATCACAAGCAATTCATAAGCTACACAGGATAAACAATCAACTAGTATGAGAAGTTAGTTATTACCAAGCAAGGAACTACGTAAGCAGTTTAACCAACAAGGATAACGCCTCGACAGGCGTACCTAGCTCAACGAGTAGCATACCGAACTACCGAGCTAACAAGCAAGCAAGCAACGCACGTCACAACATGCATATCTCATGATCATGTATATAAGTTATATCTTGTCTCATTACTGAGCAGGCCGTTGTGGGTACGCACAAGGCAAAACGTAGAAACAGCCGAGATCGATTCGGGGGTCCATTATGCTATGTATATTATTATACCCCGAATGACTGACTGAATCCACTTCCTAAGGGGACGGTCTGTGACCAAGAGAGTAAATCCCCAAAGGCAAACAAAGGTCCAATGGATGCGCATCCGTACTTCTGCAGAAGTGGCCCAAAGGATTTCCCCTAACCTCCGATGACTGGGGAAGGTCAGATCTTTGCCCGAGATTGCCATATATGACTGTCCATCGGAGTTTTGTACCATCCATCCTCTCTCTTGATGAACCGTTCCGAATAAGCACGACGGAGGGTTTCTTAACCGTCATCCCATTCTCATGCTCTGGTCTTTCAACCCAATCGAGCATCTTGCCTATGAAGGCACATGATTATTATTTAGGTGAGTTATACGCGCCATTGCGCGTTCGAGGCAAGCACACAATTCACATCCTTCTCACCGTAGTATGTATCGTACCTATTCAAAGTATAATCACGATGAAAGAGATCAATCCCCAGTGAGGGTAGAAACATCATTCTTGTGATCTCAAACACATGCCATTGCATGTTCGAGGCAGACATAGACCTCTCATCCTACTCATCGTAGTACGCAACTTACCTGTTCAAAAGTACAACCACGATGAGAGGGGAGTGGATCTCTCGCAGGAAATCCCAATGCTTCTACTTTATAGAAGCCCATAGTGAACTCATTCAGTTCCAACTGATCGTGCTCGGATCCTATAGACAGTCGCGAGCAATCTGCCTATTAGGCGAAAACAAAATAACAGGATTAGCTTAATGTGTCAATACACGTTTAGAGGTTACTATAGACCTTTTGTTCTGCTCTTTGTAGTCCAAACATATCGTACGTGACTAAGGATACAACTACTAGAGGAGGAACATGGATCCTTCGTAAGAGATCCAAGAAGACCTTCATGAAGGAAGGCGCTACAGACATGGTTGAACCAGAAAGCCTAGAAACTAGGTCTCGTATCAGAGGTGAGGTAACGTCGATCTAGTGATGACGCAAGTACCTCGCTAGGATCCCCGCCTCACTCGTGCACATGATCCTAAATAAGGCTATCTGAGTCATATCGAATAGGTGAACTAAGGTTGTAACACACCTATCCTGAATGCATCGATTTGGGAGATATGACCTCTATCACTTTACAAGCTATACATTATTGAAAATAGGATCGCACCTAAGACCATCGTCTTTGAAGACCTGAAGTGCATAAGTGTGTGTCGAGACCTTTAAGACAAGTGAAACGATATACACTATACACTCGAAGCTGCACTCAGGGAGTGCAAGCTGACAAGAGGCAAACTCGTGCACATACTAATACAAAGGCAAAACGAAGGACAAGACTCGGTGGGCGAAGCCGCACCGCGAGGGGAGAACGCTAAAGCTCCACACGAAGTATGAGATCATACCTCGATCATCGTAACGCACAAGCAGGCAACTACGCAAGCGACTCGTGAGGTAGGAGATCCTATACTGACCACGCGATTGTAAAAGATGACTCACGAGGCATGGGGTTGCACCTCGATTTAATAAGTGCAAGCAGAAAAAAGAGCATGCGACAAAGATAGGATACATGCACGAACAAGGCATATGCACGAAGCGCAGTAACACGGTAAAGACGAATACATACAAAAAGTAAGTGTAAGAGCAAGCACGTCAGCACAGGAAAGTGAAATACGAAGAGTAAAGTAGAAGCAAAGCCATGGCGCATAAAGCGCGGGGCAATAAGTAAATACAAGAAGTAAAGTGCAAGAACGTAAAGGAGGACCAGGACTTGCATCCTAGAGAACAGAGCAAACATAAGCAAGTAAATGCCAAGGCGCAAAGCGCGGGGCAACAAGAAAGTAAAGTGCGAGAAAGTAAAGAGGACAAGGATCGCGAAACCGCGTCCTTGAGTTAAAAGACAGGAAATGTAAATACAGGAATGAAAAGCCTAGGCACATATATCGCGGCGGCGACAGAAAGGAAAGTGCATGAAGGTAAAGAGGACAAGGATCGTGAAACCGCGTCCTTGAAGGTAAAGACATACATATATACATTATACGTATACATATATCGTCCTCTTTTAATTATCTTCCTTATTTTAGCATTTATGAGTTCATTGTCCTTTCACGCAAGAATCCCCTACCTTAAGGGTTTGCGGGTCCTCGTACGCATGCAGCGTAGGCAAGCAAGATCTCGAGCCACAAAGGGCGAGCTGGATCCACCATTCAATCTGGAGATCTCAAAACATTAGCATATGCCGAAGGTAAACAAGAAGCAACAAGGCATTCAGGTCTCTTGCCTGCAGGAGGCAGAGACAGGAGCTCTGCATCTTGCAAACAAGGGTGCCAGAGGCAGGGGCCTCATCCCTGCTTGGCAACAACAACAGAGGCAGAGAGCAAGAGCTCCCTGTCTGCCAGGCACAAAGAAAGGCAGGGGAGGGAGCAGAGGCTCCCTGCCACACCTGCCACAACTAGGCAGGGGGGGGGGGGGGGAACACCCCCTGCCGGCTGCAAGGACAGGGCAAGGGGGCAAAGCCCCTTGCTAGAGAACAGCAGAGACGCAGGGGGCAGGTCCCTGCTCGAAAACAAGAAAGCAAGGGGGCTTTGCCCCCTACTGGCACAACGCAGGAGGCAGGGGGCCTTGCCCTCTGCCGGCACAATGCAAGAGGCAGGGGGACAAAACCCCCTGCCGAGGAGCAACAGAATGGTGCAGGGGGCTCCGCCCCTTGCAGGGGAACAAACAGAAGGTAGGGGGCCTATCCCCCTGCCGGCAAACAAAAGAAGACAGGGGGTGAAGCCCCCTGCCGAGAAGCAACATCAAGGCAGGGGGACCCCTCCCCCTACCGAGAACCAAACATAAGAGCAGGGGGGCTCAGTCCCCCTGCTGACCTACTGCAAAAAAGGCAGGGGGGTAACCCCCTGCCGACGAGAGGCGACAGGGGGCTCAGCCCCCCCCCCCCTGTCGATCCAACCTGCACAAAAGAAGAAAAGGGGAGGGTTATACCTCCGAAATTAGGGGAGTCGTCAGGCCGAAAGGTTGAGGGCTACCGTCGGTTAAGCCGCCTCGACAAGGGTGGCGATTAGCGAGATGCTCGATGGCTGCTGTCGACTGAGGTCACCGAACGGAAGGTGGTGGCGCTGCCGAAGCTGAAAGGCTGTCGAAGCGTCTGCCAAACGCAGGGAAGAGCAGTAGAGAGGGGAAAAAGGTCAGCGGCAAGTTGCCGACATCGGCGACACAGGAGACAGCGTAGGGGGAGGCGACGATCGCCGGCGGCTGCAGCACCTAGGACGACGGTCGTGGCTGACGGCGAGTCGTCGATGCTCGAGGACTGCAGGGAGGATCGCTGGTCGGCGGCGGTGAGGATGCTGGCTATCGAAGGTCGGCGGCTGAAGAGGAGACAGCAAGGGGGAGGCGACGATCGGCAGCTGCTCGGGCCGTTGGTGGCCCCAGGGGAAAGCGGCGAAAGCGAAGAGGTGGTGGCGGAGTCGCGCGCCGGCGTCTTTGATCGCCGACGACAACGACGTGAGGGAGACGGCGCAGAGGGGAACAGAGCAGAGATCGAGCGAGGAGAGGGAAGGGGCAGCGATCGGGGACTCACCGGAGCTTGGAGGGGAGGCGGCCGGACGAAAACGCTCGCCGGCATCTCCGATCGCCGGCGGCGGCGGCGTGAGGAGGGCGGAGCAAATGAGAGAGAGAAGGGACGAGGGTTTTGCCCCTCGCCCGAGACACTGTGTCCTTTTAAGGACACCTGCTTCTCGAGAAATCGAGAAGCCGGGGCGCGGGTCGGCTCGAGCTCGGATCCAGCCCAGATCCGGGCCCGACATAGGGGGTCAGACCTTGACTCGCGTCCGACACGTGCCGGGCACGTGTCTGACGCGAGTCAGACACGATTTTTTTTCATGGTCTTTACATCCTACCTCCCTTAAACGAATTTCGTCCTCGAAATTTCATAGGAAGGTGATCTGCCTAGATCGCAGCCTAAGGGAACTAGGTAGATTAGGATGCACGTGCGCACACGAACCCCCAGACACATAAGCTTCTGAAGGGATCAGGACAACACATAATGCGTCCCAAAGAGAGTTTCGAAGTCAACCATCTTGGTCGAACCAAACGTATGTGTGAATTCATTATAAACTTGTCTTCGCAAGAGTTCATAGAGAGCCATAAAAGGAGGAGTTTAGCAGAAGGCTTATAAGAATGCTTATTCGCTATCTTCAAGGATGAAGAAACACAGCGAGTCATCAAAGAAAAAGAATCTAGTAGAAGACCATAGGAAAGGTTAATTCACTAACTTCTACTTGACCCGATAAAGGATGAAGAGACAAGACGAGACATTGCTCTAGCTTGCGTTCCTTGAACGGGGTCTCTAAATCATCGTCAAGACGTCGTGTGTCACACTCGCAAACTCTAACAAACTCTGCATCATGAATAACACAATCTATACTCTCTCAAGGCCTTATGTGGCCAACTGCCACCTATCAAGACTCACTTAAGGCGACATACTTTCTCATAAAAGCCCACTCTTCCATAGAAAGTCGAAAACATGATCAAGATCTAAAAATCAATACAGATCTAATTCTCACATCTGAGCTGGGCATATAATCATACTAAAAATGAATGCCAAATCTATAGATTCACAACTGGCTATACTCATCAATATCAGAAGATCAACAGAGCTCACCATAGCCTTTCATGGAAATCAAAGTCCACAAGTTCCTCGTCGGACCTCCTGATCTGAGAAACGTACAACCTCACAAGGGATTACCGCTCTAGATGGTATACCTGGTCTTGGACAGTACACCTCCTCACAGTTCACCGTCTCCGCGGCTATCCGCTCTTGGACGGTGTATATCCTCACAGAGATTCTACCACTCTAGCCGGGTTACCAAATCTTGGTCATACGAACCCTCACAGAAAACCCTTGGGAACCCAATCCTCAACAAATGCCATAATCAAATAAAATCACTACGATACACACATCAACACAAACGACCGCTCACAGGGTCGATAGCCACTAATAATCAACAAGGTCCACGCCGAATCACCTGGTCTAGGAAAATGTACGACCTCACAAGGAATTAGTGCCCTAGATGATATACTTGGTCTTGGACCATACACTTCTTCACAGTTCACCGTCTTCGCGGCTACCCGGTCTTGGACAGTGCACGTCCTCACAAAATTCTACCACTCTAGTGGGTCACCTGATCTTGGTCATACACCCCCCTCGCAGATAATCCATTGGAGATCAAAACCTCAACAGGCGCCATGCACAGTGATACATGCATCAATACAATCGACTGATCAAAACAATTGACCGCACTCGGGGTCAGCAACCACCAATATGGGCATAAGCATATATACCAACAATATGCATCGTATCACTTCACATGGCAGAACAAAACACAGAATCACACATTCTTCCAACAAGGTTCCACGAACCATAATCAAATATCGAATATAATTATTCATCGCATGCTCTCAACAATTCTTATCACGTGGCATATCAATCACATCACATAGAAGATTTAAACTACGCAACTCATCAATGCCACAAGAAACATTATATCCTCAAATAGGACCTCAAAGCATGTGTAATCAAAGCATGAATTTTATACACAGAAATACGCAGATAACATATTATGAATCAACTAAACTTCAACTTACGTAACTCCTACGTAATCCAATAAATTCACAGGATTCAAGTTGTATGTGCAAATAAGACAATTCAAATCTTTGCACCATCATATGCATCCACAATTCTTACCTCGAAGCACATCGCATTCGACCACTTCAGCGTAAAACACACGCACATATCTACAAGACATCTTAGTCCAATACTCATGATATTCGTCAATCATGCTATACAAAGATGATGAAAATCACACAACCAATCATAATGCGAAACCCTGCAACACAGTTACGTAGGCGTGATGTATCATCAAACTACTAATCATTTGTAGTCGTGAGGTGTCATGCACCTAAATGATCTAAACTAATGATTTGTAGGCGTACAAGTCAAACACCTAAAAGTCAAAATTGATCATTTGTAGGCGTGACACGTCATTCACCTAATAAGCATCACAAAGACACCAAGGTCACACGAAACTCCATTGATAAGCTTTTACTTAACAAAAATACGTAACAAAACACACAAAAGCCTTAAACTAAGACTATCAAAGGTGTCTATTCGACGATTTCTATGTGTTCTGTTGCTATTGCTGAGGAGGTTGGAGCGTATTGCCCACTCGCCGAAGGTCATCCACCTTCTTTATGCGACAATCACGGATAAAGTGGCCCACTCTGCCATAATAAAAGCAGCCACCAGAGGCTCGAGGACATGTATGCCCATGGTGAACACGATCGCATCTCAGACACTTTGGGTTTAACGATCGTTGAGGCTCGTTTTCTTCACTTAGCTTCTGTCTTTTAGCGGGTCGACGCTTGTTGTCAGCACTATCTTTGGCAGACTTTCTGTCGCGACGTTGCTTAAAGTGGCAAACTTCAGCAGAATGACCCACCTTTCCGCAAAAATAACAACTATCGAGGTCCCAAAGGCACATCGGATCAGACAAAACATGAGGGCTGACACCTCGCTCTAAATTGGTGCTCTTGCAAACCAACCTATCAACCTTATGATCCAGGTTCTGGACCATCGCTTGGAGCTGCTCAACTGCTCCGGTTAATGCGTTTATAGATTTGATCAGTTTATTGAACGATATCTAAGCAAAAACACATTCTTTAATTAAAATAACTACAAAACAATTTAAGAGAAATAGATACTCACAGTGCGATGTAGATGGCGGATGATCAAGGATTACCACTTTCCCAGTTGCTCTGATACCAAAAGATGTAACGCCCCAAAATCGTGGACTTGAAACCTTTTATGAAAAAGGTTGAAAGCTTTGAAATCAATCATTTATCAGAGTTTAAAACAGAAGTTCAGCGGAAGATCAGGTTCAAAACAACAAGTCCCTAGACCTTGGGCACATTACAACCAAAAGTTGATTTCCCCTTACAAACCGATTTGTAATTCAAATATATATTTTATTGAAATGAAAAGAAGAACCACATTTTGGTAATACAGTTTTAGAAATCCAGAGTTCAAATCAAAAGAGATGCTTTCAAAGAAACCTTATACCACATCCGTCAAAAGAGTTCCCAGGAGCGCAACGTTAGGAAAGGGCATTGCCTTGAATGCATCGCGTCATCATGCCATCGCAAGCTGTCTCAACCTGTTCACCACCTGCCCATGAAAATGGGTCAATCTCACAACAGACTAGTAGGGGTGCAAAGGACAAGAAAGAACAAAGGCTGCAATAAGCAAGATAAACATTAGCTCAAGTAGGAACAAGCAAGACTAGCAGATCTAATCAAAAGTGCTGTGAAGTAAGCAAAGCTCTAATAAAGCAGACAGCTACGTACAAGAGCAATAAGGATCAGAGTGCTAAACAGACAACTATAGCAATCTCACAGATATAATAGGTGAAGAGTAACTAACTCTATTCACCAGCCAAGCAAAGCAATTACATAAGACAGGTATTTATAACAACACTCGTAATACATATACAAGTACCATAGGATGGCTCAATCCATCGACAAGTGATTACATTAATCGTGAGACACAAGCTATTGTATCACAAGCAATTCATAAGCTACACAGGATAAACAATCAACTAGTATGATAAGCTAGTTATTACCAAGCAAGGAACTGCATAAGCAGTTTAACCAACAAGGATAATGCCTCGACAAGCGTACCTAGCTCAACGAGTAGCATACCGAACTACCGAGCTAACAAGCAAGCAAGCAACGCACGTCACAATATGCATATCTCATGATCATGTGTATAAGTTATATCTTGTCTCATTACTGAGCAGGCCGTTGTGGGTATGTACAAGGCAAAACGTAGAAACAGCCGAGATCGATTCAGGAGTCTATTATGCTATGTATATTATTATAGCCCGAATGATTGACTGAGTCCACTTCCTAAGGGGACGATCTGTGACCAAGAGAGTAAATCCCCAAAGGCAAACAAAAGCCCAATGGATGCGCATCCGTACTTCTGCAGAAGTGGCCCAAAGGATTTCCCCTAACCTCCGATGACTGGGGAAGGTCGGATCTTTGCCCGAGATTGCCATATATGACTGTCCATCGGAGTTTTGTACCATCCATCCTCTCTCTTGATGAACCGTTCCGAATAAGCACGACAGAGGGTTTCTTAACCGTCGTCCCATTCTCATGCTCTGGTCTTTCAACCCAATCGAGCATCTTGCCTGTGAAGGCGCATGATTATTATTTAGGTGAGTTATACGCGCCATTGCGCGTTCGAGGCAAGCACACAATTCACATCCTTCTCACCGCAGTACGTATCATACCTATTCAAAGTATAATCACAATGAAAGAGATTAATCCCCAGTGAGGGTAGAAACATCATTCTTGTGATCTCAAACACATGCCATCGCATGTTCGAGGCAGACATAGACCTCTCATCCTACTCATCGTAGTACGCAACGTACCTGTTCAAAAGTACAACCACGATGAGAGTGGAGTGGATCTCTCGCAGGAAATCCCAATGCTTCTACTTTATAGAAGCCCACAGTGAACTCATTCAGTTCCAACTGATCGTGCTCGGATCCTATAGACAGTCGCGAGCAATCTGCCTATTAGGCGAAAACAATATAACAGGATTAGCTTAATGTGTCAATACACGTTTAGAGGTTACTATAGACCTTTTGCCCTGCTCTTCGTAGTCCAAACATATCGTACGTGACTAAGCATACAACTACTAGAGGAGGAACATGGATCCTTCGTAAGAGATCCAACAAGACCTTCACGAAGGAAGGCGCTACAGACATGGTTGAACCAGAAAGCCTAGAAACTAGGTCTCGTATCAGAGGTGAGGTAACGTCGATCTAGTGATGACGCAAGTACCTCGCTAGGATCCCCGCCTCACTCGTGCACATGATCCTAAATAAGGCTATCTGAGTCATATCGAATAGGTGAACTAAGGTTGTAACACACCTATCCCGAATGCATCGATTTGGGAGATATGACCTCTATCACTTTACAAGCTATACATTATTGAAAATAGGATCGCACCTAAGACCATCGTCTTTGGAGACCTGAAGTGCATAAGTGTGTGTCGAGACCTTTAAGACAAGTGAAATGATATACACTATACACTCGAAGCTGCACTCAGGGAGTGCAAGCTGACAAGAGGCAAACTCGTGCACATACTAATACTAAGGCAAAACGAAGGACAAGACTCGGTGGGCGAAGCCGCACCGCGAGGGGAGAACGCTAAAGCTCCACACGAAGTATGAGATCATACCTCGATCATCGTAACGCACAAGCAGGCAACTACACAAGCGACTCGTGAGGTAGGAGATCCTATACTGACCACGCGAGTGTAAAGGACGACTCACGAGGCATGGGGTTGCACCTCGATTTAATAAGCGCAAGCAGGAAAAGTAGCATGCGACAGAGATATGATACATGCACGAACAAGGCATATGCACGAAGCGCAGTAACACGGTAAATACAAATACATACAAAAGGTAAGTGTAAGAGCAAGCACGTCAGCACAGGAAAGTGAAATAGGAAGAGTAAAGCAGAAGCAAAGCCATGGCGCATAAAGCGCGGGGCAACAAGTAAATACAAGAAGTAAAGTGCAAGAACGTAAAGGAGGACCAGGACTTGCATCCTGGAGAACAGAGCAGACATAAGCAAGTAAATGCCAAGGCGCAAAGCGCGGGGCAGCAAGAAAGTAAAGTGCGAGAAAGTAAAGAGGACAAGGATCGCGAAACCGCGTCCTTGAGTTAAAAGATAGGAAATGTAAAGACAGGAATGAAAAGCCTAGGCACATATAGCGCGGCGGCGACAGAAAGGAATGTGCAGGAAGGTAAAGAGGACAAGGATTGCGAAACCGCGTCCTTGAAGGTAAAGACATATGTATATACATTATACGTATACATATATCGTCCTCTTTTAGTTATCTTCCTTATTTTAGCATTTATCAGTTCATTGTTCTTTCACGCAAGAATCCCCTACCTTAAAGGGTTGCGGGTCCTCGTACGCATGCAGCGTAGGCAAGCAAGATCTCGAGCCACAGAGGGCGAGCTGGATCCACCGTTCAACCTGGAGATCTCAAAACATTAGCATATGCCGAAGGTAAACAAGAAGCAACAAGGCATCCAGGTCTCTTGCCTGCAGGAGGCAGAGGCAGGAGCTCTGCATCCTGCAGACAAGGGTGCCAGAGGCAGGGGCCTCAGCCCTGCTTGGCAACAACAGCAGAGGCAGGGAGCAGGAGCTCCCTGTCTGCCAGGCACAAAGAAAGGCAGGGGAGGGAGCAGAGGCTCCCTGCCACAACAAGGCAGGGGGGGGGGGGGGGGGGGAAACACCCCCTGCCGACAGCAAGGACAGGGCAAGGGGGCAAAGCCCCTTGCCAGAGAACAACAGGAGACAGCGTAGGGGGAGGCGACAATCGCTGGCGGCTGCAACACCTAGGACGGCGGTCGTGGCTGACGCCGAGTCGTTGGTGCTCGAGGACTGCAGGGAGGATCGCTGGTCGTCGGCGGCGAGGATGCTGGCTGTCGAAGGTCGGCGGCTGAAGAGGAGACAACAAGGGGGAGGCGACGATCGGCAGCTGCTAGGGCCGTTGGTGGCCCCAGGGGAAAGCGGCGGAAGCGAAGAGGTGGTGGCGGAGTCGCGCGCCGGCGTCTCTGATCGCCGGCGACAACGGCGTGAGGGAGACGGCGCAGAGGGGAACGGAGCAAGGATCGAGCGAGGAGAGGGAAGGGGCAGCGATCGGGGACTCACCGGAGCTTGGAGGGGAGGCGGCCGGACGGAAACGCTCGCCGGCATCTCCGATCGCCGGCGGCGGCGGCATGAGGAGGGCGGAGCAAATGAGAGAGAGAAGGGGCGAGGGTTTTGCCCCTCGCCCGAGACACTGTGTCCTTTTAAGGACACCAGCTTCTCGAGAAATCGAGAAGCCGGGGCGCGGGTCGGCTCGAGCTCGGATCCAGCCCGGATCCGGGCCCGACAGAGGGGGTCAGACCTTGACTCGCATCCGACACGTGCCGGGCACGTGTCTGACGCAAGTCGGACATGATTTTTTTTTCATGGTCTTTACAGTTTGACTGCTTGTTCAAACTTGGATTGAACAACTGTCCAAACTCATGTAATGCCCTAATTTTTTAAACCGAAAATTTAAGAAAGATTTTTTCCTTTTTTTATTATAATAATGCAACGGTTTCATCAACACACTCGTTCCAACCGTATCAAGTACTGGACGACCCGTCTGAGCGCAAGCACGAGTGTGTCTTAGCCTCCTAGTACCAAGTCCAGTACAAAACCACCATCAACAAATCTGATTGAACTATTACATATATCTATTTTTTTCAAAACTAGTATTTGATCATTAGCCTTGCCTTAACCGAATTTAACTCTAGGGAGTCAATCTGCGTATGTACCAACGTTTAATAGCTCCGTAGAACCAAGTTCGAAATTAAAGCATCCAAATGACAAAAATCTTAAATAATTATTTTTTAAGAAACACAACGAAAACTCTTTTAAAATACTGTTCAAGCTTTGAGCAGGTTACAAACACAACACACACGTATGAAACTAAAATAACTAAATCAAACCATGCATTTAATAAATCAAATACCAGTCTCAAACTTTATAAGAGTTGACGGGACATAATCAAGTAAAAAAATGTCAAAATATTAAGTCCCCTTGAAGCCGTAAAGAACTGCGGCCCTTTTGGCATCACCCTAAGCCTACGGTCATCACCCATCAGCCTATTCATTACCTGAAATATTATAAGTAGATGCATAAGTCCACAGCTTCAGTAGATAATCACCAAAACATGTGAACACAAATATTCCAATCACATAAATAGGCATTAACATATTTTCATATAACATCTACATAATGCAATATCACAATATCAAAATTAAGCATAATTTACAATTACACAACTAATCATGCTTGCATTCATATTTCAGAAATAAATATGCTACGATGCTTCATGCAGTTTGCGCAAAATATCACTAAATTCGTCAGATGCTACAAACTCACACTTAAAATGAGGGCTGCACATTTTTTTTATGGACTTAACAAAGTTCGTGTAATAATACTTGCAAACATCCTCTCAAAGTCTAACAAAATGAGGAAGTGCATATATTTTATATGGACTTCCTTAGGTCCTCATATATTTTATGCGGACTTTCTAAAGTTTGCGTATATATTTTATCATGTTTAGGAAGGCCAGTTTGAGTCGAAATATCATTTGGAAGATTGATTAATCAGTTGTTCAAGTCTACATAACATGTTTCTATTTTAGTTTTGAAATTCAGAAATAGGAACCCTAGAGGGGTTTTCGTTTTTTGACTCAAAACATAAAAGTTATAGGTCTGTGTATCAATTTTTCAATGACTATAAAACACACATTTTTTTATGTCAGCTAAGAGAGTTATAAATATAAGAACAAAGACTGTTATGCAAAAAACAGTCACATTTGAAAGAAAGTTCGCATGTGAGAAAGGTAAAAAAAGTTTTTTAATTCTAGATATTTACAATTTTAGACATGGGGGAGAGTATAAAAATTATAGGGTTTTTAGAACAATATTTCAAATTAATTGTACAGTACAATCATTTTCCATTTCTTTTGATAAGGAGTGTAGACTCAGCTAGGTCTTGACCCAGTTGGTTAGTAACATGGAGCTGTTGGTTAAATCTTTGGCTCTGAATCTGATTAAACATTCAAATTGTTTTGTAGCTTAAGTGTTCAACGTATGGTATCCATAGCTAGGGCTGGGAAACGACACAAGTAGCTTGCTGCTGGCTCGTTTCTAAAATTGAGCTCTACCAGCTCAGCTACAAGCCAGATCGTTTAGGTAAATGAGCTGATCATGAACATGGCAAGCTTAGCTCTCAGCGTGGCTTGATCGTATATGCACATTTTACATATTATATATTTTATACATATATTATACATATATTATAGATAAATGCATATTATATGTTTTTTATAAATGTATTATATGTTATATATATTATTGTTTAAAAAACTTAAAAAAACAAACATTTTAGAAAACGAACCAGCTTGTGATTGGCTCGTAATGCTTGGCTCCCAAATCGATGAGCTCATGTACCGTGCCCGAGCAAGGATGTGGCATTAATGAATCAAGCCCGAACAGCCCAAGCTCAGCCCAAGGATGTGCCATTAATGAATCAAGCCCGAATAGCATGGTGTAAAATCTTGTCACGAGGATTTTCTCGGCAAAAGAAAATCTGACAATAAATTGGAATTTGTTGTTTTTCTGAAGAAAATCTTGGAAAACCATATGTATATTTAAATTTAAAATATAAAAAAAAGCTATAAAAATATAAAAAAATGTATAAAAATCACATTAATAATGTTATACTCGTTTGACTAAAACCGTCTGATGGCTCGGTTAGCAAACCTATTTACGAAGTGTGAAGGAGCTTTGGACGAACCGAACCGAGCCGGACTGCGAGCGGTTGGGTTTGGTTTTGGTCCTTGTTCCTTAACGGGAGAATTGACGAAACGTTTTGACTTTGCGGGCCACGCCGGTGTCTTCTCCTTCTTCTCCACGACCTGATTGGATGGATCTCCGATCCTCGGGAGAGAAAACCCTAGCCCTAATTTTATGTTGAATCCTTTTTTTCTTTCTTGCAGAACAAGAAGCGGTCCAAAAGAAAATCGGAAATATCTCGGATTCTTCAAAAATTTGCACAAGAACTGTTTGAACGGAAAAAAGGAGGAAGGTGAAACCTCAGATTTCGATCCGTCACTCGGAAAATGGGGAGGAATTTCTGCGACGCGAGGATCCTTCTTCTCGTTGCTGCGGCCGCCTTCTTTTACATCCAGGTGAGTTTCCATCTTTTGATCCTTTCTCCTGTTTCTAATTATGGATGCGAGTGCGTTAAAAGACGGGGAATCGTTCGTTTGGATCTTTTCTTACACGTCTCTCTCTCTCTATCGATTTCTTTGGCTTTCGATTGCGAAACGCAGTCTCTGGGCAGCTTTTTACCAGCGTTAAAGGGGAAATATGGTTCATTTGGAGGATAATTTGGCAATTCTTGAGGTAGAAATTAGGGTTTTCTTCATTTGAATGGATTGATTTGTGTTATTCAAATGTTTTTTCACGTTTCCATATGCTTCCAGTTTAATCGGTGGATGGTTTTTCATGTTTCCATATGCTTCCAGATCAATCGGTTGTTCATTAGGGCCATATAAGTGTCAAGAAGGCAAGTCACATGATGCACTGAGCATAATGAGTAATCCTTATGATTGCTGCCGTATTAATCGATCTGGAGCACTGATGAACTCACTCACTAGATGCATTGTATATGCTATTTTCGTCCTAGATGTAGTTAAATAGATCAAACTCAGAACCGTCCACATACCGTTGGATCAGCTAGTGAGACCACATAAATGAAACGAAGTCTCGCATTAGCCTCAATCTGCGTATCGATTCATCGGGGATCCTCTGCTAATCATTTTTCTGGCAGTCAAAATTTGTCTCAAACTTGTGCTAAGACTGGAGACAACCCGAATGAGAATAGGCAATGCAGAGACCGACAAAATACCGAAAATACATAAGCATTTCATTTCAAATTGCTCAGGAAGCTGCTGTTTAAACAAGTTAATGTTGCTAGTAGTGATGATCATATTATCTACACAAAGCAAAAGAGTAAGAAATAAAAGAAAGGAGAAGAAATAAAAGTATCATGTGTTTTAATGGATTAAAAAAGACATAAACAACTAGATCTAATTACAAGTTTATAACTAAAAAATCAAAATGACCTTAGATAATAAAACCAGATAGTACATTGTCGCTACTTATGTTAAAAGGGCAAAAATGGCCATGATCAACCTTCGCAATCAGCAACAATATACACATTTTATATAATAAAGTCAAAGGATGGAAAATAACTAACTATTGCCCCAATATACACATATTATCAACATACAAGAAATTCCACTCTCGCAATTAAGAGTCTAGCAAACTAGACCAAGACATGCTCATCAGTCAGATGGTTTGATGGTTTTTCTAGTGTATCTGTATCATGTTCTTACTAGATTTTTTTTTTCATATTCATTTTTAACATTTTTTTGTTTGACCAGTGTCACCTTTCTAATCTTATCCCATTTCAATCTCCTCATTATGTGAGCACAATGTGCTCATCTTATGCTATCTTTTCAATCTTCAGACAACCTTGAACTCCTTATTTTTCCACACTTTGAGGCCAACACTGCTAAATAAAGTACAACTTTTAATCAATGTAAGGTAGGGGATACCTACAAAGGTGAATGAGATGATTAAATCTTGGATTTTTTTTCTTTGCATAATATGAATATTGTCAATAATTTTCTCTCACTTCTTTGCAGTTGCGTCTTTTTGCAACGCAGTCAGAGTATGCAGACTGTCTTACAGCAGCTGTATGTTATATGCCATTTGTTTTATTTTTGTAGGATTTAGGTAGTTGGTAACAATTATTTTTCATGTTGCTTTCATTCAGTGTGTGTGTCTAAATGATGTCATTGTTCAAATGCTTGCTTGTAATATTTCTTTTATTCCATTTCCATTATCTTCATCTTGTATTCATATATTATGTCTCTTATTGAGTGAGAATGGGCGTGTTTGGTTCTGCACACATTGGCATATCTGTAATTTTGAGAGTTGTGTACTAAGGGTATTGTGGTCATTTCCTCCACCAATTAAGAGTCACAAGTTTGTAATTGTTGGTGTTTTTATTTAATATTAGCCATATCACTTGCCGATGGCTTATGGTATATATTTTTATGCAGTTGTATGCTTTCTTGTAATTACCCATTCAAAGGGTTTCAATATATAATTGAAATTTTTTAAAAACTGGCATGATTGGATATAAACATGGTCTGGGAAGCAGAACAGGCATCTCTTTTTGGTGAGATGGTCAAGTAAAAAAGGGATGGAAATGGTCTTTTATATGGTTCAGGTGGTTATTACACTCATGCTGAATGATATGAAAGAGAGGAATGGGAGGTTGTCTGAAGATGTACAATGCAAGCTGGAGACAATACACCAGAAATTGCAATAATACCTACAATTAGTACTGCATTATTATTGGGGAAATATGTATCTTTCTTGGATTTGGCATAAACAGATAGGAGTTCCAGTTTGTGTATTTGAGTTTTTATTGTAACCTTGACTTTAAGTGACCTCTTGGCACCTCTAATGTTTTCTCTTTTGAATAACTGTATATATAGGGGAAATATTCGATAATGGCAACATGATGTCATGCTGCCTCTCAAAGTCATAGGCGCATGTTGTTTTGATCTAATCAGACCTCATAGATGTGTTCAACATGTTCCAAATAGTAGGAATCCACTTTTGAATCATTCCTTTTCTATTTCAAGTTCTTGATCTTCTTTGTGTCTTGCTTCTTTTTTCTTTGCTCTCCTAATCATTCTTTTCCTTTTCTCTAGTCTTTCTTCTTCCTTTTCATTCTCTCTCTCTCTCTCTCTCTTGCTTCCTTTCTTCTTTCTTTGCTCTTTATTCTTTTTCCTTATTTTCTCTCCTTTTCTTCTTTCCTCCTTTCTTCCTTTCTTTTCTTTCCTTGTTTTTTTTTTGCGCAATAGATCACTAAGGTCACTGCTGCTGTCATCTTGTCCTTCCTTGGACTAGATTGCCTATTTTTGAGTTATTTTAGCTTGTAGGTTTATCTATTTTATCTTTGTTTGTCAGTTGTTTTCTCAAGTTCAATTTTATTTTACACAGATGAATCATTCTTCGTTAAAATCTGATGCAGGAGTAGGGAGCGACACATATCCGGGTCCACAGGTTCCAGTTGTTAAAATATGTGTACTCGTACACATATATGTATGTTGAAATATAATCCTTAAATGTACATGTATATTTATATATATATATATATATATATATATAAAGATACGTATACATATATATATATATATGTATACGTATCTCTATTTATATATATATAAATATATATATTTTCTCTTCCTAAAATACCCTCAAGGGTATTCTTGTAATTTGTCATTTTACGCATATTCCAATTGGAATATGCATGTAATTTTTCTTTTATTTTTAGTTTCTTTTTTATTATTTTTTTGTGGTTTGCGCCACCTAGGGAGGCTCCCCAAAGAGTCATTTGGGAGCCCCCAACGGTCACAAATGTGACCGTTGGGGGCTCCCAACGACTCCTTTGGGAGCCCCCTATGTGGCCCCTTTCTTGTGTTATAAATAGGGCTCTCCTCTTTTGTATTCTTAACTCCTTGGAGGAGCTTATGCTACATCGTATATGGTTTTTACCCTCTTCCTCCTATTTCTTCAATAATATTCAACTTATGACTTTAAGTCATATTTATCCCTTTTATGGGTTTATGTATTAGCACTTGATGTGCTTGTGTTGTTCCCTTAAGTGGGTATATTCGCACTTAATGTGCATGTGTATGGGTTCATTATCGAACGTAAAATATTCAAAGTCACTTTCTAACATGGTATCAGAGCAAGGTTGAGATCGAGTTGCTCTTTGGTGCATCGGGAAGCATGGTATTCAAGAAGTTTTTAAAGAAAAATGGTGAAGTATTCATTTCTCTCTCTTTTCTTTCTTAAAGTTATTCGGTATGCATTCTATCTCTTTAGGTATTATATGAAGAATTTAATATGTTTTTTTTATGTGTACTCTTTGTCATTATGTCTTTTTATAAAAATTTGAGTTACTTGATACTCTATTGAATCTTTTTCGTATACATACTTTTTTGTATGTTTTTCTTTGAAATTTTTTAAAATGATAACTTGTTTGGCGAAAAATTAGATATATGATTGCTCAAAACTTAATGGGTCGGTAAAAATTTATGACCATGGAAGCCTTGAATTTATATTTTAAACCTAACTTTGTTTATAAGAATACCTTTTATATATGGTGAGTCTTTAAAGAAAGGTATGTTAAGATTAATATGTTTGTGAGATGTAGTTTTTCGAAAAATGCTTGGCATATATGAAAAATTACTTAATAAGTATTTGATTCACTTACCTAATGTGTCCTTTTTATATGAGCAACATTTAATTAAGAAAGTTTTTTTAATTCCGGTTGAATTAAGTTTTTAAAATAGTCTTATGGAATATGATGATTTTCTTTGCATCTTTATACTCTTAAAAGATTTTTCAATTTGATTTAAAGAGCTTGTCTCATTATAAAATTTATGGTCTTCACTAATGTTTGTTGCGTACTTATTACATTAGAAGTTGATAATAATCTATTAAGTCATGTTTTTTGATAAAACTTAAGGGCTTTTGAATTTTTCCTCAATAAATGTTTAATTTTATAGATTTATGCCATAGTACAATCTTACTTTATCATAAGGTTTTTTAACAAATCTATTATTCTTCTTTGTTGGGATTCCTCTCACTTTAGTGGAGTTTCCCACTTCTTTGGGAATTTTGTGTGTTTTTTGAGCTCTCTTTAAGGAGCCTTTCGGTCCTTATAATCTTATTGTGAGTATATACTCTTTTATGAAGATTTCATAGTTGTTGTGAGAAGATTGTTTGTGAGTATCTTTTCCCTTGCATAATATCCTTCGAAGATTCATTAATACTTGTAACCCTTTGTGGATCTTTTGAGATTGGTTGTGAGCATCATTTTTGTAAGTGGATTTCATAAGATTTTCAAACTTCACCATCTTTATGAATGCCTATATTGGCCTAAGTTTGTTATTTGCTCATTCAAGATTATTGTCATTTAAAAATCTTGCATTACATAAAAGTGCATCTATTATCATGTGTTTCATATAATATGCGTATGGATCTGGATCCAGATCCATACGCATATGCAAACTGTATTCTAACAGGATCCATAACCCGGTAGGGTTTTAAAACCTTGCCCGAGTGTTTCCCTTTCCTCCCTGTAGCCGCCTCGCACGAGAGGGGCTCCCCGTAACCGACGGAGCCACGATATGCTCCCCCTCTGTGCCTTCCCTTTTAAGCAACAAGGAGGAAGAGGAGGCCCTCACGGCAGCCCCCCTTCTCCTGTCCTTTCCCTTGCGTGCGACAATCACCGACGCCGGCACAAAAATTCCCTCCACGACACCGAAGCAGTCGAGGCCGGTGGAATCGCTCGCCTTCTCACGATAGCCGCAACCCTAAAACGCCGATTTTTGAGGTACGGGTTCTCTCTCTTGAAATCGGGTGAGAAAAGGGGTATGGACTGGATTCCATGTAAATTTTTTTGGAAATCTCATCTTGAAATTCCTGTTTTTTTTGGGCTTTCGGTGGGTCGAATCACATGCGGTTAAATTGCGAGTTTTTCACATCTCATATCTTCATATGTTCCTTGAGAAGGATTTAGTTTCAGCAAGCTAGGAAAATTTCAGCTCGTATAGGTTTAAGGTTTCAGGATGGCTTTTTGAACCTATTATGAATCTGGTTCCTGGATTTAAAACTGATTTTAAGTTCGATCAGTGATTTAATATGAATTTGGGTATCATTTGTTTTGTTGGGAGTTCATGATTAGGATATGGATACATTGATTTTTCTTGTTGTATGATGTCCAAATTTGTGGATTAACCCTGATTCCAATTTAAAGTTATTCAATTTTTTTTTTTAGCATGTTTCAATACACTTTTATGGGTTCACGATTTAATGTTGTTCAACATACCAAATTTTTGATTCGTTTGTTCACCTGTTAGTTTTGGATCCCCTATTGCGTAAGGGATTTATGGTACGTATGAATAAGGTCTGCCAAGAATGTGATGTAATTGGATGCACGCATGGTAGGATCCTGTTATGTCAGGATATATTGATTTTTTTTTTATTGCATGTATCTCAGTACAAAGCTCTCTACCCAGAATTGTGATCTGTGGTTTTGGTAATGGAGCGATTGTTGTCATAAGCTCTCTACCCTAGCAAGTTACCGTGATTATTTCATCTAGATATGCATGTTTTGTTAAAATGTATACTCAAAAACATTATTGTAAGTATAAATATATATACTTATATACATAGAGATACGTATACATATGTTATATGTATACATATCTCTATATATAAGTATATATATTTATACATTTTTCTCTTTTTACCCAAAAAGGGTATTTCAGTCTTTTTACATTTTGCGCGTATTCCATTTGGAATATGCTGTATTTTTTTCCTTTTATTTTTGTAATTCTTTTTATTTTATTTTTTTCCTTTTTGCATATTCAAAAAGGTGCATTGGGGGTCTCCCCAATAGAGTCGTTGGGGAGCCCTCAACGGTCACAATTGTGACCGTTGGGAGCTCCCCAACGACTCCTTTGGGGAGCCCCCTCTTGCACCTCTTCTTTCTTGTATAAATAGGGGTGTTCCCCCTTGTTGTAAAATAAGCTTGAGAGTCTCTAGCACTTGCTTCCTTTTTATGAAATACATGCATTATTGCATGTTTATTATTTATACGTTTTTTGCGTATTGTGTTCAAGTGTTGTGAGAGTGCCTTCGTGCACTTCTTTTTTAAGTATTTATGCTTATATGCGTATTGTCTTTTCGTAGACAATTTCACATGGTATCAGAGCTCGGTTGGTGATTAAGGATCGTGAGATTCTTCTTTTTTCGAGTGCCTCGAAAACCGTGCCTTCGGATTCTTAGAAGTTGAAGTGGTGGATCTTGCTTCTCAATTATTTTAGAAGGATCTTGTGCAAGCTAAAAGTTGAAGCATTGTGTTGGTACGCCTCCTCCTTTTCTTTACTTCTTAATGGGTGAAAAAGAGTCTCACTTCGCTCTTGGCTTCAAGTTGAATGGGTCCAACTACCATATTTGGGCCGGGAACATGGAGGCTCACTATGGGGTTATGTGCAAGGCACAATTCCGGAACCGGAACCCAAAATAACCGTGATGAACGAAAATGAAATCAAGATTCTTGAGGGAGAGGAAATGATCAAAGCTCTTGAAGAATACTCCAAGAAGCACGACGAATGAGAAATGAAGAACTTCAAGATTCTTTCTTGGTTCTTCGCATCCGTTGAAACAAAGATTAATGCCAACATTATCAAGTTCAAGAAAGCATCGGAAGCTTGGCATTATCTCGAGAAAATGTATACATCAAGAGATCTATCCCATAAGTATTACCTTCAAAAGAAGGCCCTCTCCCTTACTCAAGGTGAAATGTTCATTAGGGAATATTATGCCGACCTCTCCTCCATTTGGGATGAGCTTTCCATGCTTGAACCAAAATGGAGTGGAGAGACAATTAAACTCCGCCACAAGCAACTTGAAGAAGACCGGTTCTTCAACTTTTTGAATGGGTTAAGACCGGAATTTGAGCAAATAAGGTCATCACTTCTATCCTCATTTACTCCTCCATCTCTTGAAGATGTTCTCACCAAATTAAGTGGTGAGGAGACTCGTATGAGTTTATGTAAACAAGGATCAAATGTTCTTGTGGTTCCTTGTAATCATGAAGAAAACAATGAGGTCAATGCCGTATCAAGACCCGGAAATAATGTAAAGACCTATCGTCCTCCTCATTTCAAATTCCAAAATCAAGGAGGAGATGCTGGACAAAGAGGAAAGAGGGACTATAGCAAGACTATTTGTCACTTTTGTAAGGAACCGGGGCATATCAAGCCCGTATGTCCCAAATGGAAGAGGCTTCTCGCTATGGCCACCACCGGTGTACCACAAAAGGAAGAGGCATCATCAAGTGGGTCACTCTCGTTGAATCAAATAGTGGAAGCCCTTCAACCTCTTCTCAAGGGAGCTACATCCGGTGCCGCCGTGTCTACCTCTTCCATTTCAGGTAGTCTCTTGGCTTTTGGACTCAGGTGCATCTTTTCATATGTCCCAAAACATGTTTTCACTTTTCGATTTTTCAAAAAAATGTTTCTCCATCCTTTGTTTCCACTGCGAATGGAACCTCTCTTGAAATTAAAGGAATAGGTAATTTTGAAACTCAAGATTTTTCCATTCCAAAAATTAGATTTATACCTAAACTTAACTTAAACCTTCTCTCTATTTCTCAACTCTCGGACCATGGATGCAATATTAAATTTTCATGTGACAAATGTTTAATACAGGATCGCCGGTCCGGGAAATTGATTGGGGAAGACTTTAGAAAAGGAGACTTATACTATATGGAATCTCTCCAAGTTCCAAAATCATTTTGTAATGTTGCCCGGAACAAAGATATAAACATATGACACAAAAGACTTGGTCATCCTAATGTCACCAAGTTATCTTATTTACATTTTGCAAAGGATCTATGTAAAAGTTCATTTTCCTGTAATGATTGTATTCTCGGAAAAATGCAAAGTTTACCTTTTGAGCAAAGAACTATGTTCTCATCTAAAACCTTCGAAATTGTTCATTTCGATGTTTGGGGATCCGCACCTGTTGTTTCAAAAGGAAGCTTTTCTTACTATGTTATTTTTGTGGATGATTTCTCTAGGTATTCATGGATCTATTTCCTAAAGTACAAACATGAAGTTTTTACATGTTTTAAAACCTTCAACTCAATGATCAAAAATCAATTCAACAGTAATATAAAGATTTTTAGAAGTGATTCTGGAGGAGAATATCTCTCCAACCAATTTAAAACATATCTTGAGGATCACAAAATTATTCACCAAAGGTCTTGTCCTAAAACCCCTCAACAGAATGGATTGACCGAAAGAAAACATAGGCACATCATTGAGACCACTAGGACCCTGCTTATTTCTCAAAACATTCCTAAGAACTTTTGGGTTGAAGCAGCCCTCGCTTCTGTTTATCTGATAAACCGCTTACCATCTAGGATATTAAGAAAAATATCCCCTTTTGAGATCTTATATAAACTTGAACCTGATTATAATAGGTTACGTGTTTTTTGGTGTAAATGTTTTATACTTACGGATAAAAATGACAAGCTCTCTCCCAAAGCTATCCCTTGCGCCTTTCTTGGGTATTCCGAAACTCAAAAAGGGTTTCGTTGCTATGATCTTCGAGATGATGAGTTATATGTTTCTAGAAATGTAACGTTTTTAGAAAATGAGAGTGGATTTGAAAAAAATGTTTCTCAACAAGAAAATTTTGATTACTCATTCCTTTTTGATTTATTGGCTAGTAATGATGATGTATCTAATGATGATGATGTATCATCAAATCACGATGAGGAAAATGATGGTGATGTTGAAGAACATAACCCTCTCAATGATCAAGAAAACAAGATTTCAAGTGATCCGATAACCTACTCCCGTAGAAACCAAGACACCTTTAGAAGTGCCATTGACCAATATAGTGAGCTTGTACCTACTCTCGATCACCGAAGATCTAAGAGGAATAGGAGACCGCCAACTCGTTTTGTCTCTTTTGATTCTTTTTCACCCCGGTATAGGGCTTGTCTTAGTGCCATTCACTCTTATTTTGAGCCAAGGAATTTTGAACAAGCTAAAAAATGTATAGAATGGCAAGAAGCCATGCAAAATGAACTTAGTGCTCTCAAAAGGGCTGAAACTTGGGATTTCCAAACTCTACCCATAGGAAAGAAAACTATAGGTTGTCGATGGGTTTTTAAAGTTAAAACTAAAAGCGACGGATCCCTGGTAAGGTATAAAGCTCACTTAGTTGCAAAAGGGTATGGGCAAGAGTATGTAATTGATTATGAAGAAACTTTTGCTCCTGTAGCCCGAATGATTACAGTTAGATGTGTCATTACTATTGCATCTATTAAAAATTGGAACATTTTTCAAATGGATGTGAAAAATGCTTTTTTAAATGGTCATCTTAACGAAGAAGTGTATATGGATGCCCCACCAGGCATGAAGATTCCTAAAGATAAAGTTCTTCGTCTTCGAAAGGCTCTCTATGGTTTGAAACAGGCTCCCAAAGCCTGGTATGACAGATTTACCAGTGTAATGTTAGAAAATGGTTTCTCCTCATGTTATACGGACACTGCTCTATTTACTAAAAAATCTAAGGCAGAGATTGTCATATTATTGCTCTATGTTGATGATATGTTAATTACAGGTGATGATGTTCAAGGAGTCAAGGGTATTAAGTCCGTCTTGACTTCAAAATTTGAGATGTCAGACTTGGGTTTTCTGACATATTTTCTTGGAATTGAGGTTGCCTATTCGCAACGTGGTTATTTTCTATCTCAGTCTAAACTTGCTTGTGAGATTATTGACAGATCCGGGATTTTTGATGACAAAGTATGCGAAACTCCTGAAGTTGTGGGAGCAAAAATGAAAATTGACGATGGTGTTCCCTTAACCGATCCTACCCCTTACAGGCAGTTGGTAGGTTCGTTAATGTATCTTAGTATTACTCGACCTGACTTGTCATATGCTATACACATCGCCAGTCAGTTTCAGCACGCTCCCACAACCGTTCATATGAGTGCTGTTCTTCGCATCATCAGATACTTGAAGGGCACAGTAAATAAGGGAGTATTTCTATCTTTTTCTTCTGATTTAAAATTACTTGCTTATACTGACTCAGATTGGGGAGGTGACCCTAGTAACTGTCACTCCACCACTGGTTTTTGTGTTTTCTTAGGTGAATCTTTGATTTCATGGCGATGTAAAAAGAAACAGAAGGTCTCTCTGTCATCCACTGAAGCCGAATACAAAGCCATGACATCCACTACCATGGAAATTGTATGGATTCGACGCCTTTTGGAAGATATGGGAGTGCCTATCAGAGAACCAACAAAGCTGTGCTGTGACAATAAAAGTGCAATCTATATTGCCAAAAACCACACCTTTCACGAGCGAACAAAACTTATAGAGATGGACTGCCATTATGTCAGGGAAGAATACTTGAAGAAGGTCATTGATCTACCATACGTGACGTCTGAGTATCAACTTGCGGACTTCTTCACAAAAGCTCTTTGTTCGCCTAGATTTCATTTCCTTCTTGACAAACTTGCGGTTATCACACCGTGTTAAAATGTATACTCAAAAACATTATTGTAAGTATAAATATATATACTTATATACATAGAGATACGTATACATATGTTATATGTATACGTATCTCTATATATAAGTATATATATTTATACATTTTTCTCTTTTTACCTGAAAAGGGTATTTCAGTCTTTTTACATTTTGCGCATATTCCATTTGCAATATGCTGTATTTTTTTCCTTTTATTTTTGTAATTCTTTTTATTTTATTTTTTTCCTTTTTGCATATTCAAAAAGGTGCATTGGGGGTCTCCCCAATAGAGTCGTTGGGGAGCCCCCAACGGTCACAATTGTGACCGTTGGGAGCTCCCCAACGACTCCTTTGGGGAGCCTCCTCTTGCACCTCTTCTTTCTTGTATAAATAGGGGTGTTCCCCCTTGTTGTAAAATAAGCTTGAGAGTCTCAAGCACTTGCTTCCTTTTTATGAAATACATACATTATTGCATGTTTATTATTTATACGCTTTTTGCGTATTGTGTTCAAGTGTTGTGAGAGTGCCTTCGTGCACTTCTTTTTTAAGTATTTATGCTTATATGCGTATTGTCTCTTCGTAGACAATTTCACATGTTTATCATACGTAATGAGCATCCGTAGGATTTAAATTACGCTTTCTTGTTAATATATTCATTTTATTGTTTAAGATGCATATAGATCTATTTATCATCTTCATATATGGGGTTCTATTATAACCATGAGTGGTCCAGTAGGTGTTATTTAACACAAGCATGTAATTAAATTGATTCTGAACTTCTGGTTATGTCTATATATATTGACATGGAGCTTTGGGGGTTTAATAAAGTTTACTTCAGATTTATTATGTCAATCTGAATCAGTTATTTGAACCTGATTTGTTAGAATGAATCGAGCTTGCATCCATTCTTAAATCTGATATGTCTTGGTTAACTAAATAATGTATTGAAAATTTATTTTTTTGTTTAGAAACTGTTAAAGCTTAATCGTTTTGGATATTTAATTAAACCTGAGACTAATAGGGGTTGTGCCTAGTAGTTATAAAAAAGAAAAAGAAAAATTTCTAGCAGACTCAGTATTGGCTCAAGTCTGGAAAAAAAAAACCATGTATGCTAACTTTCAGATTGTGTCAAGAGTTGGCTAACTTGCATACATAGACTTCAGAGGTGGAGTGGTTAAATTCGGTGTTTATGTGAGTTTGCATGGTTGTTCACAAGTGGAAGATTGCATTGACAGAAATATGTGCACTAACATGCCGCATACGGGTGACATGAATATGTGCATTTAATGAATACGTGCGCTTGTCCTAAGTAGATGAATTGCATAAAAGCATTACATAAATGACCACACTTGAACACTCGCACATAGTTGGTGAACACGTGCATATGATTGTGGTAGCTGAGGCACATTGTTAAATTGGTATGAATGAATGTGCATTTGAAGCATTTAAAAGTAATGCGTTGTAGTATGTTGTGGTTTTCACATATGGTGCATCGATGATCTAAGTGAATCATCGCGGATCTGGACAGTCTCGAGCTTTGGGTTGCTCCTTTAATTGTTTAAAATGTATCGCAAAAATCACATTTATATTATGGTTTTAATTGCGTTGTTTTATTGTTGCCACGGGTGGTAGACCGTGAAGAGCTGCGCATGCTGATTTGTGAGCTTATCTTTGCATGCTGAATTGCAAGCTTATGTTATTCATTCTGCATGCTGATTTACAAATGAAAAGAGATGAATTAATAACGAGATAAAAGAAAATGAATAACATTATAATTTATGTTTCCTGGATGTCCCTTCTTTAGTGTGAGAATCTTGGAGGTTGCGGTTTGGGGGAAACCTTGAGGATACAAAAACTCCGTGTGCGTTGTTGTTGCCCCTGAACCCAATATTGAGGTTCTTCTCCTGGCCACAGTTTTAGGGAGAGTCCGCCACTTTGCCTGGGGGTGGTGTGTTTTAATACAGATGTTGTTTTGGTATACCAAGAAAGTGACGTCAGTGGATGCTGTTTTTCCTGGTGTTCCCGACATTGGATGTTGTTTTCTAATGTTCCGATGGATGATGTTGTTTCCTGATATCGGTCGAGGGCTAAGTTTGGAACCCGGTAATAAAATACAAATTGTGTGCTAAGCTACCCCGGGAACCCTACCTGACCTCGGGGACTGTACCCGTTTGGTGTATTTGCGGGCAATGGTAAATTAAAAAGAGGAACTTAAAGTTGTGTGCATTTAATAGGACATGCATATGGAAAGAGAGAAGCTTAAATGAAAGATAATAAAGGGGGTTCATGCATTGCACATAAATCACGCATATTCCTGCTATGCATTAGATCATGCATGTTTACTTGTTCCTTTGATTGTTATATGTTGATCAATGCATAATGATGTTCTCTCTTGCTTTTAAATGCCTTATTGATTAAATTATAATCCATGTTACTTACTTCGTGTTCCCTCATGCTAAATGTTTAATTTTGCATGAATGGTTAATTGTCTTATGAATTGGGTATAATTGTATTCCTCTAAAATATTACATGGATCTTATTTATGTTCTTTTTCTTATTTGATTCATTAGGGGAACCTGTACGCAGAATTCTTCGGATTTCTGACCCTCTACTTTTATTGGTTTTTCCCAGACGAGGTGATCAGTGAAATCGACTCGCTTCTGAGGGGATACGAGGGTCACATTTGCTTCAGACTGCTTCATTTATGGACAGAGTGACTCTACTTTTGTTTCTTTTAGTTCTTCTTATTTCCTGCAGTTGTTATTTCACTTTTGAGTTGTGTATGAGACTCTTATTGATTCATTAATAAAAGAGTTTAGTTGGTTGGTTATGGATGATAAATGTAAGTTTGTTTGTGGTTTGTGGTTTGTGGTTATCTAACTAAAATTGGAACTGTAAGGACCCCAGGTCTCTGGGAAGTTTTCCGCAACTCTAAGAAAAAAAATCGCATTTTTCAAAGGTATGAGTTGGGGTCGTTACAGGTTTGGTATCAAAGCCCTCACAAAAACTTGCAATTTTATCATCTTTTGAGTTTTAATTTTTTTTTTATTTTTGGTATAAGAGCCTTGTCCTGGAGCGTCGACAAGTGTGACTCGTCCTCCAGAGCAGTCTCCTTCACTGGTAAGGCTATGATATACTTTTATGAAAGTATGTGAACTTCTTGTGTGTTTATGGTTTATTTCTTAGTTTTTTTTTATGAATTAAGAAATTTGTAATGTGCTTGTATAAGTGTATTTATTGTAATTATGGTAAATATACACGACAAATCCTAAGGGGGTAGGATCGATAAGGGTCTAAAAATTTTTGCAAAAAATTTGTGCGTTGTAGATGTCGTATACACGCAGAGGTGCTTCGTCCTCTACTGCTGCTCCCGCAAACTGGCAAGAGCAAAGAGATTTCATGATGGAGGCCATTCATACCCTGACCGAGACCATGACGGCTCAGGCGACACAGACAACACAGGCGATGCAAGCGGCTCAGACCATACAGGCGGCACAGGCTGCATAGGCAGCTGCGCAAGCAGCGACTTGTGACCCTCCTGTCGATATTGTTTCAAACACGGGTGACGTTTCCTTCGAAAGGTTTCTGAAGTTGGACTCGCCTACCTTTTCAGGAAAGGCCGACCTAGAGGCAGCCGAGAGTTGGGTCGAGGAAATCGAAAAAGCGTTTGATGTCCTACCTGTCCCTGAGGACAAGAAGACACCTTTTGGCACGTACCGTCTAAAGGGCGATGCCAAGAAGTGGTGGGACACCCTGCGAAGGGTGAAGTTCTTCGATATTGACGTAATTCCATGGGAGGTGTTCCGGGAGGAGTTCTTAGACACGTATTTCCCCGTGTACGCTGAGGAGCAGATGCAACAGAAGTTCCTCGACCTGACCCAGGGGAACTTGAGTTTGGTGGACTATACCATTAAATTTCGGAGTCTCGAGAGGTACTGCCCGAACCTGTTCAAGAGTGAGAAGACGAGGGCGATGAAGTATGTGTGTGGGTTGAAGGACGGACTCCGGGTACGGGTTTTGGGAGGCCGACCCACTACACTGGCGGATGCGATTGAGACTGCGACGATCCTGAGCGAGGAATGAGAGAGGTTCAGGGGCGACTCGCGGAAGAAGGGTAGTAATGGGGGTAGTTCGGCTGGTGGTGCGAGAAAGAACCCACCAACAAGTGGGAAGGAGCAGGGAGGCAAGAGGCAGCGAACCCAGGAGGGACGTCAGTAGGGTGCGCAGCACGGACAACCTCAACAGAGGCAGCAACAGGGGAAAGCCTAGTCAATGTGTCGCAGATGTAATGAAAGTCATCCTCAAGGTTTTTGTCCGATATTCAAGGGAGTTTGCTACCGGTGCCAGCAGCCTGGGCACATCGCTCCCTACTGTCCGAACCCGCCAGCAGCTCAAGGAGGACAGCAGCAGCAACAACTACAACAACAGAGACCTCAGCAACAACAAGGCCAACGAGAGAGTTTATGCTGTTACAACTTCCACGCAGAAGGATGAGACTGTTCGGATCGAAGGTATCTTCTTAGTTACCGACCTTTGGGCTCGTGATATATTTGATTTTCGTACCACCCACACTTTTGTAGCCGCTTTAATTTCGAGGACAAAATTCTTTTAAGGGGGTAGGGATGTAATAACCGGAAAATTTTCATGTATTTTCCTTTATAAAATAATGCGAAATGTGCGAATGGGCCTAGGATCCGTATTTCGGATCCAGGACCCATAAGGGGGCATATATATAGTTAATATCATATATATATATATAAAGAAATAATAAATATAAAAGTTAGTGCAGGGATCCATAGGTTGGATCTAAATGGATCCAACCTGTGGATCCACATTTCGAGTAAGTCATGGATCCAATTCACGGACCCAAATCGGCAAAGGATCCATTGGCCTTGATAGTGATAGGATCCCGGGTCCCGGACCCGGGCCGCGCCTCCCTCTTAGCAGGTAAGTAACGAAAAAAAGAAGAAGAAGGGGAACTCTTGGACTCGGGTCGGACCCGACCCGGATCCATATCCCGGTAGGGTTTTAAAACCTTGCCCGAGTGTTTCCCTTTCCTCCCTGTAGCCGCCTCGCACGAGAGGGGCTCCCCGTAACCGACGGAGCCACAATCTGCTCCCCCTCTGTGCCTTCCCTTTTAAGCAACACAGAGGAAGAGGAGGCCCTCACGGCAGCCCCCCTTCTCCTGTCCTTTCCCTTGCGTGCGACAATCACCGACGCCGGCACAAAAATCCCCTCCACGACACTAGAGCAGTCGAGGCCGGTAGAATCACTCGCCTTCTCACGATAGCCGCAACCCTAAAACGCCGATTTTTGAGGTACGGGTTCTCTCTCTTGAAATCGGGTGAGAAAAGGGGTATGGACTGGATTCCATGTAAATTTTTTTTGGAAATCTCATCTTGAAATTCCTGTTTTTTTTTTTTTGGCTTTCGGTGAAACCTACTTAGCATTGAATCTGTTTGTCGAACATTACCTTGAACATTAGATCCGCTGGCAAAATAGATTTTTGTTTTGTTTTTTTTGTATTTCGTTTTAATGAATAAAATTTGTGTGCGCATATCTGTATATTTCTGAATCATGTTAACGGGAACTGTAATGGAACTTGATGAACTGCCAATTTATCCTTTAGTGTTAAATCCAAATACTGATATGCAAAAACGAACTCGCATGACACTAATAATTAGTTGGTGTTTTAGATCTCTGTAATAGCAGTATTTATGTTTCTAGAGTAATTTTTCTTGGTTTATGTCATTCAGGGCTATTAACATTTATATTTTACTAGCATATCATTTAGTAGATCTACTTTGATTTCAGAAACATTCAACAAAATGCTCAGTGGAAATATTTCTAGGAGGCGTGTTGTGCTTTTGACACATTCTGAAAACTTCTGAATATGAAACTGTGGTCTGCGTGTGGGTAATACTTTGATCCTCGTAACGGCAGCAAAATATATTTGGTTTTGTAGCTCGTTTCCAAGAATGAAAATCTGTGTATTTATTTGTCTTTCTGGAAAAATATGCTATTTGGGAATCTTGGTAAAACTTGATAACTGATTCTGAGTGTTCTTTTTGGAAATGTTCGGTGAGATAGGTAATTAAATCCTTCCGATCTACATGTTTATATCAGAAGAATATCTGTAAGATATATTCATTTCCAGCTTGCATGTTTTAGCTTTGAAGTATATATTAGAATCTCTGTTCTGCGTGTATTCCAATACACAGGTTACATGATCAGCGTGTTTCAATTAGGGAATATATTTTAAACTCTGAAATAAATATGTGCTTTCATGTTTGTATTTTCTGCACATTTCTGCAGCACACACACACACTCAGTTTGTGACATACTCTTGCTGCACACATTACTGTGCATACACAGAAGTATATATGTGTTATACACAAATGAAAACTGCGTTTTAATCTTTATCGCCATTAAGAATTGTAATCTGTTATGAATCTGCGTATGGGCATTCGCCTGTGGCTGAAAATGGGTGATGTTACACATTTATGAAAAACTGCATTTTAATCCTTATTGACATTATGAATTGTAACCTGATATGAAACCTGCGTATGTGCAATCTGCTTATATCTGAAAATATGTGATGTAGTCTGCGTACCTTCATGTTTGGCAATGTCTGCATTTATGCACCATTACATCTGTATTTTTGGCATTGTAATCTACCTTGGTGTGTATTGACATTTCTTTCATGCACCTGCGTTTCTACATTATAATGCATTTATGAAGGAATTAGTGATTGCTGAAATTTTAATACACTTCTAGCACATCCTGCAAATTCTTGCTTATAAAATTTAAAAACTGCATAAGACGTTAGTACTATGCCAATCACCAATCCTGTTTATATGAAACTTTATTACAATAGTGATAGCTTAGTGACGGTGGAGTTATGTCATTAGCAATTATTGTTTTTATGAAGTATTGCAACTGTATTGATGTTTAGTACATGTTGAACTAAGTTTTAATCGAGCTTGTGATTCGGTGAATCATAGTGGTGACTTGTGAACACGGGTTACACCCTTATATGGGAATATATGTATCATGGTTTAATGCAGGCACATGAATTGCCAAGTTTGGTACTTGAGGGTTTCGCAGTGGGCCCTTGAGTTTATAAAGTTAATTCAAGTTAATACAAATTTAATATTTTTGCCTGACTGGTTTAAAGGTACTAGGGCACTTGTGCTCGACGGTTTAAAGGAACCGGAGCACACTGAGTGGGATTGCACAAGTAAATTGATTTTTGGTAACCTACTTACCTAAGGTAGGAATATTTGAGAATATACTACAATTGTAGTATGATTAGTTATTTGGCAAACACCCGTGGCTTTAAGTATGTGGTTCAAATCATGTAAAACTCTTAAGAAGCCAAATAGCAAAAGAAAAAAAAAATTATAAGTAATCCACTCAGACTCGAGCTTACCTTGGAGAGGGTAAGTGATACACAACTCTATGGACGGATGTTACATTAGCTTTGAGCGAAAATGACTCGTTGGTCCTTAGTCTTTAGAGTTAGGGGACTCAGACTACCAATTTGTCCTTGTAACACCTTGAAATCTTAACCTAAATTTTGAGATTTTTTTTTTAAACAGCGAAAACAAGAAATACTATAAGGTTAAGTATTCCGAAATATTACAATGGGGAGCAAGATCAAAACATTTATTTCATTTCATTATCAATGAATAATAACATCAGAGTTTCTCAAACTATCACTGGAACAGTAAATCCAAAATCTCGATCTGACGTCTCATCCTGTAGCCGCTCATAAGCTCTACTCTTTACCTGAAAAATGATATATTTATAGGAATTAAACTACAACTGTCTAAGTAGGAATTACTGTGATTTTTCTTGCAGGTATATCATGTGTCAAGTATGTGGTGCAGGTGCCGAGTGTGATTTTCAGCATATACAAGAATAAGCAAAGGTCTACGCCACGACAGTCAACAATTTATCAGAAGCTAACTGATAGGTAACATCGTTAGTAACATTTAAATATCCCATAACCACATATACGAATTCATGCAATAATTCAGAGGAATGCATTTATGACAATTACATAATTCAGGTAAGCATTCATACAACATGGTGCATCTATTAAGCATAAAACATTAATCAATACCATGAATTACAATTCAAGTAGAACAGGGCATTTAACATGCATTATAAATTAAACATCACGCATCCACCAATCATATAACAATTAAGGGAATAGATAACATATGCATGTTCTAATGCATAACATGAATATACATGATTTATGTGTAATGCATGAACACTTTATTATATTTCATTAAAGTTTCCCTTTCCATAGGCATGCCCTATTAAATGCATACAATTTAAGTTTCTTTTTTTAATTAATTACCGTTGTCCGTGGATACACCAAACGGGTAAAATCCCCGAGGTCAAGTTAGGTTCCCAGGGTAGCTTAACACGCAATTTGTATTTTATTACTGAGTTTCAAACTTAGCCCTCGACCGATATCAGAAAACAACACCATCCATCGGAACATTAGATCTCCACATCTAATGTCGGGGATACAAGGGACACCTCACGCCCATAAGTGTCACTTCTTTGATATACCAAAACAACAACAACTGTGTCAAACACACCATCCCCAAACAAAGTGGCAGACTCTCCCGAAAATCATGGTCCGGAGAAATAACCTCAATATCGGGTTCATGAGACAAAATAAAGCACACGGAGTTTTTGTATCCTTACAGTCTACCTAAGACCGGATCTCTAAGATCCCCATTCTCCAGATGAGAGATCCCAGAACGTACATTACATTGTTCTTAATCATTATATTTTATTAAAAGTCAATTCTTTAAGTTTTGCAACACCATATACAAAAGTAAAGGTAAAAGCTCGCATCCACCCCTGCGAGGACCCTTAGGAGACTCCAGCCCGCGAGAACAACAAGAACAGTGTAGTAGTGTGCAATACCAACTTGTATGGTTTAAGTGGTGCAATTAAATATATATGAAAAGCAACCAAGCTCACGGCTCTCCAGACCGATGATGATCCATTAGGCCATCGATGCATCACATATCAAAACCAAAGTAATATGTTATTCATAACACTATACCAATGTGCCAAATGCATGTGCATTCATGCAAAACAAAGCCAATCATAATCATGTAATTTCTCAAATCATATGCATCTTTGCCATGTGTATTTCTTACTTCAATATACACATATCCGTGCCCATGCATACTCCCTTGAGCGTGTGTGCACGTGAACAAACCCGTTCATTTTGCATGTTCATGTTGAATGAAACATCGGTCACCTAGTATTTGCATGACTACATAATTTACATGATTTGTTGCATCCCCATGACACCGACTAACCCAATCAATCAAGAAAAATCACATGAGCCTACATGATTGTAAATACGACAAGATCAAATGAAAATTTGCTACATGTTAGATGACTAATTAGCTACGTCATGATCTTCAGTTGTAGTACTTCATAATAGGAGCATCACTACAATATGTGTTTGAATCCCATTGTTTTCAAGACACATTAATCGACGACACAAACAGGCTCAATAGTTTCACTTTAGTAGAATTTAAGTCTTGCAACAAATTGTATCTGGAAGACTATAATTACAATTCCAGTTTGGTGCAAGCTGGACATTTCATCTTTATTAAGATTTATTTAAATATTTAATTGTCTTTACTAACATTAAATGAACCATGCGACTAATCATATGATTGGATTCTTAGGAATGCACAAGGGGATATCTCTGTTACTCACTTTGGGGTTCACACATCCGCACCTTATTCCTATATATACATGACGTAACAGAATTTGAAATTTAACAAGAGAACCACTAAGCCGGGATTAGCAACCACATTTTTTTTATACCAGCAATACTGCATATGCTCCAACACATAGATCAGAACATTCAAACATCTCACTACACAAGATTTGGGGTTTGTTTCGAATGACCTGCTGTGATATTTAATCTTTTGTCTAGATTTAATAACTTCATAAAGCTGTTTGTTAATGCAGTTTTAACTAATAGTCAAATTCCTTTCTGCATCGGAAGCATTCTTTTATATGAAACAATTAAACATTCTGAAATTTACGTCAGCAGCTGAAAAAAATATAGACCGAAGAACAATCAAACAAACATTGTTTAACCACAGTAGGTATCAAGTTTGCATATCTAACTTCACTTAAATAACATGAGCAAGAACCAATGCCTCAAGTCATATGTATATACATCCATATGTCTGGCCAGGCTATGATCAAACATGGCATTGATTTCATTTGTTTTCTCATATCAGTGGTTCCTCAAAACATCACAAGAGGTTGAGAAACGGGAAATTAGTACGACCTACAGTTGCAAGTGACAAACAAGAACTCATGCCGGAGTTCGACAAATGTAAATGAAGGTTGGCTTATAAAAGGAGTTATCATACATTACTAACAGGAATGACAAATCAGAAATACAAGCAAAAGGATATGGTAATTGGTGATCAAGACCCCAATCAAGATTCAACAACATAAATGAAGGTTGATTCATAATAGAGATTATCAAATTTTATAAATAGAAATTTTCCTTATCCTAACTAATAAATCCAATATCCCACCATAACCCATTCTGCTGCACTTCAACACATTACACTAAGCATGCTGAATTGAAACAGGTATGCATAATATTATTACCAAGATAGTATGATGCATCTTGCTCGACTAATAAAAACACAAATGGATCTTAATTGACATCCAGCAAACAAAGCCCCAATCCCCATTGGCTATTTGAACAAATTCACGTCTGTGGAACACGTTACAGAAATTGTTTTCCCAAACCCAAACCCAAACCCAAACACGCAAGATAGAAATTTAAACCTTTAATATATATTTTGTTTTTTTTTTTGTTTTTTTTTCTTTCTTATTTTATTTGGGGGTGTATACGGCAACACCTTACATGCTTGACACAAGGCACATCGCAAATCACAGAATCATACAAAAAAACCTACATCTCATTGTTATATATATATTTTTATTTGGGTTCATAGTAGCCGAAACCCCCAAATTTTCCAATTTGGGTTTTTACGACAGCCAAAAGAAAAGCACTTCCAGTGATTTTGGGGATTCCCAACACCCCACCACTCATGCTCGACATGGGGTACACCCGCAGAGTAAAACAGTAACCTACACATCCGAAACCAAATACCTTTTAGCTGTGGGACAATCTGAAATCCCCCAAATTAGAGGTTTGGGATTTCGGATTCCCAAATTTCCAATGCTTGGGTTTCGCAGCTGTCGAAACCCCCAACTCGCCGATTTGGGGTTTCCGACAGCCATGAGCCAGGGTTCCATAGCAACTGAAAACCAGAAGGACCCCAGTCGCTCTAGTTAGGGCCTCCCTGCAACCCACCCGAACATGCTCGAACACCCTCAATACCCAAAAGAAAAATTACAGAGATCCTACCTGTTTCGGCAAAGAGGTGGAGAGACTGCCGCGGTTGGGGAGGTCGCCGGGGTCGATTGCTCCACCGTCGAGCGAGAAATCGAGAGAGGAGCGAGAGACAGAGGGTAGAAGAAGACAAAGAGAGAGATAAGAGATGAGAGGGATAACGAGACGGAGAGGTGGATGAGGGTTTAAAGAGGAGAGGGAATCGTAAGAGATCGTGAGGGGGAAAGAGGGGTCAGTTACCCCTTTACGCAGCTACCGCCCCTTCACTTTATAAAAAGAAGAGAAGTAAACCCTACTTAGGGTTTACATTCATTCAATTTTATTTTATTTTATTTTATTTCCATTTAACGCATATGCATGCGCGCATTTGGGTTGACCTTGACCCGCGACTCGTATCTCTTTTTGGGTCCTTTGGAACTTGTCTCGAATCCATCAGTGGGTTCGGATATATATATATATATATATATATATTAGGTATTATTAATAAAATTTCAATTAAGAATCCAACTTATTTTATATGGATTTCAAGTAACTTATAATGGATCCAAATAAAATTTAATTGAATCCCTATCATATTTACCCCCTCCAATGTCCAGTATCCAAATGGAGTAATGTGGATCCAGCCATCACATATGCTATTACGGATCCCTCTAAAATGTTATAGGTCCGACATAGAAATTTTCTCATTAACGTCTAATTTAAACTTCGCGGATCCACTGAGTTCTTCATGGATCCACTATCCAATATGACCCTGATATTGAGGATCCAATATCAGAGATCCGAAACAAGAGATTGGAATTTACTACTAGGTATCCACATAATAGGTTTGTGATCCGATATCTGCGATTTGAATAACATATTAGGGTTTTGACATTAAAGATCCAAACAAGATATCCAAGATCTAAATACGTGTTAAACACATAAAACAATAAAAATATCCTGGTACCAGCTTAAGGACATAAATTTCAAGTTTATTTATTTGATAAAAATCACGGGTATTACAGTTCTAGGTGGTAAGTCCTAGTTCTTCTGCAGAAGTTAGGGATGCATCCTGTTGTTTGGCCTTTGGGAGGTTCTCTCGGTTATTTAACCGCTCCCTTAGGATTTCAGTTTCAGTTAGACATTCAGGTTAATAAAACACTCTGCATAATAAACCCTCGAATGTTCTTTTCTGTTATGGTTACCTTGGCCTGCGAGTACCCGCGGGATAATTAAAGAGAAACTTAAATTAAGTATTTCATGTTCCTTGTTATGTAAAAGTTATGAGATATTGTGCTTGAAGTTATTATCATTTATTTATGCTTATTCATGTGTCATAAATGAGTTATGCTATTAAATGATCAATGCTATTAAATGATCATGTGATATCCATTTAATTGTTCTATGTTATGTCATACTTGGAACTTTCTTTTGATATCCACTAACATTACACATTGTTGTTACAATGTACATTTGCATAATCATTGTTTTCTACTAAGGCTTGTTGTAGTCTGATTCAATTACTTTACCATTTTTCAGGTGAAGAATAAAGTAAATCAGAACGGTTGCAGGATGATGTACGGGCTGTGATACATGAATTCTTGATATTCCTGGGACATTTAGAGATTAGATTAGTTAATTTCATTTATGTTATTATATTGTCCGGACATTTGGATTATTATTTAAATTTCCATAGAATGGAATGGATTGTTTTGCTTTGGTTACCCATTGACGTGCCCGAGATGCTTAACCTGGAATGAACTTAATATTTTCGCTGTAAAAAAAAAAACAAAAAATTCTCAAAATTTGGGTTAAATTTCGGGTCGTTACAGGGGAAGTAATACCATGAGTTTGGATGCCTGAAATGAATCCTTCCTCTTCAACCTTCTTCGTCGTGGCCAAACCTTTGGATATTAAGTCGAAATGGAGAGGCAATAGTGGGCAGCCCTGCCATATCCTCTTGCCATCTTAAAGGGAGTGCTGTCCTAATCATTAATGCTCACTAAAATAGAGACTGAAGTGACCAATTCCTTTATCCGTGCTAACCATCTTGCCTTAGACCCCATGTCTTCAAGGCATTTGAATAGGAAGTCCCATTGAACGGAGTTGAATGCTTTTGTGAGGTCCTACTTCAACATGAAAGTGGGATGTTTGTAATAAGGTGTCTCGCCTCATTGGCAAGGATACCACATTCTTGAGTGGATGGTGTAAATGCACATTTAAATGGTGAGTTCAGATATTTCATTACAGATCTCAACCTCAAAGCCAATACTTTTGCTATGATTTTTAAAGGATAGCCTAGTAGGGACATAGGCTGAAACCTTGTTTAAATGTTTAGTATGCAAAAAATCAGGACTCTCTAACATTGTTGGCCAAAAACTGATAGACTATGGTCTTCTCTTTCTTGTTGAATAATCTGATAATGAGTTTGAAATAGTCTAATGTTGGATATGCTGTGAAGCTTTGGCATTCTCTCTTCAGTAGCAAAATGAAGTGGGTTTTTTCTGAGAAAATGTTCTTTTCCACATTGGTATAAATGATCTTTCGCTTGCATTCAACTAACGCTGATTTTAGATAATTCAAGCAGTGGAATACTTGTAAATATTCCGCTTCTTTTGTTCTCAATTAGATCTGGTTTTCTTTAATGGCAAGCTATTATAGTTGAACTTTTCATTCAATGTATCACATGGTTTTGGTTTTCATATTTTTGAATATTTAGGTCATTATGTGGTAGACTAATTTGAACTAGTGTGATACTGTTCTTTTGACTCTGCTGTTTTCTTGATTCATGTTTTGTCATATGAATTTTAATTCCTCCATATGGTTGTGTAGAATTTTTTCTCATTGTTTAATGCTTCTGTTGGTCTTATGGTTATCTCAAAAGGTCATTACATTGTGCTTTCTTGAAGGTAGCATTAGTTATTTGATTGAATATAATCTGTTTCCTATGTTGCACAACAGGTTGAATCTGAGAACCATTGTACAATTCAAATGCGTTCATTGATTGATCAAATAAGCATACAGAAGGGGAAAATAGTTGCTCTAGAAGGTCTTTCTTGCTTCACTATTTCTATCAAATTGTCCCTCATCGTTGGTCAAATACACATGTAAAATGGAAAATTGTAGCTCTAGCCGGTCTGCTAAATTCCATATTTTTTCTGATGAATGGACTCTGTTGCTTATTTGTTTGGTGATCCAATCATAGTGCGTTGATATGGTTTGCAATAGGATGCTACTGGTTGGGCCAATTGACCCTTGGTGATGGAATATATGCAAATAGATTGCTTCTCATTTTAATTAGATGTACTCTTGGGTGGCTAGGTAGGTATGGCCTGTAGTCCTTGAAAACAAAGTGGTAAAGAGTAAAATGAAGCCAAATGCTCTTTGCGAACCAAAGAGAATGGATACTCAAATATTCCTCTAGATTCAGTACCTTAACCGGTTTTATGGGTTGGATATTATCATAAATCAGTACTTGATGGAAGCATATGGGTCGTAGTGATGTGCATGTACGCAAACCCCATTGCAGGTACGTGATTTTGAGTCATATGTATAGTGACATTGTAATGAAATAACAGAAAATACAAAAACAATGCCACTAAGGGCTTTACAAGTTTACGATCACAAAAGTGCATAAGCACAAACCAATACCATTAAGGGCTTACAAGATCGCAACACAATGTGCACAAGCACAAGTCCACTATAGGACAAAACAATAGCCATCAAGGGGCAACAACACAAGCACCAAGTGCATATAAATCATTAAGGAACTAAATAAAAAAACACTAAATGTAAAAAAATATTCATCTTTATTGAGTATAAATGCTTAGGAGAAGCATTGAGTTACAAGGAGGGGGAACACCCCTATCTATACACACAAAGGAGCCATAGAGCCCTTGGGACACTCTCCAACGACTATAAATGGAGCCATTGGGGAGGTCCCAACGAATTTATGTGGCTTTGACCACTATGCCCTCAACTACAAACTAAATATCTAGTTTATATAAAAAATAAATAAAAGACTACTGTGCCCCTAATGTGCACAACCTATTACATGACTAGTGAAAAGATGAAAATACCCCTATAGGATATTTACCTATTACATCATTATAAATAATATATATACATATATATGAATATATATGTATATATGTACAATATGAAACAAATATATATGTATGAAAATACATACATATATACATGTACAACTTAAAAGACACAACATGATAGACATTGGACACAGGAATATATTCTTTGTTTTTTTATAAATTTTTTATTATTTCTTTTGTTTTTCTTCAAAATTTATAGACCATTATTTGTATTTTTATACTTAACCGAGTCTTGCCTAGTAATAAGAATATATATATATATAATATACATATACATACGTGCATAGATACATACATAAATATAAATAAATAAATAAGTATATATATATATATATATATGTATATAACCTACCTTTTAAACTAATTATACAAGTGTCCTTGTGTCTCATTCCTAGATATTAATTTTGGGATATCATCTACCACTTAATGTTGTATCATACCGTATCATACGATACATATCGTTACTATGAAAAAAATGATACGATATACACTCGAGTGTGTATCGTATATGTACCACATGTATCGTATGACACAACTCTATATCGTACCATATTGTACGATACAAGGTGTATTGTACGGTACACCTTCGGCACACTTTAAATGGGCCGAATTATTTTTTTGTTTGTTTTAAAGACCTCTTGAGGGTCGACTTCCTCATTTGTGTAAAGGCTATTAAAGGGGTATCTACGTACCCTAGGAGTCGTGAGAACGATTTGAGGGCTAATTTGTGGGCAAGGGAGAGGGATTTTGTGATTTGCTCAAGAGTGTATTTCCACTATTTTTTCGCTCTAAGAAAGTGGGTTAAGGTAAAAAATCTCTATTATGAGTAAAATTATAAAACTATCATCCAAAAGATTTCTGCTTCGGGGGCTTATGCTCCCGAACCCCCATTTTACGGGTAAGGTGGCACTGCCCCCTTCAACCTCCTGCCAACTTACTGCGAATCTAGATCCGCAAAAATTAAGGATTTATATCAAGGTAGAAATCAGGCTCCACACTCCAACAAAGATGACATCAATGATCCGACATGTCAATGGGGCACTCAAGTAATGAGTGAAAACCAATTGAAAATCGAGTGCAACTATTGCAATAATATTTTTGTTTATGTAATATGAAAATATGAGTCTTGTGACATGTTATTAATTGCAAAATATTTAATATTTTGCATTGTTCTTGTGAGATAGTTGATGTTTGATGATGTCTTATGCAGCTCATAGAGACATAAATGCTTCATATGTGATTTTATGGTTGTATTTTGTGCAATTCATCATTGTTTCATGTATTATGATTTTTTTTTAAATTATTATTTTTTCTGATTTTTCATGATTTTTTATAATTTTTTGATTTGTTTTATTAAAAAATTAATTTTTTTTATGATACGATACGATACGTATCTTATTTTGTGCCCAACCGATATGGGTAACGATACGATACTTGCAACCTTGCTACCACTCATGCTTAATATTCATGGCCACCCTACTTGGGACAGGCTGATTTTGTGATTTTGACATTTGGGCCCATATATGCTATCATACTATGTTTCTATAGATATGCACTTTGGCATTTTATCACTTGTCTACCAACAGCCAAAATGCAATATTATCACAAGCATTGGCAATAGGTTGCCAAGGAGGGAAGGAAAATCTAGAACCACTGCAGGAAGTGTAAACTTTGGTATCTAATCAACCCAGAGCTTCAGATTCAAAAAGAGAAGACAAAACGTCAATAGGACTGCACCCTCATGATTCCCAATGTGGGAAGTCATGCCAATCCTTTCCAATGTATTGAAACTGTTACATAAAACCACTTAAAAAAATACCCCTTTAATACAATACAAGGAATAAAACAATTTGAGGGGCAAAACAGGAATACAAAGAAATAAAAGAATAAAACTAATTCAGAACATATCCAGGATTGGACATGGGTCAGGTCCAGGATCCATATATATAGAAATATCACATGTCAATAGCCTCCCTCAAGTTGTACATGGGTAGTAGAACCATGGACAACTTGATCTTTAAGTACCAAAATCTTGCTAACCCTCTAGTGTAGAGATCAGCCATTTGTTCCTCTGATACAACATACATCACTTCAATCTCTTGATCCTCAATCTTCCTATGAATTAAATGCTGGACTATCTCAATGTGCTTAGTTTTCCCATGATGCACAAGATTCAAGGATATTTTATTGGCGCTTTGGCTGTCACAAAATAATATGGATTTTGTAATCTTCTCTCTCAAGTCGTTTAACAAGTGCCTGATCCACATTAACTTTGATGTGAATGCCATAAACCTGTACTCTACCTCAGTACTATATCTCGCAATCGCATTTTGCTTATTAATGCTCCATGACATTAAATTTCTTCCAACCAAAACATAGTAACCAGAGGTCGGCCTGTGTTCATTGGGATCACCAGCCCAATCTGCATCCGAAAAGGCCATCACTTCTAAAACATCTTCTCCTTGTGATCTCTTCTCATATACCAGACCATCTCTTAGAGTACCTTTCAAGTACCTCAATTTTTTTTTAAAGCTTCCATATGCCCTGCACTGGGCTCATGCATGAATTTATATACTTGATTTACAATATACACAATATTAGGGCACGTGGATGTAAAACCCACTTAAAAAAAAATTCGGACCCGGGCCGAGTCGGGTCCGGACCCGACCCGGGCCCGTCACCGTTAGGGTTTTAAAACCCGACATAGGAGAAAGGGTTTTGAGAAAAACCCTTTCCCCTGTGTGCCGCAACCCCCCTTTTCGACCCGATAAGGATGGAAATCGGGGTTTCCCGAGTTCACGCCTCCTCCCCCAAGCTCTTTAAGAGCACTAGTGGAGGACAAGGGGAGGCACACCTCCCCCTTGCGTCTCCTTCTTCCCTGCGCACGCCTCCAGTGCCGCCGCTGCTGCAACCCACGCCGACGCCGATCGATGACGTCGGCCTCTTCCCAGGTACATCGTCTCCTCCCTCTTCTCCCCCTCACCCCCCTCTTTGTCACCTCGCCGGGAGGCCGACAGGTGGCGCACGACCCCTGCCGTGCCTCCCACCTCCCCTGTGCCCATCGGAGGCCCGACAGGTGGCCTACGGGGCCCCTGTCGTCCCCTTTTTTTCTCTGGGGGATCGCCAGAGTGCCGGCAGGGGACCAATGGCCCCTGCCACACCCCCTCTCCCCTGTGTGTCTCTCTCTCTCTGCTTACCCTCCGGCAGGGGCCATCGACCCCTGCCCCTCTTCTTTTAAAACCCAGCAGGGGCCGATGGCCTCTGCCATTTCTTTTCAAGCCCGACAGGGGCCTTTGGCCCCTGTCACCCTCCCCTCTACCATGACCTGCAAAGGGGTCGGCAGGAGGCTGATGGCTCCTGCCGCCCCGATCCCTCTCTCTTCGACAGGGGCTAGCCCCCTGCCCCTTCGGTGCTGACGGCAGGGGCTGCCTCCCCTGTTGATTTGCTGCCATCGGCAGGGGCTCGACCCCTGCTGATTCGCCACCATCGGCAGGGGCTCAACCCCTGCCGAATCGTTGCCGTCGGCAGGGGCTCGACCCCTGTCGAATCGCCGCCGTCGACAGGGGCTCGACCTTTGCCGATTCGCTGCCGTCGGCAGGGGCGCGACCTCTGCCGCTTCGTTGCTATCGGCAGGGGCTGTCCCCCCTGTCGATTCGCTGTCGATGGCAGGGGCTATTCCCCTTGCCGCTTCGTTGCTATCGTCAGGGGCTGTCCCCTCTGTCGATTCGCTGCCGATGGCAGGGGTTATTCCCCCTGTCGCTTCGCTGCTGTAGGCAGGGGCTCGTCCCCTGCCGCCTCACTGTCATCAACAATCAGGGTTTTACTCCCTGTCAGTTGTTGTTGGGTAGGGGCCGAGGCCCCTGCCATTTGTTGTTCGGTCAGGAAGGGGCCGAGGTCCCCTGTCGCCTAATTCTACCAATGCCTCAGTCGCACCATTAATTATATTAGCAAAATTGAATATTTAACACTCTTGCATATTTACGCAACAGATCCCGATTGTGCTCCGCGGCTCAACCCTCGTATTATCCTCACGCGTAGGCGTACGCAGTTGCACGACATCCCAAGGTAGGGTAAAGTCGCACAAGGGGCAATAAATCTAATTAAGTTGAAATAATTAAGATGTCCATGCTAGTTGTACTTAGATTTATATTGCTTTTGCGTGGCATATTATTCTTGTCTGCATGTTTATGAGTCGAGGTACGATTTTACTCTTCGAGTATTAATTTGCGTATTTGCTTATGGTTTCACACTTTTTGAAATACATATGCCCTTGTTTGCTTGTATACATTTCTGCCTGCATATTTCCTTTGAGTGAGTTACGACTTCGTGTCTCATGTATTACTTATGACCTTATGTGTTTGCCTATCTAAGTGGTCAAGGTATGGTTTGGCACCTCGTGTGTTACTTATGTGTTTTTCGCTTGATGTGCGGCATCGCAAGTCGAGAGTTGCTTGTCGTCATGTTATAACCTGCATATGCTCACATTTATGGTAAATATGTACTTACATAAATGAAGTCTTGTGCCTATCCTGATTCAGTTGTTTTCAAAACACTAAAAGTTGTACTTGTGCATTGCAGTTCTTTAAAAGAGGGTTTCCTCCTGCGAACCCAGTGCTCTTCAGATGACACAGCTTTTGCAAAGTTAAGTTTTAATCCTCGCAGGAATTCAAAGTTACATTTGAGTCCTCCCAAGTCTGTACACTTGGGAGAAATATTTTATAACCCCGATTCGAGTTGCGACCCAATTCGAATAACCCCAATCAGGGGCATGAGCATATGAATGAGTGGGGTTCTGTTGAAGGACTCATTCTTTATTTATCAATCTAGTGTCGCATGTCGATACTAAGATAAATTTTGGATGCAAGATTGATAGTGATGTGCCTTGTGTGAATGACTTAATGTGGCATTATGGCTTTTAAGGATTAATCGTGCCAAATGAGCACTCCTATATTCTTTGGATTGTTATGAAGTTGTGTGTTGGGTATTCCTTATGAGAAGCCCATACACCTCCCTTGTTCAGTATAGCGTACTTTTAGACATGCACAACATGTTAAGTACTTTGTTGATCGGACGAGAGATCCGAGACGACCTTGCATTATGAGATATGCAAGATATTGTTGAAGTGAATTCAAGACTTATCTTGCCAAACTGTGTTGTATTGATTCTTTTGTAGATAATATCTGTTGGGGTTTCTTTTGTGGAACCATTTCCCTTTCATCGTAGTCGTACTTTTGACAAGTACGACCGTACTTTTGACAAGTACGATCGTACTTTTTGACAAGTACGTCTTCTTACGTTGCGATGATTGGATGAGTAGGTTGTGGCAACCTCAATGAGTGCAAATAACAAAATGTTGTGATCACCTAAATAAGTGATGTTTTCACCTTCACCGGCAAGATACTCGAGTTGGTCGAAAGACCAGAGTATATAGAATGGGTCTTCAGTTAACTACTCCTTATGTACTCATTCGAATCGCTGACTCCTGTGAGGAGAGAGGACAGGAAGGTACAAAACTTCGATGGACAGGCCATTAATGGCAGTTACGAGCAAAAGACTCGACTTCCCCAGTCATCGGAGTTAGGGGAATAGGACTACCATAATTATCCTAGGTGGTAGCTCTCCATGTTTGGGATGCATCCATTGTTTATGCTGCTTTGGGGATTTCTCTCTTGGTCACCGACCGTCCCCTTAGGTGCGGACTCAGTCAGCTATCCGGGTTATCATAAAATACATAGCATAATAAACCCCTGGATCAGTCTAGGTTGTTTCTAGAGTCGTGCCTTGTGCGTACCCACTTGGCCAGTTAATATCGAAACATAATTTAAATTCGATTACACAATTTGTTGAGTTATACGCGTATGAAAGTTATGGTGTACCACCGATTCAATACTTATGGAAGTGTGTGTGTGGTTAATGAAATATTGTATTTTGCTAGTTAAATTTCTTATGCAGTTCTTTGCTTGTAGTAGTTAGCCTACTTGTGCCAGTAAAATACTTATAATAATTTTAGCATTGTGCTCATGATAGTTTGCTCTATGACTCTGCTGAAAGCAAATTGCTATTTAATTGCATGTCTACTTGACATATTAAATTATTCTGCTTAATTATGTTCTATATTGTCCTGTCTGTGCACCTACCAGTTTTTAGTGAAACTGACCCATTTTATGGGCAGGTTTTGGATAGGTAATACAGTCTGCGATGACACGATGGCGTGATGAGATCAAGATAAAGCTCTTTCCCTGACGTTTCGCTCCTGAGGACATGTTGGTAAATTTGGTATAAAGGGTATTTCAAAATTTCTCTTTTTATTAAACCTTGAGTTACTAAAGCTGTTTTAGTAAACTTCTTCTCGGTTTCAACAAACAAATTCTCCATCATTGAAATTGCATTTCAAAACCATTTGATTTCAATAGTTGTGCGGAATTCGACAAATGAAAGTTTACGCTGTAATGCGCTCAAGGTCCATTGACTTGTGGTTTTAAAAATATCATTTTCCGCTGAAGTACTATTTAAACTCTGATTATTGTATGATTTCAAAGCTTTTTAAACTATTCTAAAAGTTACAAGTCCTGGATTTTTGGGGTGTTACATGAAATCTTTGGCCACAACTCTATCTTCATATCTCTCTATGCTCCCATCGGGTTTATATTTAATTTTATAAACCGATTTAGAACCAACAACGTTTTTATCTGGTGGTCTTCTCACTATTTTCCAAGTTTGACACTCATGTAAAGCCTGCATCTCATTCATAGCTTCTACCCACCTTTTATTTTTAACAGCTTGAAGAAAACACCTTGGCTCATTCTACCTTTTTATTTTAGTTAGAAATACTTGGTGATCTAGACTAAAACTTTCATAGCTAACTTACCTTCCAATGGGATACTGAATCCTGGTGGATCTTCTCAAAGGAATTTGATTTGCCAATGAATAGTACTGGCCTGATGTCATTTCTTGAGTCACACCTTGTTGCGCCCTATTCTTTTGGTCTTCTTGAATAGACATAGCCATCTTTATATCTGATAACACTTGTTGTCCTTTGCTGTTGGTCCTGTAGCACTCCTTGATCTTCTAGTGCAGACTGATTTTCACCATGCTGTTCTATTGCATTTTTCAATTCACGACACAGGGCAGATGCATCATGAGCAAACAGCTCTACCCTTAACCTTCCATCATAAAACTCTAGTTGTGAATGCTCTTGATTCTCACTCTGAACCAACTGTGTAGGCTGCTGAAAATTTGTTTCATCAAATATGACATTTCTCGACACCTCAATGCACTTGTTCTTTAGATCATAACAATGATAACCTTTATATTCATCTGCATATCTAACAAACTCGCACACATACGCTTTATCATCAAATTTATTTCGCACACTTTTATCAACATGGGAATAACATGTGCAGCCAAAAGTATGCAACATATTTTATTTTGGGTGGTTGCCAAATAATATAAAGGGACTTATTTTTCAGAATTTTCATGGGCATTCTATTTATAATAAAATTAATTGAATGAAAGGCATAGGTCCAAAGTCCTAAAGGAGTGCCACTTGCATGCATCTTAGTTAATCTACTCTTTACAATATGGTGATACTTTCTCTCAACAATGCCATTTTGTTGAGGTGTCCGCATGTATGAAACCCTTCTATTAATTCCGTTATCTTGGAGAAATTCAACAAATTCCTTTGATGAATACTCTCCACCATCACACTAAAAATTTAATATAGAGAAAGCAAATTTATTTTGAACCATGGCAAGGAATTTACATAACAAACCAAACACTTCAAATTTGTGCTTAATAAAGAAAATCCAAGAATAACTGGAGAAATGTCAATGAAAGTAACATAATAGTGATTATTCAAAAAACAATTTAGGCACTGGCCTCCAAACATCAGAATGTATGATCTCAAATGGCTTGGACGTTTATTCAATAGAGAAAAGGGGGAAACATGTGTAATATCCGGAAGAATTAGGGTATATTTAGTCGATTTGGGTCTAGGACCCGATATCCGAACCCATAAAGGAAATCGATAAATGGGTGTTAAATTTAGATTTTTTATAATAAATCTAATTAGGAAAATACTCATGTATTAGGGTCGGATCCACAGTTGGACCCGCAAGGATCCAACTGAGGATCCGTTAGCACAGAAAGACCCGGATCCAAGTATATGTTGGATCGGGTGTTGCGGGTCGCAGGGTTTGGACCTGGACCCGAGTGCGAGCCTTATGAAATAAAAATCAAGAATCGTGCCTCAAGCACGATTCTTGCATTTCAAGAAGTCGAGAGGGTGAAAGGGGGGTTACGCAGAACGTAACCAACCCCTCTTTTCTCGGAAAGAGGTGGAAAGGGGGGGAGCTTGGCATTAAAAAGGAGGGGAAGCCCCCATATTCAGGTTTTGTTTCTCCCACTCGACCTCCCTCCCTCTCACGACCGGTGCGCACACAGTGGAGGAAGGAGCCCTTCACGGCAGGAGCTTCGACCCTCCGCACCCGTCAAGGCTCTTGCGAGGATTTTCCTTCACGGCTGTAGGGGGGGAAACACCATCAGCCTGCACCTCTTCACGACGGAAGCCACCAGCCGCCGGAAATCACCGTAAAAAGGTACGGCTATTCTCGGAAATGGATGAGGGATCGAACGTGGGTTCGATCTTGTATGAGGGTTTGAGGAGAGGGAGGTTATGGGGATAGGATTTCGGGCTGTTACGGGGGTTTTCTTTCAAGAAATAAAAAGAGGGGTTTAGGGGTAACGATCCGGGTTGGGGGATAAGGCTGGTCCAACCCTAAACCCTAGGATTTTCATTTTTTGCCGACATGGGATCGGTGAAGGGCGAAGACAGCCGGTTACGGCAGTCCAGTTCTTGCTTGGAATACCCCGGATTTGGGGATTCTTTAGCCTGGAAATCGATGGGCACAGGCTGGGTGTGTGTGAGTGCGTTAAGCTAGGGGTTTTTGCTATATCTCGTGTGCTCTAATTTGTAGTAGATTACGGTATATATAACCTGTTATTTTCTTTGGTATTCTGAAAATATTTGCTTAGAATATAACATGGAAATGGTAGTTTAAAAGCTGAAAAATTCGATGAAGTTGAGGGTGTATTTAGATCATGATTCTTGCCATTAACTCGATGAAGTTAAATATGTTATTGCTGCATGCATGAGAATTTTGCTATGTCTGAATTTACACATTTGTATTCTTGAAATTTAGAGAAAACAATGGAAGATTATGGTTGCTGTGTCAAATCTGTTATCCTATAATAGAAAAGGTTGGGTACAAAGGGTTGCACAGATGTTGTAACAGGCATGACAACAGCCTGACCCGTTGGATACCTTCAATGGGTACCGATGGCTGCCATTATTAGCATTTTTTTTTAATGCTACTATTGTCTCTCCACAGTCGGCTACTAATGGTGTTTTCTTCGTTATAGAGCCACCAGCCGTAGGGGAATGGACTGTTTGTTCTTTTCTTTCTTTTTATGATAGTATGTGTGCAGTAACATGCTCAGGGTATGTGCTGGATGATCTAATCTAGCTAGTCCAGCCAACAGTCTAAGTAGTGTGGACTACTTAGACAGTAGGACGAAAGGCCGAGTGTGGCAAGCCTAACTACTTCTTATAGTAGGTGCTGGGATTTTACACCATTCTGAAGGATGGATGAATGATAGCATTTCATTTCATGATATTTAAATGTGAGCTTGGTTAGTATACTGCTGTTTGTCTTAATCATGAATGCTTGTTGGAATATGTGGCATGTTACATGGAAGTATGTATTGTTTAATGCCTCATGTGCATATATGGATCAATGTGGGTTTTAAAATGTGATATCATGCATGGATTGTTGTCATGAATTTTATGGATGATGAATGAATGCATAAGAGGTAGGGGGTGTCATAGAGACACTTGTACATGGATAGTACATGCATATGGGGTGAAAATTTGTGCACTTTATTAAGGAAGTTGGTTTTGTTTCCACATTGGCTGCATCACTTACACAACGTAAGATGGTGGCACACTACTACACTGTTCACATGATATTCGTGGGCGGGAGTCCCATCCGAGTTCTCGCAGGGGTGTATGCGAGCTTTACACTTCACTTTTGCATAGGGTGTTGCAAGATTTAGAACTGAATTAAATAAAAACATAATAAAGAACAGTGTAACTTTTGATCTGAGGTCTTCCATCTGGAGAATGGAGATCTTAGAGTTTCCAGTCCTGGGGAGGCTGTGAGGATACAAAAAACTCCGTGTGCATGAATTTTGGCCCCAGAACCCGATATAGAGGTTCTTTCTCCTGGCCACGGTTTTAGGGAGAACCCGCCACTTTACCCGGGAGTGGTGGTGTTGGTCACAGCTGTGAATTTGGTTGGTACCAAAGGAAGTGACACTTGTGGGCGTGGGGTGTCCCTTGTGTCCCCGACATTAGATGTGGAGGTCTAATGTTCCGAGGGTGACTCGGTCGAGGGCTAGGTTGGAACCCAGTAATAAAATACCAAATTGTGTGCTAATTTACCCTGGGAACCTACTTGACCTTGGGGTTTTTACCCGTTTGGTGTATCCACGGGCGATGGAAATTTCAAAGAGAAACCTAAAGTTGTATGCACTAAATAAGGTCATGTATATGGAAAGAAAACTCAAACTTAAAAATAAGATAATAAGGAAGCCATGCATTTTCTTCTTTGCACTAAGTCATGCATCAATTGAAATGAGCTCTAGTTCATGATATGGTAAATGTATGCAATTCATTTCTTAAAAGCATGTTGAAATGTTTTATTATTGCTATGTGTTACTGTCTTACTGTCCTTTAGCCGTGAGTATGAAAAATCTGTTACACTTATGCATGATCGGATGTTGCATGTTGGTTGTATCTGCACTCACTCAAACCAACATATGAAATCTTACTCATGATCTTTGTCTCACCTAATTTCCTTGAAATAGTAGTGCTCAGAATTTTGTTCTGACCCTTCTACTTCGTTGGTTTTACAGGAAATGGAGAGCAGTGAGAGATGAGCTGTTCACTATGGATGGACGAGGTTCACATTTTGGAGTGGATAGTTCGGCAGTGGCAGAGGGATTTTACTTTTGTTTTTGACTCCATTGTTCTCTTCAGTTCTTGTACTCTTTGGTTGTATAAAGAATGATAATAACAATTTACTTCGGTTCATAAATAAATGGTTGGTGTTACTACTCATTGATGATGATTGTCAGTACTTTGTGGTGATGGGATATCCAATGGAAAGTGGAACTGTGAGGACCCCAGATCCTTGGGAAGGTTTCTGTATATAAAAAAAAAAAAATTCTTGCATTTTTGAAAAGGAAGGAGTTGGGGTCGTTACAACATGACTGTTACATATCTAACAACTTGGACACATGGACTCATGACTAAGAGTAGATACAAAAATAAGATTACCAGAAATGAGTCTCGATAACAAGAAAACCACAATGTCCTAATCGTTTCGCGTGGTGGGTCAATTTATGTGGTGGGTCAATTTATGAATGCTCCCAGATCGGTTCACTTGGCAGTTGTACTTAGGATCATTAGGTATGTCAGAGTTTCTATGCACTATGGCATGTTGTAACGACCCCAATTGAGCCTCGTAAAAATAGTGATTTTTTTTTTAAATATTTGCGGAAACACTCCTAAGGATCCAGGGCATATCACAGATTTAATATTACCAAACCACAAACCATACCGTGCATTGAATCAACTGAAGTAATAAATAAAACTTTATTAATTGAATAAATCATAAGTCAAAGTCCGAGAATATCAAAATTGTCTATGTCAATTTGAGCCATCCTGTCAGAACCCAGAACATCAGTCACAACTCTCGTAGCCTCCAGCTAGCCGGTCTGAGACATCACTGAGCATATGTGCCTGTAAAACAGTTTTAAGAAAACGGGTAAGAACCGTAGTCCTTGTACAAATTCCTCTAAAAATTCAAACAGTAAAGGAAATAGCATAAACAAATCCATCCATAAATTTCAGAGGAATCACAAGCAATTAACTTACAACAATTACTTTACCATTCAAGCATTTAACTAAATATCATGCAAAACCAAATATTATACAAAGCCAAATATTCATAAATGCATGAACTAATGTTGAACATTAAAATATGCATGATTCAATGCACATGCATTGAATAACTTATTAAATTATTTATCAGAGTTGCTTTTACATGCATGTTCTTATTAAATGCACACAAATTTAATTTTTACTTTTTCTTAAACCTGCAGATACTCAAAACGGGTACAATTCTTGAGGTTCAAGTTAGATTTTCAATCGTAGCTTAACACACAATTTGTATTTTATTACTGGGTTTCACACTTGTTCTTCAACCGATATCAGAAATTCTTACATAATGCCAGGACATCAATGAAAATCTTTATCCATTGACGTCACTTTCTTGGTATACCAATAACTACATCTGAGTCAACAACACCACTCCCAAGCAAAGTGGCTGAAATATCCCTAAAACCGTGGTCGGGAGGTGAACCACCATATCGGGTTCTGGGGCACAATTGCATACAGAGTTTTAGTATCCTCACAGTCCTCCATGAACGTCATCCAAGATTTCCACACTGTGGAAGGGACATCAAAAAACAGATTAATTATATTGTTTGGTATCTTTTATCAATTCAAAACAAATTTCAAGTTCTTTACGCAAGAACGATTTTGCAAATCCTCATGTAAAAACAATTTTGAGCCCTAGCATTCGTAATTTAACAATGTAATTAAATTTAAAAAATCAATAATTTTCAGAAATAAATTTTGTAATGCATAAATAAAATCAACATTTAGAGCAACACATGCTCCTAGCCTACACGGCTCGCATTGGTTCACATCTGACCACCAACATATCTCTAAAGTGATTTATACAATTTTGCAAAATTTCAATGAACATGCAACACACACAGTTTCCAAACATGTTCACAATGCATATTCAAAACACAAAATATGAATGCACATTAAGCCAAGTACGTACTCATGTGAATGCGATGCTCACATACCTCACCATTTATGATCAATTTCATGCATATAACCAACCAAACATGCATATGATCACAGTCATGCAAACATCAAATTATTTTCAGGTTCATACGTATGACATCCACAATTGCAAACTGATCCATTTAGGATCAGATTTGTGTATCATCTAAAAAAGAATACGTATTCCAATCAGATTTATGTACATTACCAATTTCATATACTCAAATCAACTATGCAGTAAATTTAACACTGATGGTCTGGTTCATGTACATACTCAAAATTATGTACATGTATCGACCATAGCAAGAGAAGTGCAACTCACGGATTAGATTCATGTAGATGAATCGACCACTCAACCATAAACTTATCATAGTTGGCTTGATTATCAAGCCAATAGCTGGGGCTAATCCATCTACATGATCAAAATCATGTACATGGGTCGGCTCGGCTGAAATGTACATGTTGACAACATGCTGGCTGATCCATGTATATGATCATGTACATGGGTCGGCCAGACCTGTATAAATACATATAGATCATGCTGGCCGGTCCATGTACATGCCTAAAACCATGTACATGGGTCAGCCAGGCCTGTACATACCATGTACAGCACGCTGGCTGGTCCATGTACATGCTTAAAACCATGTCCATGGGTTGGCCAGACCTGTACGTACCATGTACAACATGCTGGCTGCATATGCGTGAGTTCTGAACTCGATAAAACTGAAACTTGCAAAACATGTAACTTCGACAAATCTGAATCAAACAGAATATATTCAGATGCATTGATATATAACTTGACAAATCTGAATCAAACAAAATATGCTCAGATGTATTGATATATATATATATATATAACTCAACAAATTTGAATCAAACAAAATATATTCAGATTCATGGATATATATATATATATATATATATATAACTCAACAAATTTGAATCAAACAAAATATATTCAGATTCATGGATATATATATATATATATATATATATATATATATATATATATATAACTCAACAAATCTGAATTAAACAAAATATATTCAGTTTTATGGATATGTAACTCGACAAAATCTAAATAAAAAATATATTTAGATGCATGATCAACAAATCTTATATATATATATATATATATATATATATATATATATATATATATATATATATATATATTCAGTATGCATGAGCATGGGAAATCAATAAAATATACTCATAACCCATAACATCGGCAACTACTGAAGCACACATGCATTAGTATGATATCGACACATAAGTTCTATGCATATTTTCATATGCATAAGCAATAAGATCAACTGAATCTAAAACACAAGTATATTTTAGATGCATGAACAGTGAAATCGATAATATGCATATGCAAGATCAATAAAATCGATGAGTTTGAATATATATATATATATATATATATATATATATATATATTTTCAGATGTATGGACTAGGAAAATCGACATACATGAGAACAAATATATATATGTATATATCTATATAAAACCGACAATACATATACATATATATTGTTTTGAAACCAGATTTCCCTTTTCTCCGCTAAACTCATGCTTAAATCGGTTTAAACAATTCCCTTTCCCGTGCGAATTTAGAGAGAAACCCATACCTTGAATCAAAGTGTGAAGAACTCAGAAAAATCGATGGATATATGTGTGTTTCTTTTCCCTCTTATCTTTCTTTTCTATTTTTCTCTCTTTCCTTTTTCTTTTTCTCCCCTCACACGATTTTTGCTTTTCCCTTTTTTTTTCTCACCCTTTCTCTTTCACACACTTTCTCTCTACCCATCTCTCTCTCTAGAATATGAGTTCTAGAGAGAGGGAGACTATGACCCCTTTATATATATTGTGTTTTAGTCTAGAAGGGGGTGACGTCCCCTCTAGATCTATCCTCTTAATTAGGTAGAGTTCTACTGCATGTCGAACTCTGCTCTCTCTTATCTTCTAGATATTTTATCTTTTTATTATTTAATTTTATTAAATATCCTTAGAGAATATTCCAGAATATCCTTATTTAATTTTATTAAATATCCTTAGATATTACACATGTTCTTCTCATCTTTGTCCGACAAAGAGTTGAGAGCCTTTTGTGATGTTGATTTTGGAGGCTCTACTAGAGATTGACTTTCCACTATAGGGTTTTGTGTTTTTTATAAGTCTCGTGGAAGAGCAAGAAGCAGCAAACAGTTGCATTGTCCACTGCAGAAACCGAATACAAAGCGATGACTCAAGTTATGACTGAGATTATTTGAATTCGATGGTTTTTAGAGGAATTGGGAATTCCATGTGAAAAGAAAACTCAACTATATTGTGATAATATGAGTGATATTCATATTGCAAAGAATTCAGAGTTTCATGAGCATACTAAGCATATTCAAATAGATTGACATTATACGAGAAGGGCTTATGAAGATGGGATTATAGCTTTGGAGCATGTCAGATGAAAGAATCAGATTGCAGATGTGTTTACAAAAAAGTCTTTCTCCTTTGCATTTCAATTCTTTCCTTTCCAAACTTGGAATGATTCCTTTACATCCTTCCAAGTTTGAAGGGGAGTATTGAAAGTTCCTCTAACCCTAGCCTCTATTCTTCTTCTTTCTTAGTAGATTTAACAATTAGACCAACCAAAGGAGGGGTAATCGGGAGACGAAGAAGACCTCACCCTCCTTGATTTCCTCCTCTACCACGCACCCTTCCATCTCAATAGAATCCACCTCGACCTCTTCCACACATGAAAACTCCAGTGGCCAAAACTTCATGTGAATCACCCCTCTGACCATAAACTGGTGAGTGGTCGTAATTTGCAAGGACAACCTTATCCTGTTAAAGAAATGGTGTGGGAGATACGCGTGCCTTATCAATGAACGGGTTCATGGTTTGCATGACAATGTTTCATTAACTTTTAATTTTTGAGTTTGTTAGTAGACACTGCTCATAATGAATTATCTGAAAACACTTTTTGTCCTTCCTTTTGCATGCCTTTGTGCAAACATATGATATATATTTGTGATGAAAATGTCAATGTTGAAATCAATGGATTTTATCTGTTGGATATTATTTTTATTTGATTTTCCCTTCAATTTCAGAAGAAAAGAGACGTCAAGATGAGGAGATTGGGCAATTGAAGGCTCTTGTTCAGGATCTTGAAAGTAGGTTAATTTGTTCTTACTCTTCCTACTCTTTGTAACTAAATCATTTCTTGGGATATATTTCAAGGTGGGGCAGGGATTATATGATTCTCATCTCATGCCATTTTATAATTCACTTTGAATTTTCAGTGCACGGAGCAACTGGCTGTGAATTTTTGCTAAGACAATTCTTATTTCTTTATCTTTAGCTGTGTTTTTTCTCTTTAATTTCAGGCCACAGTTGGCTATGTGAGGATTAGGAACATTGTCTGCAAAGATTTCTTTGAGATTGTCATAGATCAGGAACGTGTGCATTTTAGTCTTTTAGCTGAACTGTTAACTTAGAAGAAGTCAAGCATGGTTGCAAGAAAATGAAAAAAGAAAAGAAAAGTTGCATTGCATGACTGTTCTTTTAGCTGAACAGTTAACCTAGAAGAAGTCGAGCATGGTTGCAGTAAAACGAAAAGAAAAAGAAAAAAAACTTGAGTTGCATCAAAGCATGACTGCTAAGCTCTTAAATTCAGAAGTTTCATGTACTGGGCTGAATGTCAAATGATCTACAGTGGTTTACTCAGCTTGGCTATATGCTTTCCTGTTGGAGAAAGGCAGAGTAGTATATTACAGGTTAATTTACTGTTGTCAATTAAAGGCACTGAACTCTAATACAATTTTTAGATCCACCTCATCTATAAGCTCCAAAAAGTCATGTCATTCTTTTCCTACCTCACTTATTTCTTGACTAGATCCATCTTTGCTCACCTTTCTTTCTAGTTGAAGAATTCCCTTGGTGATAAGGAAGGGTAGGGTGGGAACTATTTCTTCATCATATTACATGCATAGCACAGTGTACAGTGTACATGGTGTATCAGTGTCTTGCAATTATAGATCTACCTTTGGCTCCAAGAATCTCATACCTTTCTGTGCAGGTAAAGACATGAAGCAATTGTTCAGTACGTTAAAGGTGCAGGTAGACTCTATCCTTAATCTATTTATTGATTTACTTTGATTCACGTTTGGGAATATGACACTGGGTGGAAGTGATTTAAAATTCTGTTCCCCACTGGTGGGCTACTGGCTATTGTGGAAGCTTCAGTTTTGCAAACACTTCTCCAGATCCTGCCAAACTATAGATCCGTTGTTACTAGACTAAGATACATTTTTTTCCTTAAAATTTTTAGATCCTATACTTACAACCATTTTCATGCCTGAACTATCAGGAGCCAGTGGCAGCTGTAGTAATCATGGCGTGCAATCGTCCTGACTATTTAGAAAGGACAATTGAATCTATACTGAAGTATGTTTTTACTTTTTATTTAGGTTTGCTTTATGTTAGCACTTGTTATATTAATGTGGGTATGCATTTCTCAGTTTTGCCATGATTGTGTTTTGATGATGCATTGGATGTGAGCAAAATTCTCTCTTATTTTCAGGTATCACGGTTCTGTTGCTTCAAAATTTCCGCTTTTTATATCTCAGGCATGTTAGTCTGAACTTCTGAAACTATTTTAGTGTTCTCACGTTAACATTTCTTACTGACATGTGAGTTGTTTACCTGGTTGGCCTGATGGCACTGATGGGCTTGATGGGTTTGCAGGATGGCACAGATCAGAATGTCAAAAGTAAAAGTTTAAGTTACGATCAAATAAAGTATATGCAGGTGAATTGTGTTTATCTATTTAATTTAGTGTTTTGGTAATGAAGATGGATTTGATCACTGCTACCAACCTCAGTTACACACATGAAGACTCTTGGCATGAAACCCCTTGATGTAAAATTCATCTATCTGCAATTAATGCACATGTTTTTAATTATTAATAGTGATGACATTTGACATTGAAGTTTTTTTTGTCTACACTGTTTCTAGAAAGGCTAATTAGCAAATGTAATTGGTGGATAAACAGTAATGAAACACTAGTGCCAAGAACAATGTCACAAAGTGACTATAAAAAAGGCACAAACACATAAACAAGATGCCACTAATGGGCAAAATACAATGAGCCACAAAGGGCAAATCACCAACCACTCACAATATGAGAAGAGAGAACTAAAGATATAAAGAACTATATATTAAATGCTTAAGAAAGCATTAAAGAATGGGTGGGTGGGTGGGTGGGTGGGTGGGGGGGGGGGGTGCAAAGACCCCTATTTATACAACTATGGGTGTACAACAACAACAACTACGCCTTCATCCCAAAACAATTGGGGTCGGCGATATGAACCAACAAAGAAAATCATTATGGGTCTTCCACATGAATCCTTCTCCTCCATTCATTTCTATCCAATGCCATGTCCTCGGTGAGGTTCAAAGCATTCCTTATACAACTATGGGTGTAACGTCCCAAAATTTTAACCCAAATTTAAGAGGATTTTTTTTATAACAGCGGAAACAAGTCATATTATGGGGTTAAACATTCTGGAACATTACCGTGGAGATAAAACCCAAAACATTCGTTTTATTTCAATATTAGCGAAAATTAACGTTAGAGTTTTATAAACAATTAAATTACAATAAACCCAAGCGATCCCTGGAACAATAAATCCAAAAATCTCGATTCGATGCCTCATCCCGCAGCCGCTCATAAACCCTATTCTTTACCTGAAAAATAGTAAATTAATTGGAATTAGACTACCACGTCTAAGTAGGAAAACTGTAACTCTTAATGCAGGTATAACACGAATCTAGCATGTGATGTGAGTGCCAAGTGTGAATCTTTAGCATATACCAAAGCACGTAAAACAGACTATGCAATAGCAATAACAGACATATATCTAAGTAAGTAAGCAGGTTATGCAACAGCTATAATTAAGCAAGTAAAGCTTTTATGCAACAACAATAACAGTAACATGCATAACTTTCAGGTAATAGTCACAATATGAATTCAATTACTTCATATCCACACATTTCAGGATTTGCATTTCATCACACGCTCAGAACATAAAGCATGTTAGAAAGAATATGAAATTGTCTCTTTAGTAACTCCACTCACTGTGATACCTAGCTGTTCTAATTATTGTTTATCTTTTCTTATCCCGTGGGTACACACGGGCCAAGGCAACCATCACAGAAGAGAACGTTCGGGGGTATATTATTCAAAGTTGTTCTATTAACCCGAACATTCTAACTGAGACTGAAATCCCAAGGGAGCGGCCAGTGACCGAGAGAAACTCCCAAAGGCCAAAACCAAAACATGATGCATCCCTAACTTCTGCAGAAGAACAAAGAGCTACCACCTAGGACATATTGGTAGTCCGGGTCCCCCCCCAACTCCGAGGACTGGGGACCAACGAGTCACTTTAGCTCGAAACAGTTAAACACATGTCCCTGGAGTTTTGTACCACATACCCTCTCCAAGGTAAGCCCGAATCTGAGTGGGTTAATCTTTTCATTTAATTATTTTTCCGAAGTATGGGGCATTTCTCCAACTTCCTTCTACTATCATAGCAGTAGAATTTCTAACCTTAATCATTTTACCAAGGTGTATAGAACAATTTTAATCCCTTGTCATATTGATTTCATAACCCACTCAAAGTGCTCCGGTGCCTTTAAACCAGTCAAGCACGAATGCCCCGGTGCCTTTAAACCAGTCGGGCAACAATATTATATTTTCATTTTCACGTGGATTGACATCATAACTTCGATGGTCTATGCATGACCCTCAACACACTGGCTTGACATTCATATGTCCACAACAAATCGACCCATAGGTTCGGTTATCAGATTACCATTCATCATCATTATTATTATTTATTTATTCTTCAATAGCAAATTGTCACAACGTACCATTAGGTTTTGACTTGTGACATCCCAACACAGGGTGGCATGTATTAAAAACTCTGCCAACAAGTAAAGACACTGTTGGTGTCCTTTATTGAGCATGCAGTGTAGTCCGAGAGATTTGGTAATACAACTAGATACTTTTCTCCACACATTCTCATTTGAACATTCCACAAGATATACAACTTAGTTGGCATTTGATACTTTCAGTAAGTATGTAGTGTTAGGCAATAGTACTTCAGAAAAATATACAACTTAACATGCATAAGAACATTGGAGAATAAACATCTTAATGGCCATTTGAACCTTCTAAATGATATACACTTAATGGGCATTGGAACACTTTAAGAAATATGCATTTGAACATACTAAATTATGCAGCTTAGTATATAAACTTGAATATCATTTTACTATGCAGCTAAATATGCATTTGAGCATTAGTTTAATATATGACTTCATGTACTAGTGAATAACAACCTAATATGCAGTTAAGTTTGCATTGAATATCAACTTGATATGCAACTTTGTACGAAGTTGATCATACACTTACTATGCAGTTACATAAGCATTGAGCATCTAACTAATATGTAGCTTCATATGGAACCGAACATCAACCTATAGGCATCTAATTAGGAATTTGCATTTCACTGAATATGCAGGTAAATGTCAACTTGAATTTCAACTTAATATAAATCCAACTAGATTCTCATTTATACATGTTTTTGGGATTTTTCCCGCAACCGATTACGCATAACAGAAATTTCAAATACATGAGAATATTCCCTACGCACGCACACGGATCAGAAAGCCTCAACCAGGTATGTACATTCAGAGACCTCAATTGTTTCAATCCATTTTCAAATAAATTTAACGATCCCACAAAATAAGCATGGTGATTCCAAATCCCTACTCATGCTGTTATGAACCTATAGATTTCATTTATTATAGATCACTGATATCACATACAGGGCTAATCAAACTAAATTTCAGAATCATATGATGAAACAACAACATAGATTAACATTGATGACAAGAAACGAACAACTTTCTGTTCAGTCCCATTAGCGGAAATAGTGATAACATTTGATTGCCAAGTAGATTTTCCATTAATCGATAATCTAACTTATTTACATATTGTGAATCAAATTCAGTAACTTAGAGAAAACAAATACAGATGATTACGATGTTCAGTCATCTAGAGAAAACACTTACAGATGATTCAGATATAGATGTTCATGAAAAAAAACTAAGGAGCAATATGTTCGATTCTCATGAACGAATCAAGCCTGCGACACTCACTACCTATTGATTACCCCGCATTTTTGAAAAGATGATATAGTCGAGTAAACAAAAGGGACTGAATCAACATCTAGCAGAACAACGACCCCATAAACATTTTCTTTCGTTTAACCGAAACAAACCCTATCGAAGATACAGGCACGTAGCTGGCTTTACCAGAAGAAACTAAACACCTATCGTTGTGGTTTCACATACCGAAATTGCAGACCAATTCAAATAGGCCTACAAACACAGACGCATGCTATTGGTTTTCAAATGCAGAAATGAAAAATTACCTTCAGACACATTGATGTGAAGAAGATCATATATCAAGTAGCTGGTCAAAAAGGAGAAGAGTGCAAACACAGAATGTTGTGTATTAAACGCGGGAAGTACAGTTCCTAGTAGCATGTAATAGATGTAACGTCACATATCAAGGTTGGATATGTTCAACCTATCGTATCCATTCTGTGAAATCACTAGCAATCGTATATATATATATATATATAATTATATATATATATATATATATATATAATTATAAGGACATACAATATCGATTTATAATCCTAATAAGCACTTCGATTTCCCATCCTAGTACCTACTCTTCAAAACATATGAATCACATTTTTAATAAAGAACGGCTGTGAGTAACAGTTCAATAATTGATGTCACTTGACAAGGTTAATCAGCCAAAATTTTTAGTACCAAAACCAAAATTAGACTAACACCATCCCATAACGTCCAAGCGAAAGATGCAGATCAGAGGTCCTAATATCAAATATAAAGCTTGAGCATGCGGTTCCAGAGCTACAGTATGTATACATTACAAGATTTAAAGCCAGCATAACATGATCTTACAAATTCCAGAAAATATACATACCCCGATTTAGACAAGATTTGAAGATCCAATACCGATTTTCTTAAAGACAAAATATACTAAGCACTCATGCAGAACCCAGATTCTGCCCTTGTATTGGTTAAACCCATTCAAATGGGCTGAGCATGCTTGATGCAAACAATCAACATCAACCATAGGAAAATCTACTATCGGAAATCCGAAATTCACAAATCGAGGATTTGGGATTTTCGGCAAACCAAAATCCCCGATTTTTGCTTTGGGATACATAGCAAATCCAATGCCCCCTTTCCAACTTAGAAAACCGGAACCCCCAAATCGGTGATTTGGTGTTTTCGATGACATTAAGTTTAAAAGAAATCCGAGGATAAGGGAGGATCTAGATTTGAGATTCCCTTCACAGCAGCCGAAACTCCCAAATCGAAGATTTGGGGTTTTTCGGACAACCCACACCATAGTCTCAACCCATGACATACCCAACAAGGAGAACACAGAAAATTCCTACTTCTTCCGGCGCTCAGAGGTTGCTGTCACGGGTGGAGGGTCGCCGGCAACATCGGCAGCTGCCGATGGTCGGGGTTGTCGACAGGGATGGGAGCGAGCGAGCGAGAGAGAGACGAAAGGTTTGCCGGCGTGGGGTCTTCTCTGACGAGCCGAGGAAGTCGAGGGAGTATGTGAGGGAAGGAGGAGGAGCAGCAGCATTGCCGGCGTCTGGTGGCCGGAAAGGAAACGGGAGAGAGTTGAGGAAGACTGAGAGAGAGGGTTCGGCTAAATGTGAGAGGAAGGAGGCGAGATATGGAAGGGTGCCACAAAAATCGGAAGGGGATTCGTTATCCTCCCCTTCACCCGGCGGCTGCGCATTGCCCCCTCCTCCTCCTCTTGTGATTTGGCCTGTGTTAGGGTTCTGAACCCTAACACTCTTTTTATCAGGCCTGCATAGTGCCCCCATACTTAACTTCGTTTCTTTTCTTTTCTTTTTTTTTCCATTACGCAGGGTGTGGTGCGGGGCATGGATCAACTGGATCCATGACCCGCGATCTAGCCACGGTTTGGATCAACGACCCATCGATGGTTTGGGGTCCGATATTTGGACCCATACCGATCGAACTGCAGATCCATATATATTTATAATTTTCTTTTTTTTTTATTATTATGTTATTATTATTACAAGCTTTAAAATACCCCTAATGGGCCTTGATGTGATATGGATCCTCGATCCATGGGCTCAAATACACCCATCGGGATCCTACGATCCAAAACTATTTTCTTCATTACCAGGAGGTGAAACTTTGGATCCAGGATTGCTATGAATCCACCCAATCTTACCTTGACCCACGCATCTTCGATGCAAGGATCCGAAATACGATGTGTCCCAGATCCAATTGAAATAAAAATTAAAACAACGATTCAAGTTTATTTATTCGATAAAAATCACAGTTATTACAATGGGGACCAAGAGGAGCTCCTCAACGACTCTAAAGGGTGGATTCTTTTGCCCTTGGTCAAATAAGAAAAGAAAAAGGACAAAAAAATAAAGAAACCCAAAAATGTCCCTAGTGGACCTGAATATTTACCAGGTACAAAAAGACTAAATTGCCCCTAGTGGGCATTACAAAAGACAAAAATAAAACTATATATATATATATATATGAGAAATATATGTATGGATATATATTACAAAAACATTATATATATATTTTAATACCCTCCCTCAAACTGACGGTGAGATCACCGGAAGTTTGCTTAGGAAAAAGGAGAACCGAGGGGATGACAGAGAAAAATCTGCAAGCTGATACTCTGAGGTGACATATGGTAGTTGAATGGTGCCCTGCAAAAACTCGTCCCGAACATAATGGCAGTCCATTTTAATGTGCTTTATTCGTTCATGGAAAGTATGGTTGCTGGCAATGTAGATTGCACTTTTGTTGTCGCAATACAACTTTGAAGGAATAGAGATGACGACTCCAATATCTTTGAGCAAACTTCTTAACCAGACAATTTCAGTTGTAGTTGTTGCCATTGGCCTATACTCGGCTTCCGTGGAATACAACACCTTTTATTGTTTTTTACATCTCCAAGAGATTAATGATTCTCCAAGAAAAACACAATAACCTGTGGTAGAAATACAATCATTGAGGTTATCACCTCCAATCAGAGTCAATATAAATAATTAAATTTGAAGATGAAGAAGATCAGAATAACCATTTTGTTATTGTTTCCTTCAGATATCTGATAATTCACATAACAACAACCATATGAATAGTAGTAGGAGCATTTTGACATTGACTTGCACTGTGAACAACATACGCAATATCGGGCCTGTTAATAGACAAATATGTTAGTGATCTAATCAATTGACAATAAGGAGAGATCTTATAACGGAGTTCCATCATTGGCTCTCATCTTAGCATTTATTACTTATAGAGTCTCCACCTTCTTTTCGTCAGTAAATTCATACTTGACAATAATATTAGATGCCAGTTTCATTTAAGAAAGAACATAGCCTCTGGAAGAATATGTAACTTCAATTCCTAAAAAAATACCTTAGAAATCCAAGGTTAGACATATCAAAATTATTTTTAAGAATATTTTTAATAAACTCAGTGCCTCTTTTATCATTTCCAGTGATGATCATATCATCAACATATAACAACACGATAGTTATTTTGTCTCCTGCATTTTTAATAAAAAGAGCAGTATCAGTATGCCAAGAAGTAAAACCACTATGGAGAACAACTTTGCTAAAGTGGTCATACTAAGCTTTTGGAGCTTGTTTAAGACCATAAGGAGCTTTATTAAGTTTAAGGGTTTTTCTTTTTTCCATCTCAACACTCGGCGAGGGATTGATATAGACTTCTTCACAAAGATATCATTTAAAAGAGCATTTTTGACATCTAATTGATAGATATGCGATTGTTTGATAGATGCTAAGGCTATTAAAGTTATTACACTAGTCATCCTAGCAACTGAAGCAAAAGTTTCTTTATAATCAATTTCATATTCTTGAGAGTACCCCTTAGCAACCAACCTAGTCTTATACCTTTCTAATGATCCATCACTTTTTGTTTTTACTTTATAAACCCATCTACACCCAATAGCCTTTTTTTAAAGGAAGAGTAACCATTTCTCAAGTGTTAGCTTTGTTAAGTGCTTCTAATTCTAGTTTCATAGAATCTACCCAATGTGAATGTTGCTTAGCTTCTTTAAAGTTTGAAGGCTCATGATGAGAATGGATCTTCATTAGACAAGCTCTATAATTTGGGGAAAAAGAATCATATGACACAAATCTTTGAAGAGGTCTAATACTTCTAGAGGACCTTTTAGATAAGGATTCCTCTACTTGGTCATTTAAAGAGAGATTTTGTTAATACGTATCAAGAGCATTTTGATGCTCATTTCCCTCATGCCCGGTATACACTAGAATATCATTAGGATTCTTATTAGGAGAATCATTCCTTTGAGGAGAATTGTTATCATAAGCAATTTCATCATCACAAATCATTTCATTAGAAACATCAGAATCATTTCTAGGTAATAAATCAAATAAAAAATAATAATCAACATCTTCCTTGGGCTTTTGAAGTTTTAATCTATTTTTATAAAGTCTATTTAAAAAAAAAAATGAGGACACGTGCCTTGGTTGATTCGCCGCTTCGGACCCAGGCTGGACCCGGATCTGCGCCCGAGTTGGACCCGGATCCACGCCCAGCCCGGGACCTGGCTTCTCGAACGATCGAGAAGCCTGTGCCTTTTAAAAAGGCACAGGCGCCTCGGGCGAGGGGTTGATGCCCTCGCCTGTTCTCTCTCTTCTCTGCGTTTACGCCCCCTCCTTCCTCTCGTTCCTTGTGGCCACAGTCGCCGGCGAGCGTAGCCGACGACTGTCTCACCCTCGGCACAAGCGCCAACAGTCGTATCCGCCGACCACCTATTCTCCTTTGTTGCGTGGGTGCCAGCGACCCACCGCCTTCCCTTGCGGCTCCGACGACTTCAGTCGGCGCCTTTGGCGCCTCCACACCCCCTTGTTTCTCTGTGTCTGTCGACGACATTGGAGTCTTCGCCGGTAGTCCCCAGGTATGTTAACCTCTCTCTCGTCTTGCTGCGTCGACAGGGGGCTCCGTCCCCCTATCCCTTTGTTTGTCGGTGGGGGGGGGGATGCCCCCTTGCTGCCTTTTCGTTTCGACAGGGGGCTTCGCCCCCCTGTCTCTCTGTGTTTGCTGGAAGGGGGGGGGGGAGCCCCCTGCCGCCTTTCGTTTTGACAGGGGGCTCCGTCCCCCTGTCCTTGTGTTTGTCGGCAGGGGGCAGAGCCCTCCTGCCATCTCGTTTTGACAGGGGGCTCCGTCCCCCTGTCCCTGTGTTTGTCGGCAGGGGGCAGAGCCCTCCTGCCATCTCGTTTTGACAGGGGGCTCCGTCCCCCTGTCCCTGTGTTTGTCGGCAGGGGACGGAGCCCTCCTGCCATCTCGTTTTGACAGGGGGCTCCGTCCCCCTGTTCCTGTGTTTGTCGACAGGGGGCGGAGCCCCCCTGCCATCTCGTTTTGACAGGGGGCTTCGTCCCCCTGTCCCTGTGTTTGTCGGCAGGGGGCGGAGGCCCCCCTGCCATCTTGTTTTGACAGGGGGCTTCGTCCCCGTGTCCCTGTATTTGTCGGCAGGGGGCGGAGCCCCCTTGCCATCTCGTTTTGACAGGGGGCTTCGTCCCCCTGTCCCTGTGTTTGTCGGCAGGGGGCGGAGCTCCCCCTGCCATCTCGATTTGACAGGGGGCTTCGTCCCCCTGTCCCTGTGTTTGTCGACAGGGGGCGGAGCCCCCCCTGCCACCTCGTTTTGACAGGGGGCTCCGTCCCCCTGTCTTTTCTGTGTTGTCGGCAGGGGGGCGAAGCCCCCTGCCACCTTTTTCAGCTGACAGGGGGGCTCTGATCCCCTTGTCCGTTGCTGTTTTCGGCAGGGGGGCAGAGCCCCCTGCCATCTGCCTGGTCGACAGGGGGCTCCGCTCCCTCTGTCTTTCGTCTTGTTTGCCGGCAGGGGGCGGAGCCCCCTACCACCTATTTTTTTTTCGACAGGGATTCTGTTTCCCTGTCCCTCTGTAGTGGCCAGGCCCATGTCTCATCTTTGTCTTGCATGCTAATTTTTTATGCTTGCAGGTTGCACGACGGAGCGCACACGTATCCCGTGGCCCGAGACCGTTCGTACTTACGCCCACATGTGTTTTGGAACCCGCACCCCCAAAGGTAGGGAAAAGTTGCATGAAAGGACTTTGAATGAACAAAACTAAAACTAAAGAAAAAACAATTTAACAAGAGGATGATTATATACGTATACATATAAGTTATATATGTACGTTCTTTAACTCAAGGACGCGATTTCGCGATCCTTGTCCTCTTTATCTTTTCAGCACTTTACTTTCTGTTGCCACCGCGCTTTATGTGCCTAGGCTTTACTTTTTATCTTTTAACTCAAGGATGCGGTTTCGCGATCCTTGTCCTGTTTATTTTTCAACACTTTACTTTCTGTCTTTTAACTCAAGAACGCAGTTTCGCGATCCTTGTCCTATTTATTTTTCAACACTTTACTTTCTGTCTTTTAACTCAAGGACTCGGTTTCGCGATCCTTGTCCTGTTTATTTTTCAGCATTTTACTTTCTGTCTTTTAACTCAAGGACGCGGTTTCGCGATCCTTGTCCTGCTTACTTTTCGGCACCTTACTTTCTTTCGCCCGCGCTTTATGCGCCTTGGCTATTTACGTTTCAGCACTTTACTTTTTGTTGCCCCGCGCTTTACGTGTCTTGGCCTTGTGCTTGCTTTACTTCTTGCCTGCGCCATGTAAACTGCGATCATGCTATTGTTTTTATTTCTCAGGTATCTCTAGAGATTGCTGACAATTTTGAGTTTGTTTTGAGTGCCTCTTTGTGGCCCGTGACTATTAGCCTAGCCGCATCCCTTGGCGATGATATGTGATGCTATGATGAGTAGCACTAGGTGGATAGACCTCATGGTATGCGATAAAGTATAATTGTGGACATCTCACTAAATGGTAATCATGCGCCTTCACAGGCAAGATGCTCGAGTGGGTCGAATAGGCCAAGGCATGTAGAGCAAGGCGATGATGAAGAAAAACCCCTCATCGTACTTGTTCGGGATGGTTCATCAAGGGAGAGGATGGATGGTACAAAACCTCCGATGGACAGGCCATTAATGGCTATTACGAGCAAAGGTCCGGCTTCCCCAGTCATCGGAGGTAGGAGAAATGGCGTTACCATAAGTATCCTAGGTGGTAGTCGCTCGACACTTCTGCAGAAGTTGGATGCATCATTGGGCTCTGTTTTGCCTTTGGGGACTTACTCTCTTGGCCACTGGTCGTCTTCTTAGTAGCGGACTCAGTCAGTCGTTCGGGGTATAATAAAATACTTAGTATAATGGACCCCCGAATGGATCTTGGTTGTTTCTACGTTTTTATACATTGTGCGTACTCACAATGACCAGTTAATAATCAGAACACAATATAGCATGCTCACAGTTGTTCTTCGTTCTTGCTTTTGACTGCTTATTTTACCTTGCTACTAGTTTGCCACTTGCGATAGTTAGAAGGTATGCATGATTAGTCTTGTTGTGACTGCTTATAGTTAGATTTGTTATCACTGTAATACTAGCCTGTTTGTGCTCATGATGATACTCTGGTTAGCTTTGCTATTCACCTGCTTACTGCCTGTTGCATCACTTTTTATCTGCTTAGATTTGAGCATGCTTTAGATTAGTTGTTGTTCATCTTATTCTTTTCGCGCACCTACCAGTTTTCAGGACTGGTCCCATTTTTATGGGTGTAGGTAACAGGTAGGCTCTCCTGACAGGCGGCGGTGCAATGCTACATGATCAAAGCCTCATCTCTCTCGTTGGTGTTCTGACTATTTTTTTTGGGTTTTGTACTTTTGTTATTAAGGGTGGATGACTCTCCTTGTTTTGTACAGACTAAACCTTTTTATGGATAAACTCTTTTTTATCTTTTGCTCACTGCTTGGCTTAGTTAGGAAATGAGTTTGTACTGGGTCTTTTTGCTAACGTGCTCAGAAGAATCGACTTGTGCTTTTATCTAAAACCTTTGGTATCTTTAAAAATCTTTGCTGCAAACTCTGACTTTCAAAGGCAATTTCATTCAAATCTTCTTGTTTCAAGAAAGGTTTTAAAACCCGTGACTCGGAACTCGACTTGTTCTTTATTGACTCGTGACTCAGCGGGTCAACTCGGTGACTCAGATCGGGTTTTGTTAACTTTTGATTTTAAAAGAAAAAAATATATATAATTTGTCTCAAACCATGTTTTTGAGTAAACATATAGTCTCCAAATGTTTGTAAGAATATAAAAACTGCAAAGAGCTATAGAGGTTTGCTTGAATTTGATATCTATACAAGCACTTTGACTAATTCATGACTTGAATTAGAGGATGTGGTCACCATGAGTTCAGTCCTGCTACTACCTACGGTTCCTAAAATGGCCAATCATATATGCTAGCTTGTTTTAAAAGTTTCAATTCCCTCTCTAACAAATCCATAAATGTAAAATAAGGATATATGTGCATAATGCCCAATATCAACATAAATAAGTAATTTTCTCATGTATGAAAACTATGCAGGAAATATATTAATATTTGAATCTGTACAATGCTTGTTCACATAACAAATGGATGACGAAACCTAAATGTGACTTCCTATAGGCACATTTGACCCTCCATATATAGTGAGAATCATTTCTTTAAAATATTTTGCTAGAATAAGTTGATAGCACAGGGTGAACAATAGTTCGAACAACATGGCGATTTTATTCTATGGATTTAAATGATTTTTTATCTTTAAATGATTTTTATTTTCTTTTTTATACAAAATCTGGGGGTAACCCTTGTTAAAATATATGTACTTATATATTTCGAAACTGTAATTTGAAACTCAAAAATCAAATTTCAATCATCCCAGAACTCGCCTGAGTCAGGTCGAGTCAAGCCCGAGTTTTGGCAAACTGAGTTTGCCTTGTCGGGTTGACTCGCTGGAGGGCCGAGCCGAGCCGAGTCAACGAGTTGACTCAGTGAGTTTTAAAACACTGGTCTCAAGTCAAACTTTTGGGGCGTTACAACTTTGGTCTTCAAGAAAAGTCACATTTTTTGAAACATAAAGTTTATTTTTTTTAATATCATAGCACCTATATCCTTTTTTATTTTCACTATAGCCAATAAAAGCACATTCAAGAGCTTTTGGTGAAAGTTGTCTTTATTTGCAACTAAAGATCCTTAATCTTTTGAAATCCGAAGACATTTTGAATAATTTTTCAAAAAGAGAAACATTTTTTAAAAATGAAGATGACATCCTATTTATAAGATATATTACAGAAAGAGCGGCTTTGGCCCAAACATTCTTAAGAACATTTTTGGAAATGATAAGAGTTCTTGTGATTTCAATAAGATGCCTATGCTTTCTTTTGGAAAGAATTTCACTAAAAATAGTTGAGACCCTATGAAGTAGGGATCGTCTTAGTTGCTCAAATTCGGGTCGTAGCTTATGAATGAATTGAAAAAATCTCTCTCTCTCTCTCAATTTGTTCTTGCTTCATGGCAATAACACTTCCTTTCCATTGAGGTTCAAGGAGAGCAAGTTCATCCCATAGAGGGGATAAAATACTATAATAATCTTTAATACTCGTATCCCCTTGGTTCCTCTTACTTTTTCTTGCAAAAAGAAATACCTAAAAAGGTCTCTTTGAGTATACATAGTTTTCATGAAGAACCATGCTTCATTTGCCTTTTTAAATTTGGCTAGATTAGCACAAATTTTGAGATCCACATTATTCATCAACCATGCCAATATTTTAGCATGCTCACTTTTCCAATCTTCAACTTTGGATTAGTATTCTTTATTGTCCTTTACTTTTTCTTCTTCATTCAGGGTTTTTTTCTTCATTTCCTTCCTTCTTGGAGCTTTAATTGAGGCTCCGAAACTGTGCTAGATACATATTCCTAAAGTTTCTTGCCTTTGAGGTTGTTTTTCATAGCGTACACCCATATTCTATAATTGGTTCCATTCAATTTGAATAAAAGATCAATCTTTGCATCTTTATCGGCCATTGTGAAAAAGAGGAAGAGAAGAAAAGAACAAGTGTGTGAAACACAAGCACACAAACAAAAATAATACAATAGTGAGTCCCAAGAGTGTCAAACACCTAAGGGATCTAATACCATGTAATGAAATACTAGTGCCAAGAACAATGTCACAAAGTGATTACAAAGAAGGCACAAACTCATAAACAAGATGCCACTAATGGTCAAAATTCAATGAGTCACAAAGGGAAAATCACCAAACACTCACAATATGAGAAGAGAAAACTAAAAATATGAAAAATGATATATTAAATGCTTAAAGAAAGCATTAAAGAAGGGGGGGGGGGAGCAAAGACCCCTATTTATACAACTATGGGGACCAAGGGGGAGCTCCCATAGAGTCATTGGGAGCTCTCCGGTTAAAAATGTATATATATATATATATATATATATATATATACATTTTTAACCGGAGAGCTCCCAATGACTCTATGGGAGCTCCCCCTTGGTCCCCATAGTTGTATAAATAGGGGTCTTTGCTCCCCCCCCCCTTATATATATATATATATATAACTAGGCTTAGTAACTAGGTTTGTTTAGTTTTTTAGCTTTTTACTTTTTTGGTTTGAATTCAACTAGTCAATAAATGTTGACTAGTTAATTCAAGAGACATTGGGAAGGTCCAACGACTCTATTTAGAGCTGTTGGGCCTCTCCCAACGTCTCTTTGGATTGTGTATATAAAGGGGTGAAACCATGGTTGCCAGTTGAGGAAGCGGGAGCGGGAGCGAGAAGCGAGGCACTTTCAAAATTTTAGGAAGCGGGGAAGCGGGGGACCACTTAGGAGCGATTCGGGAAGTGTCTCGGAAGCGACCTAGGAAGCGTCTCGGAAGCGACATAGGAAGCGTCTCGGAAGCGAGGGGGAAGCGAAAAAAATAAAAATAAAAAATAAAAAATACAAAAAAATTAAAAAAAACAGGGGAAGCGTGGGGGAAGCGAGGGGGAAGCGTGGGGGAAGCGCGCTTCCCATTAAAGGGAAGCGCGTCCCCCATTAAAGGGAAACGCGTCCCCCATTAAAGGGAAGCGCGCTTCCCAAAAAAGGGGGACGCGCTTCCCAAAAAAGGGGGACGCTTCCCCCCACGCTTCGGAAGCGCGACGTTCCGCACTTCCGAAGCGCGCTTCGGGGAAGCGCGCTTCCCCTTTTAGCTAGGCGCTTCCGGTAACTCTGGGTGAAACCCCCTCACAAATGTATGTTTATTGCATGGATTTATATCAATAAAATTTATTTTTTAGCCTCTTGTGTTGATCCGTTAGTGGGTTTTGTGTGTGAGCCTATTTATGACTTATTGTGTGCTTACTTTGGTATTTTGGTGGACTTTGTTGTGGCTCTTTTGCATGTCCACTTTGGTGATTTGGTGAACATCGTTAGAGGCCCTCATTTCCTTATATGGTATCAGAGCCTGGTGATCAAGCTAAAATTGTTTTTGGTACATTAGGAAGCGTGCCACTCCAAATTTGAAAGTATTGAAGCTCTTGCAATTTCTATTCGAAGTGCTCGTGATTGGTGACATTTGCTTAGTGGTAGAGTGCTCGTGACTTCCACTTTTACTCTCGTTCTTTTCTCTCCTCTTTCTCTATTCTTTTCTTTTGTCTTACCCTTGTAAAAATGGATGACAATAAAAATGTCACCATAAAACCCATTAAGCTCAATGATTCAAACTATGTAACATGTGCTTCGATTATGAAGCACCTTATATGGAGAAAAGGGTTGTGAGAATTAGTGGATGAGACCGATCTGGAACCCAAATTAATCCTTACCAAAGTAGAAGGTGGGAAAGAGGTACCTCTTACGGAGGTTGAGAAAAATAAGGTAATGACCACTTATAAGAAAAAGTGGAAGGAATAGAGAATGAGACATCCCAAGATTTTGTCTTGGTTCATTAGTAGCGTCGACATTGCTAAATTCGAACATGCAAACAATGCATGAGATTATATTAAGAGAATGTATTATCTTAAGGATATTTTACATGTGTGCAACTTGCAAGATAAGATACAAAATATGGTTTAAGGAGACAAAAGCATTAGAGAATACTATAATGGTTTGTCCGAACTATAGGAGTAGGTGACTCTTCTTGAACCAAAGTGTCATTGTCCGGAAGACATAGAACTCCGTCAAAATCAAATAGACGCGGAGCATTTTTACCAATTTATTAATGGGTTGAGATCGGAGTTTGAATCCCACCAAATCCACCCTTCTTCATTATGGGAAAGTCCCTTCAATATAAGACACTATTAGAAGAATTAAGTACGAAGGAAAATAGGCTTAAAAAGTAATCTCTAAAAGTGATGACCCAGGTCTAGCCGTATCTAGACCAAAAAACTATGTTCGTACCTACAAATCACCACCCTATAGAAGGCCAAATGATGATAAGCAAGGCAAAGAGCATGAAAGAAGAAAAGTTATTTCTTACTATTGTCGTGAACCGGGACATGTGAAAATATATTGTCCTAAATTAAAGAAACCATATCAGAAGAAGGTTGCCTCTATTGGACTTCCACGAGAGTCAATTAATCTATCTATTAGAAATATGTCATTAACACAATTAGTGGAGGCTCTTCAACCTCTACTCAAAGGAGCATCCTTATCCACGGGAGTCGTGGTCTCTTCGGTTTCTTCGATCTCGGTAAGTCTCTTTGGCTTCTTGACTCAAGTCTCTTTTCACATAACACCAAATAGTGATATGCTATCCGAATGTCATAACTCAAGTGGGTCAAATGTTTTCACTGTTGATGAAACAATCTTTTAAGATAAAAGGAATATGAAAATTTGAAAACATTTTCCAAAATTCAAAAAGATTTTGTATTCCAAAAATTAAATATATTCTTAAATTGAACTTAAACCTTTTATCTGTTTCTCAATTATCTGACCATGGATGTAATATTTCATTTTCCTCTCGTGGTTGTCGTGTGCAGGATCGTTAGTCAGGGAAGCTGATTTGGATATATGGCATAAGAGGCTTGGCCATCCTAGTATATCCAAGATTCAGTTTTTTTCAAAGATGAAAAATTTTACATGTGAAAATTGTATTCTTCTTTAAACGAAGAGATTTCCATTTCAATAAAGAACCTTTGTTTCTTCTCGACCACTCAAGTTAATACATTCGGATGTATGGGGACCAACACCTGTTATATCAAAGGCTTGGCCATCCTAGTATATCCAAGATTCAGTTTTTTCCAAAGATGAAAAATTTTACATGTGAAAATTGTATTCTTCTTTAAATGAAGAGATTTCCATTTCAATAAAGAACCTTTGTTTCTTCTCGACCACTCGAGTTAATATATTCGGATGTATGGGGACCAACACCTGTTATATCAAAGGGTGGTTTTATGTATTATGTAATCTTTGTGGATGATTTTACGAGACACACTTTGATTTATTTTCTTAAACACAAGTATGAAGTTTTCTCACATTTTCAAATATTTCACAATTTAGTCAAAAACCAATTTAAGAATGATATTTTCATCTTTCGCACTGATTCAAGGGGAGAGTTTTTATTAAAAGAATTTAAAGATTACCTAGACCTATACGCTATCACACATTAAAAATCTTGTCCTTATACCTCTCAACAAAATGACTTAGCTGAAAGGAAGCATATGCATATTAGAAAAACAACAAGAACTTTACTTGTTACAAACCAAGTACTTAAAGATTTTTGGGCTGAAGCCACGTTAACTGCAATTTATCTTATTAATAGAATGTCATCTTCTTCTTTGAAAAACATATCTCCTATTGAAAAACTTTTTAAACAAGTACCAGATTACTCTAGATTGAGAGTTTTGTTTTTAATTGCAAAAATGATGCTCTCTCCTCGTGCTATTCCTTGTCTTTTTGGGATATGCAAATAATAAAAAAGGCTATATATTTGACTTTAAAACTAAAAGGCTATACGTTTCAAGAAATGTATCCTTTTTAAAAAAAGAAAGTTTTTTTGAAATTGAGAAAACTAAGAAAATAAATGAGTATTCTTTCTTGTTGGATTTAATTCCAAAGATTGGTGATTGTGACGAAGATCAGAAAGTTAAAAGTGATGTGATGAGTGAAGAACAATCTCATAAGGATCAAGAGTGTATCAAATATTCTAGGCGTGGTAATTCTGAACATCCATGTACTTTTGAAAAATATACCAATGATGAAAAACAGGTAGAAATACAAACCATAAGGTCATCTAGAGTATCAAAAGTCCCTGAAAATTTGTGTCCTATGAGTCTTTTTTACCTAAGTATCAAGCCTACATTGCATTAATACATTTCTATATAGAACCTTCTAACTATGCTGAAGCAAAGGAACACCCTCAATGGGTAGAAGCTATATGAATAAAATTAAATTTCTTCGAAAAGGCGAATACTTGGATTGTCCAAAACATTCTCCTAAGAAAGAAGCCTATAGGTTGTCGATGGATATATAAGGTTAAGACCAAGAGTAATGGAACTCTTGAAAGGTAAAAAGCCAGATTAGTTGCCAAAGAATATTCTTGAGAGTATGAAATAGATTATGAGGAAACCTTTGCTTCAGTTGCTAGAATGACCACAATTAGTATCTTAGTAGCCCTTGCCTCTGTGAAGAAATGACCTATATACCAAATGGATGTTAAGAATGTGTTTCTTAATGGTAAATTGGTTGAAGAAGTCTATATGGAGGCACCACCTGTATAGTTATTCTTTAGGGAAAGACTATTCGTTTAGATAAGGCTATGTATGGCCTTAAACAAGTTCCAAAGGCTTGGTATGACAAGTTTACAAATTATACTTGATGTTGGATTTCAATCTTGTTTAATTGACACAACCTTGTTTGTTAAGATTTCTGATGCGGGTATTATTATTCTCCTTCTTTATGTGGATGATATGATTATCACAGGAGGCGACAAACATGGAGTTGAAAATATTAAAAGACTTCTCAAAACACATTTTGAAATGACTCATTTGTGGTTTTTAAAGTATTTTCTTGGTATAGAAGTTGCTTATTCTTTTAGGGGTTACTTGCTGACTCAATCTAAATTTGCATTGGATATTATTGCCAGGTCTGATATCTCAGATGATAAGAAGGTTGACACTTTCGATGTTGTAAATGTCTAAATGAAGATTGATGATGGAGAACCACTTAAAAATCCAACATCATATAGACAACTTGTCGGGGCACTGCCATATCTCTCAATTACGAGACTTGACCTTGCGCACACAGTTCACACAACATGTCAGTTTCAGCATGCTCCCACCACTGTTCATATGGGGAGCAATTTTGTGCATTATTAGATATATTAAAACTTCTGTTTTCGTGAATTTTTGTTATCTGCTTCTTCATCGACTAGATTTAATTGCTTATACTGATTGGGGAAGTGATCTCAACAACCGACACTCAACAACTGATTTTTGTGTGTTTTTAGGCAACTCGTTGATTTCATGGAGATGTAAGAAGCATCATAAGGTCTCTGTTTCTTTAACTGAAGAAGAATATTGGCTACAACCACTATGGAAGTGGTCTAGCTAAAAAGATTGTTGGCTGACATGGGAGTCTAGATCAAAGGAGGATTCGGAATATGTTGTGACAACAAAAGTTTCATTTACATTGCTAGCAACTGGACTTTTCATGAACGTACCAAGCATATTGAAATGGACTGTCACTATATTTGAGAGGAGTATCTACATGGCACTATTGATCTTCTATATGTTACTTCTGAATATCAGTTAGCGGATTTCTTCACCAAACCTCTTGCTGCTCCTAGATTTCACTTTCTCTTGGACAAATTTTCGGTTATCCAACTGTAAGTTTGAGGGAGAGTGTTAAAAATGTAAATATATGCATATATGTATATATATATATACATGTAACTAGGTTAGTTTAGTTTTTTAGCTTTTTACTTTTTTGGTTTGAATTCAACTAGTCAACAAATGTTGACTAGTCAACTCAAGAGACGTTGGGAAGGTCCAACAGCTCTATTTAGAGTCGTTGGGCCTCTCCCAATGTCTCTTTGGGGACTCTTTGAATTGTGTATATAAAAGGGTGAAACCCCCTCACAAATGTATGCTTCTTGCATGGATTTATATCAATAAAATTTATTTTTTAGTCTCTTGTGTTGACCCCTTAGTGGGTTTTGTGTGTGAACCCATTTATGGCCTATTGTGTGTTTACTTTGGTATTTTGGTGGACTTTGTTGTGGCTCTTTTGCCTGTCCACTTTGGTGATTTGGTGAACATCGTTGGAGGCCCTCATTTCCTTACACTCTCCAACACTTATGACAGTTGGGGAGGGTCCCAACGACTCTAAAGGGTGGATTCTTTTGCCTTTGGTCAAATAAGAAAAGAAAAAGGACAAAATATAAAGAAACCCAAAAATGCCCCTAGTGGACATGAATATTTACCTAGGTATAAAAAGACTAAATTGCCCCTAGTGGGCGTTACAAAAGGCAGAAATAAAACTATATATAAATATACATACATATGTATAGATATATATTACAAAAACATAATATATATATATACAATGTTGTGAAAAGCGTTGGGGTGTAGCGAAGCGCTCCACCAAAAGCTGAGGGGCATAAGCCTCGAGGCATAAAGCGTAAGCCTCAATTTTTTTTGAAAGCTTAAAAAAAACTTTGAAAAAATATCTAAAAATACAAATAAATAAAATAAATGCTTTATTGATGAAGCAACAACCAATAAAAAATAGAAAATCACAAATAAATACCAAAAAATATGAAATTAACATGTAAAAGTAGCATTAATGCAACAACTTGATCTATACAAGTATCTAAGAAACTAATTATATAACTTAGAAACAGATTATATAGGCGTCAAAAAACCTACACAGCATAACAAGATTGACATCAAAATATAACGTCCTATTGTGTATGTATATCTGTTTTCCACACAAATACACATAGATTTATATAATTAATTAAATATATAACATATATATAACTGAGTAGAAACTGATTATACATGAATTATATAATATATGTAATATACACCTGTCCAAACACAATATATATATATATATATATATATATATATATATATATATATATATAATTGAAAAATAGAAATTGAAAAACAAATTATATAACTAAGTAGAAACAGATTATACATGAATTATATAATATATATGTAATATACACCTGTCCAAACACAGAATATATATGTATATAACTGAAAAATAGAAACTGAAAATGGAAAAAAGAAAAAAGGAAGGAAAGAAGAAGAAGAAGAAGAAGAAGAAGACGGAAAACAAAGAAAGTGGCGGGCGAGAGCTCAGAGGAGGAGGAGGAAAAATAACAGAAAAAAAGGGAAGGGAAAAGAAAAAGAGGAAAAAAATTGCGTACCTTGGGTTGACGGGGTCCTTCACGCAGTGAGAGAGGGAGAGTGATACCTCTCTTCTTCTTCCTTTCAGCAGAAAGAGAGGGAGAGCGAGAGACAAGGGAGCAGGGAGACAGAAAGAAAGCGAAAGAGAGGGAGGCCCCTCTCTATTTTTCCCAAATTTTTGGTCAAATGGGGGCTTTGACCCCCATTTGACCCTATAATTAAAGGGGTGCGCCTCACCCCAAGGCGAGTGACCCTATAATTAAAGGGGTGCACCTCGCCCTGAGGCGTACGCCTCGAAGCGTAAGAGGCATATGCTTAAGGGCTTTTGCACTTTTTACTTGCGCCTCAAGGCACAAGGGGCCTCGCCTTGGGGCGAGGTGCGTTTTTAACAACACTGTATATATAACCTATATATTTTAACATAAACATCCATCAATTATGATGCTCAACTTAATTTTTTGTTCAGTTGCTTGAACAAGCCTATGTGATATGTCTATCATGATCAGTTTGTATTAACGAATTTATTATTTGTTTATTTAGTAGAAATCATGTTTCACATCCAGAAATTTAGATATTGGAAGTCATTTTTTAATAGTTACATTTTGGTGCATTCTGAACCATCTATTTTTGTCCTTAAAATATATTTTATGATTTAATTTGGTTATTCCAAAATATGTTCCATGGTAAATCAATGATGAATAAATCCATCTATACAGATATGTATAGTGTGAATCTTATCTCTCTTTTGCCTGTAGCATGGCTTGTTTGAAACTGCATGGTGGTTAAAATATTTTTGATGCTTTGAAAATGTTGTGTTTCCTGAATGTTAATTGTTTCTGTTTTGTTGCAGCATTTGCAACTTGAACCAGTGAAAACAGAAAGGCCTGGCGAGATTATTGCATACTATAAAATTGCAAGTAAGGTTTATCGTTATAAGAAAAATAATTTTAGGTATTTAACTTCTTTTCCATGTAGATAAGCTTTTCTTCTTCAGGTCACTACAAGTGGGCCTTGGATCAACTCTTTGGAAAATATAATTTCTCGCATGTCATTATATTAGAAGGTAACTGTAATGCCTTCTATGTGATTCTATTAGGAGATTTTTTTTAAGTTTCCAATTCAATGTGTTTTGATGTTCCGTTTCCATCCTTTTGTTATTTTATGGGGTCTAATTTGCTGAAGTTAGTAACGTATTCGTGAAAGGAAGATGACATGGAGATTGCCCCAGATTTCTTCGACTATTTTGAGGTGGCAGCAAAACTCCTGGACAATGACAAGTGTGTCTACTGGGACCCAGTTTGATCATGCACTCATCTTTTTCAAAATTTAAGAGTAAGCTTAGACCTATTTTAAATGTTTCTTTTATTTTTTGGCATGTTATCATAAAAGAACGATCATGGCTGTTTCTTCTTGGAATGACAATGGACAAAAACAGTTCATAAAAGATCCCGGTGAGGTTTTCATACATTACTGTTACAATTCCATTAAATGGGCTTATTACAATTGGGTGTCTTTTGTCTGAATTTCTGTTTTTACTTGCTGGCTGCTGCAGAAGCTCTTTACCGTTCAGATTTCTTCCCTGGACTTGGATGGATGCTGTCAAAGTCTGTTTGGGATGAGTTGTCCCCAAAATGGCCAAAAGCATATCCTTTCTGTTCCAAATTCTTTTATTAGATGAAGTTTCTTCATTTTGAGATTCTGTTACTGTCGTTTTTTCTTTTTGGCATTCCACAATCCTTAACAGTGGCATACTTATTGGGATGACTGGCTGAGATTGAAAGAGAATCACAAGAATCGGCAATTTATTCGTCCAGAAATTTGCAGAACTTATAATTTTTGAGAGCATGTATGTGTAACTGTTCTAGAATCTACTAAATATTGTCAAAAATATCAGTTTGGATGATAAACACTAAACCTCTTTTTCATCAATTTGGTCATATTTAAGACTAACTAATAATTACTACTAGAATTTGTTGTGTCAAATCTAAGCAATCATATTTCTCATTCCAGAATTCATCATGTTCAATCTAAGCAACTATTTCTCATTCTAGTTATTTGTTGTATTTCAGCATTTCTTTTTATTGAGAACCTTTTTATATTTTCAAAATCAATGTGAACCCTTTGACACTTGTGTTGGAGACTTATAGGCTTAGATAATTTTTACTATAATATCGCGTATTCTCACACTTAGTCATTTTGAGATTTTCAAAAATTTGACTAAGTATATAAGAAAAATCGTTTGATTCTCAATTGTAGGCCGATGTTTTGGAGTCTGGGCCTAAACGAGCCAATTAAAAATTGATAAAAAGTTTTAATTTTTACCTTTAAATTCAAGCGAAATTCGGGTTATTTTTCGGCAAATTTCAGAAGTGAATTTTGAGTTATATATCGTTGGATGTGTCTCAAAATTCTGAGTGTAACAATATTTTATTTTCCTTGATTTGGGCTACGGTTGGCCCAAAAATCGCATTTTTTCAAAAGTTGAGCAGTTTGTCGGTTCGGATCCGGATTTGGATCCGACCGGACCTGATGATTTTGATCCAAATTAATATGGATTTGGTCTCTATCTAAGACCCATAGTAATCTGGATTGGATCCAACCTAAGATTCTTTGGATTTTTAAGATAGATTTGGATCTTGGATCCGGATCGAAATCTGAATCCATGCCCAACGATTTTTTTTCCAACTTTAAATTCATTAGAAACTTTTAAATTGGAGTTAATTAATGTTAAGAAGCCTCTCAAGTTAATATGGTAATTTTTGGTAGCTTATGGAAATTTATTTATTATTTAATATAAAATAATTAATTAATTAAATTTCGAAAAAATAATTCGACATTTGATTAGGACTCTTAGTTGAGCCCTTAAACACACCTAGAAGCATCTAAGAAGGTGTTAGAAAGCCTATTAAAATGAAACTTTGAAAAAGTCAACACGAGAATTTTAAAATTTTCGAAACTCTAAGAGAGAAGAGAGTTTCAGCTGGGGCTGCACTCTCTTATCTAGCCCATCTAGCGCTCTATAAATAAGTCAAAAAAAAGGGGAAGAAAGAGAAAGAGAAGGAAAAAGAGAGAATGGGAGAGGAAAAGAGAAGAAGAAGAAGAAAAGAGCTTCTTCTCCGATCATCCGTCGTTTTCACCATTATTTTTTTGTTCTTTTTCGATCTACGGTAAATGTATAGGTTCTTCTCTTGTTTCGAATAAAAAAAAGAGCATGGATTTGTATTCCATGCAATATTTTAGTGAAAATCCATGGGAAAAGTGTAAATCTGAATATTTACTTTAATATGGGTGTTATGTTTCTCCTTTTGGGGTTTATTTTGGGGCAAATACGTATGTCAATGCTTGTGTTCGTATATGTTCTTCGTTATGTGTGGTGAATCCCTAAATCGGGACAGATTTGCCATGTTTGTAACATGTGCAGATGTAAGAACTCAAAAAAAAAAATTTTTGTTTGGATCCGGGCCGGATCTGGACCCGGATCCGACCCGGGTAAATCAGTCGGCTGCGTGCTTTTAAAAGCACGCAGCGACTGAGGGAGGAGGCTCTCGAAACCTCCTTCCCCCTCTCGTCTCTCGGTCTTCCCCCCGACTCGTCTCTACGCCCTCTCTCTCGCTGGAGACCCCGGTCGACCTGCCGCCACCTGCGACCTCCTTCCGATGCCGCCGCTGCCGCCGCCGGCGACTCCTCAGCTTGTACGACGGATCCTGCTCGCGCTCCGCGATCCAAGCCGCCAATCGCGTACACCCGCGGACGACAACAAGCTTGCAACTCTCAAAGGTAGGGGAAGATTGCACAGAAGACTTGGACAATTGAATTGAGTTCAATTAACTAAAAAGGACAATTAAATAAATATATATGTATATATATATATATATCATATATATTTATACGAGTACACATTTAACTCAAGGACGCAGTTTCGCGATCCTTGTCCTTTACTTTGTCGTTGCGCATCGCGCACAGGTATTGTGTTGCACTCCTGTTTACAGTTCCTTTACTTTGCCGTTGCGCATCGTGCAAAGGTTTTGCGTTGCACTCCTGCTTATAGTCTTTACTTGCCGTCGCACGTTGTGCGAGGGTTTGCGTTGCACTTCTGCTTACCGCCTTTACTTTGCTGTTGCGCATCGTGCAAAGGTTCTGTGTTGCACTCCTGCTTATAGTATTTACTTGCCGTCGCGCGTTGTGCGAGGGTTCGCGTTGTGCTTCTGCTTACCGCCTTTACTTTGCCGTTGCGCTTAGGCTCTTGCTTTTGCATATGTGTTGGTATTGCCTTGCTTTTGCATATGACGTGCAGGTTCTTGCTCTTTGCGTATGCCTTAAAGGCATCCTCGTGGAGGATGCAAGAGACATCTATCACTCACTCTTGCGACAAGAGTTCACTTGGGAGCTGGCGATACACCTCCGTTTAAGGAGAGGGATACCTCACAAGGATCCTGGCTTTTCGTGTGTGCAGTCCTGCAGAGTCGACTTGAGATTTCAGGGAGCTACGCAAAAGCATCAAAGACTGCTCCAAATCGAAGCATTTGGAAGGATGTGACTGGCTGGTTCTGCTCGCCTTTTTGGCATATCT